>NW_021703767.1:109032915-109534842 GCF_005190385.1 Monodon monoceros | reverse complement strand
GTGTGTGTGTGTGTGTGTGTGTGTGTGTGTGTGTGTGTGTTGGTAATAAGCTTAGCTGCCTGTATTCTTTGAGCCAAGCAAAGAAGTAAGCTGGTGGGGGTACAGGATGGAACCTACTGTTCAGCCGGCAACTATTCAATTATCCCCCTCTTCTTGGTCTGGCTCCTCACCTTTGCCCTCTGCCAGGCTTGGTACGCCCAAATCCACATCCTCTTCTGTTCAGTTTGCCTCAGGAATAAATTTTTTACCCCCTTTGGGGTGAGGGGAAGGAACTGTCTTCTGACTACTTTGGTTGAAGTGGGGTTTCTAATCACCTTTAAAAACAGAGTGTCTCAGCAATATTTTTTTAAATGAAGTCAGCTTTATACTTGAAGTCATTCATTAGGATGAGAAATTGAATTTTAGAAATTTGGAAAAACAAAAGATTATCTTATGAACTAATTAGTGACTATGCAAAAGAGAAGGCTTGGAGTCTTTTTTATTTAATTGCTTGATGTCTGGGAGTATTTGTCAAAGGTATTGCTGTATTATTATGAAGTTATTTTGGCTCAGAATATATGAAGTTCATTGCCTATATTAGATACCAAATTATTTGTCTTACATATTAACCTTAACAAAATTGCCCTTAAAAAGAGCCATGGCTTCAAATTATGCCTCCGGAGACTGTATTTTCACAATATTTATGTGTGTTAACTGAAGAATTTTCTCAAGGTTTGCATTTCCAATTTCTACACTTAACAGCTACTCTTTCCACTACCCACCCCCCACACATTTGCTTTCCTCTAACCTCTGATGAGTCAATCCTTTCTTCATTACCTACAGAAAAGTAAATTGCATTTTATTCAAAACTGTATTTTTCAGGAGGTTGGTTGCCCAGCTCAGGACCGTTAGTAACACCACACTGTGAGACTTTAGTCTCTTTTCATAACAGGCGTATGTGCCTTGGAGTTCTTGTAAATGTTCCCTGTTTGTCTTTCACTTTTGCTCAGTGGAATATATCCCAAAGGCTGCTAGTTACTGTAGGATATTATCCTTAGTCAAAACACAATTGTATATAGAGAAAATGGAAATAAAAATAGAGCTTATACTCAATGAATATACAGCTGCAGTAAGGTATTCTTGTTGTAAAACATAATGCTTGATTGTCAGATAAGGGAACAGATCTTATAATTTTGTATTTTTTAAATTGAGGTAAAATTGGTATATAAAATTATATTAGTTTCAGGTGTACAACACAATACTTCAATATTTGAATACATACAAAGTGATCATCACAGTAAGTCAAGTTACCGTCAGTCACCATATTATTGACTCCCTTTAACTTTTTTGCCTACCCCCATCTCCCTCCCCCTCTGATAACCACCAGTCCATTTGCTGTATCTGTGAGTTTTGTTGTTTTGCTTGTTTGTTTGTTTTGTTTGGTAGATTTCACATATAAGTGAAATCATATGGTATTTGTCTTTCTCTACCTGACTTATTTCACTTAGCATAATGCCCTCAAAGCCCATCCATGTTGTCACAGATGGCAAGATTTCCTTCTTTTTTATATCTGAGTAGTATTATATATAAAGTTTTACATATATGTATATATAATATTTTCCTTATCCATTCATCCATTGATGAACCCTTGTGTTATTTCCACATCTTGGCTATTGTAAATAATACTGCAGTGAACATGTGGGTACATATATCTTTTCAAGTTAGTGCTTTCATTTCCTTTGAATAAATATCCGGAAATGCAATTGCTGGATCTTGTGCTAGTTCTATTTTTAATTTTTTGAGGAACTTCATACTGTTCTCCATAGTGGCTGCACCAATTTACATCCCCTAATTGTGGATTTTTAAAATGTAAAATGGGGTCTCAGTAAATTGTAAAATGCTCCTGCCATCCTTCTCCTCCCCTTGTCCTTCTCCTTATCTATTCAGATTGGTGCGAGAGTTGGTTATGTTTCAGTTAGTTAGGAACACTAGTCATTTGAGCAGCAATGTCTGTATCAATTCAACTTAAGTTCAGATCAAGCTAAGAGTGCCTGTTCTGCTCCAGACATAGTGCTAGGTACTTGAGGTAGTGAGTAGTGATTAAGGCACATGAAGTCCCTGCCATAATTTCCTAGATCAGGAGGTAAAGATAAACAAGTAAACTAAGAAATTACCATGTTCGTCACTGGTTGTGGTAAGTGCTATCTATGAAATAGGGTATCGAGATGGAATCCACTTTGGATTGGAAGTTTGGATGATCTTTTCTGGCAAGCTGACAATGGAGCAGAAACTTTAAGGCTAATAAAAAGCCAAGCAAAGAACTGGGGGGAAGAGGATTCTAAGGCAAAGAGAACAACAAATGCAACCTTCGCATAGAGGGTAGATGTTTAGAAGAGTCAAAACAAAACTGAAGGCCAGTAGGGCAGAAGCATCACAAGCAAAAAGGGAAAGGAGATGGGCTTGGAGGGAAATGGGGGCCAGCCCTACGGAAACCCACAAGTCATGGCAGGAGACTCTGCATTTTATTTTAGGAGCAGTAGTCATTGACATGTTCACATTAATGCATTCAACCTAATTAACAGATTAGAGAAAAGCTAATATAAACATAAAAGAGCTCTAGTCTTGAAGGAAAAGAGGTAATTAAGATAACAAAAAAAACTACTAAAATAATTGGGTTAGTATTTTCAGAAAGATTTGTGAAAATATATTGCAGCAATAAACCAAGAGAGGACATTCAGCATAGTAGTTAAAAGCATAGTCACTGGAGCCAGCTGTGTTCTTGGACAAGAAACTTAATTTTGTGTTTCTGTTTCCTAATCTGTGAAATGGGGTTAATAATGGAACTTATTTTTCAGAATTGTGATGAGGATAAGTGAGTTATTACACATAAAACATTTAAAATATGCCTGACAAATAGTTCTATTACAACTTTTAATATTATAACATCTCTATAAAAATTATAATCATGTAACAAGAAATATATTGGAATTTAAAATATGACTGCTGAAATTTAAAAATAGTGAATGAGTTGAATAAAACAATCGACCGAGCTTAAAACTGGGTCTAGAAGATAAATAGGAAAAATTGCTTAAAATGTAGACACAAAACAGAGAGACTGAAAATATGAGTTAACACGACACGGGGAAATTAATTCGGATGCACTGCCATCCGCTTAAAGGAGATCCAGAGGCTGGGGACAAAGAAAATGGAGGAGAAATAACATTTTAAATAAAGGAAAAGAAAAAGAAAGTAGTGTGTAGATAGAAATAGTCTACTAAGTGCCAGGCAGGACATATGAGTAGCATGGGTAGATCCTGGGAATTTTAGAACACCATGAATAAAGGGGAAAGAACCTGAAAGCATTCAGAGTTAAAAATGGAGATTCACTGAAGGAGAGAGAACCAGAGGACATCAAACCTCTCCATTCTATTCCAAACTCTCAAATATGTGGGAAATTAATATTTTGAAATGCGAAGGCTCAAAGTTAATCATTATTTGCCTTGCGAGAAAAAAATACTCTGTATGAAGATATTCCTATAAAATGAAACAGGAATACCAAAAAATAAAAAGTTAATGTAGAAAATTTTGGAAAAATAAAAACTGATGAAAAGTAGACAAAACATATTACTTCACTCTAACACTTGGAATATTCACATGTAAGTAGTAAGGGTTTATTGAGATAAGATTGCATTTATTTCTTTTTTGTCCTATTCATACTGTTTTCTTCTAGAGTGAATAAAATTTATATCATCATAGATTTGAAATACTCTTATATGTGTTTACATTTATAGAACCAAATTCTAGACAAAACAAGTATGACTAATTATTGTTGAGGAACAGAATGTAAAGATATTTATAATGTACAAATAACAATATAACCAAAATATATATCTGGAGGTAGAGATAGGGAAAGGAGGAGAGGGTAGTACAAAAATACTAAATTCCTTGTCTTTTATATCAGAGAATAAAGAGATATTTATAAAGTTGATAAAACTAGCACTGAAGTATGTATTAATATCAAACTAATTGTCTTATAACTACCAGCTTATTATTTTTTAAAAATACTGTTAAATATGGTCATATCTTGGTAATGGGGTTGCAAAGTGAGAGGATTTTAATTTTATTTAGACATTCTGTATCTATCGTAGACACATCTTTACCATAGTAATTTTTGCAACTGCTCACAAGCATAACTTTAATTTACAAAACTGTTTTAATATTGAGAGCTATAATTATAAATAGGAGATCAAGTATATAATATGTAGAGCAATCATATGAAGGAAGACTATGCAGCCTTAGTAAAGAATCAGGTAAGTCACAGGGACATTTAGGGAAGCATGTCCAGGATGTAATTCTGAATGAAAAAATGAAAAGAAGGTCATGGAAAAACCTGCTTAGTACGATCCCCTTTGTGTATAGAAAGTGACATTATGTATAAATGTCTATTAATAGGAAGATCTTTAAAAAAATTGTAGGTTCCTACTTGGCCCAAAAAAGGGAATGAATTACTGATACACGTGACAACAAGTGGTAGAAACCCAAAAGCATTATACTGAGCAAGGAAATCATAAAGAAAAGGTATACAAAGTTTAAGAAAAGGCAAAACAAACCTATGATGTTTGAAATCTGAACTTTAGTTACCTTTGGGGTGGTGAGGAGGGGCTGTTGGAATTGACTAGAAAGGAACAAGGGGGAACTTTCTGGGGTGATGGGTATGTTCTATATCTTCATTGGGGTGATGGTTATTCAGGAGTATACATTTGTTAAAACTAAATTGTACACTTAAAAATGTGTGCATTCTATTTTATGTAAATTATAGCCCAATTTACAGAAATTATATGAGTGCACTGATGTATGTATGTATATACAAATGTGATTACATATTCATAAGATAATGCTGGAAAAAAACTGCATATCAAACTGTTTAGATTGGGGGAGGATGCAGGGAAAGAATTTACATTCTATATTTATTTTAATTTTTATGAGTATATTATTCTTATAATAAAATCAAGAGATAAATTTTAAATGCAATTTGAATCCTAAAAGCCATTGACTTTCAATCTTTTAAGACAGAGGTGCTCCCCACCAACACTGCACTTCTGCCTCCCAGCTCTAACATAGTTGCCTTTTCCAGGGACCTGTCACTTGGCTTGGTTTCCCCCTGACCCCGACCCCCGAGGGGCTGCAGAGGCTGTGAAGAATAGAGCAGCTACTGGGCTGGCTGTAGGTTGTCCAGAAACTGAGCACGCTGGAAAGAAAACAGCAGAGGAGAGGGGGTGGGTAAGAAAATCAGTTCTGAGTTTCAGCAGAAATGTATAAAGGGTCAAACACAGAAAGGAAAAAGTATTCTGCCAGATCTCCGTTTTCAGAGTTTTCTGCCTGTTTCTGCAGCAACCTTCCATGTGTATAAGGGTAGCTTGGAAAAATGCATATTGGGTACACATGTAAGGTCAGCAGTGAACTGCTAGCTCTGCAGGAGAATAAAAACCAAAAAAATTGAATGCAACCATGAGGCATGTTGTTAGCTCTTTTAAAGAAGCCAAACCCAAAGGCCTTTTAATGATTGCTTTCCTCTAAGCCCTCCTGCTGCCGCCAGCTTTTCCAGCATTCCCTTGGGTTATTTTCCCTTTTCATCCTTTCATTTAATATAAAATATCTGCAGCGCCAGAACTCAATTGCTAGTTTATGCTAACAAGCTTCACTTACCTGTCCTGGTATTTTGACCTTCTGACACTTAGAAATTCCAGGAGTTTCTAAACTCAGGCAATTAGTGTTTTGAATTTCTAACTTTGACATGCCTTGTAGAGGGCAGAGAAAACCTGGCTTTTCATAAGAGAATTAACTTTTTGCATGCTAACTCCCTGCTATTAAATTATTTTTTGACCACCATTGGCTCTAGGTTTTGTTGTTTTTGTGATTGTTTTTATTTGAGCCATAGAGATTATAACTTTTAATTTCTTAGCAAACTAAAGCAGATTCAAATTTTCTATAATTCATAGATGGGTAGAGAGATAGATAGATAGATACATGATAGATTTCTTAAATGTAGATTAAAGAATAGGTTATGCTGAACTATAGACCTCCACAATTTAGTACTGAAAAAACACAGACTATGCATTGTTTTTGAGCAAGATAGTGGACTTTTGTATATTTTTGTTCAAGACTTGTCCTATTTTACAAAGCATTCAGAGATATTCCCAGAGAGGAGAAAGACCTTTTAAGAGTTGCAGTTTTGTATATGATTAGCCTAGAGGCAAAATAAATGATGCATTATTTTTTACCTCTGTTTACCTTGGGATACAAGTAGGTATAGCCTATAGTTAATTTATCAATTATAATGAGGAGCAAGGACCCCAAGATGGCAGACACAACTAGAAGAAGCCTATATCTTGAGTCATCTTAGGAAGTAAATCAGTAGAAGATCCTCCTGACCCATACCATACTTTGTGAAAGGAGGAGATAAGACTCTTAACTGAGTTAAGAAGCTGAAATTTGGGGGGCTATTTGCTTGCTAGAACAGCCTACACTGAGACTATCTCACTGGTGATAGTCATGACTGATTTTAGCAATTTCATAAAAGGGAATATACTTTTGTGGTCAAATGGAATCAAATGTTGTCCAGAGTTTTTGAACGTACCTGAAGTTTCAGAATTATTCTTGCAGGCATAATTTGACTCCAAAATTTTGGAAACACTTTATCTTTCTAAGCTAATATGATAAATATTTTTCTTGTTTGAGTTGTTAAAAATCTTAGCTGGACTATATTCAAGAAATGAGGGGAGTTTTCTTTGATATTTTTGACTACTTGTTGGTCACAAGTCTGTATTCCATAAACGAAGGAAGAAAAGAGGTAGAGGAAAAACAAAAAAGGGGATACCAGATAAGAAAGAGAAGGAAGGAAATTTTATTGAACATACTTTTAAAACTCACACTGGCTATGGGGTGGGGAGGTGAGATCAGTCAGTTAAATAATATGTTTGAGATTTTTGTGATGAGCTTTCTTTATTATGTTTTTTTGAATTTTATTTATATTTTATACAACAGGTTCTTTTTAGTTATCTATTTTATACATATTAGTGTATACATGTCAATCCGAATCTCCCAATTCATCACACACACCCCACCCTCCACCTGCTTTCCCCCCCGTGGTGTCCACACGTTTGTTCTCTACATCTGTGACTCTATTTCCGTCTTGCAGACCAGTTCACGGGTACCATTTTTCCAGATTCCACATATGTTAATATACGATATTTGTTTTTCTCTTCCTAACTTACTTCACTCATTTTCTTTCTTTTTTTTAAAAACATCTTTATTGGAGTATAATTGCTTTACAATGGTGTGTTAGTTTCTGCTTTATAACAAAGTGAATCAGCTATATGTATACATATATCCCCATACCTCCTCCCTCTTGTGTCTCCCTCCTACCCTCCCTATCCAACCCCTCTAAGTGGTCACAAAGCACGGAGCTGATCTCCCTGTGCTATGCGGCTGCTTCCCACTAGCTATCTATTTTACATTTGGTAGTGAATATATGTCCATGCCACTCTCTCACTTCATCCCAGTTTACCCTTCCCCCTCCCTGTGTCCTCAAGCCCATTCTCTACATCTGTGTCATTATTCCTGTCCTGCCCCTAGGTTCTTCATAACCATTTTTTTTTTTAAATTTTAGATTCCATATATATGTGTTAGCATACGATATTTGTTTTATTCTTTCTGACTTACTTCACTCTGTATGACAGACTCTAGATCCATCCACCTCACCACAAAAAACTCTATTTCGTTTCTTTTTATGGCTGGGTAATATTCCATTGTATATATATGCCATAGCTTCTTTATCCATTCATCTGTCGATGGACACTTAGGTTGCTTCCATGACCTGGCTATTGTAAATAGAGCTGCAATGAACACTGTGGTACATGACTCTTTTTGAATTATGGTTTTCTCAGGGTATATGCCCAGCAGTGGGATTGCTGAGTCATATGGTAGTTCTATTTTTAGTTTTTTAAGGAACCTCCATACTCTTCTCCATAGTGGCTGTATCAATTTACATTCCTACCAACAGTGCAGGAGGGTTCCCTTTTCTCCACACCCTCTCCAGCTTTTATTGTTTGTAGATTTTTTGATGATGGCCATTCTGACTGGTGTGAGATGATACCTCATTGTAGTTTTGATTTGAATTTCTCTAATGGTTAATGATGTTGAGCATTCTTTCAAGTGTTTCTTGGCAATCTGTATATCTTTTTTGGGGAAATGTCTCTTCAGGTCTTCTGCCCATTTTTGGATTGGATTTTTTGTTTCTTTGATATTGAGCTGAATGAGCTGCTTGTAAATTTTGGAGATTAATCCTTTGTCAGTTGCTTCATTTGCAAATATTTTCTCCCATTCTGAGGGTTGTCTTTTTGTCTTGTTTATGGTTTCATTTGCTGTGCAAAAGCTTTTAAGTTTCATTAGGTCCCGTTTGTTTATTTTTGGTTTTATTTGCATTTCTCTAGGAGGTGGGTCAAAAAGGATCTCGCTGTGATTTATGTCAAAGAGGGTTCTGCCTATGTTTTCCTCTAAGAGTTTGATGGTGTCTGGCCTTAAATTTGGGTCTTTAATCCATTTTGAGTTTATTTTTGTGTATGGTGTTAGGGAGTGTTCTAATTTCATTCTTTTACATGTAGCTGTCCAGTTTTCCCAGCATCATTTATTGAAGAGGCTGTCTTTTCTCCATTGTATATTCTTGCCTACTTTATCAAAGATAAGATGACCATATATGCGTGGGTTTATCTCTGGGCTTTCTATCCTGTTCCACTGATCTATATTTCTGCCTTTGTGCCAGAACCATACTGTCTTGATTACTGAAGCTTTGTAGTATAGTCTGAAGTCTGGGAGCCTGATTCCTCCAGCTCCGTTTTTCTTTCTCAAGATTGCTTTGGCTATTTGGGGTCTTTTGTGTTTCCATACAAATTGTGAAATTTTTTGTTCTAGTTCTGTGAAAAATGCCAGTGGCAGTTTGATAGGGATTGCATTGAATCTGTAGATTGCTTTGGGTTGTGTAGTCATTTTCACAGTGTTGATTCTTCCAATCCAAGGACATGGTATATCTCTCCATCTATTTGTATCATCTCTAATTTCTTTCATCAGTGTCTTATAGTTTTCTGCATACAGGTCTTTTGTCTCCTTAGGCAAGTTTATTCCTAGGTATTTTATTCTTTTTGTTGTAATGGTAAATGGGAGTGTTTCCTTAATTTCTCTTTCACATTTTTCATCACTGGTGTATAGAAATGCAAGAGATTTCTGCGCGTTAATTTTGTATCCTGCTACTTTACCAAATTCACTGATTAGCTCCAGTAGTTTTCTGGTAGCATCTTTAGGATTCTCTATGTATAGTATCATGTCATCTGCATACAGTGACAGCTTTACTTCTTCTTTTCTGATTTTGATTCCTATTATTTCTTTTTCTTCTCTGATTGCTGTGCCTAAAACTTCCAAAACTATGTTGAATAATAGTGGTGAGAGTGGGCAACCTTGTCTTGTTCCTGACCTTAGTGGAAATGGTTTCAGTTTTTCACCATTGAGAATGATGTTGGCTGTGGGTTTGTCATATATGGCCTTTATTATGTTGAGGTAAGTTCCCTCTATGCCTACTTTCTGGAGGGTTTTAATCATAAATCAGTGTTGAATTTTGTCAAAAGCTTTTTCTGCATCTATTGAGATGATTATATGGTTTTTCTCCTTCAGTTTGTTAATATGGTGTATCACATTGATTGATTTGCGTGTGCTGAAGAATCCTTGCATTCCTGGAATAAACCCCACTTGGTCATGTTGTATGATCCTTTTAATGTGTTGTTGGATTGTGTTTGCTAGTATTTTGTTGAGGATTTTTGCATGTATGTTCATCAGTGATATTGGCCTGTAGTTTTCTTTCTTTGTGACATCCATCTTTGTCTGGTTTTGGTATCAGGGTGATGGTGGCCTTGTAGAATGAGTTTGGGGGTGTTCCTCCCACTGCTATATTTTGGAAGAGTTTGAGAAGGATAGGTGTTAGCTCTTCTCTAAATGTTTTGATAGAATTTGCCTGTGAAGCCATCTTGTCCTGGGTTTTGCTTATTGGAAGATTTTTAATCACAGTCTCAATGTCAGTGCTTGTGATTGCTCTATTTGTATTTTCTATTTCTTCCTGCTTCAGTGTCAGAAGGTTGTGATTTTCTAAAAATGTGTCCATTTCTTCCAGGTTGTCCATTTTATTGGCATGTAGTTGCTTTTAGTAATCTCTTATGATCCTTTGGATTTCTTCAGTGTCAGTTGTTACTTTTCCTTTTTCATTTCTAATTCTTTTGATTTGAGTCTTCTCCCTTTTTTTCTTGATGAGTCTGGCTAATGGTTTATTCATTTTGTTTATCTTCTCAAAGAACCAGCTTTTAGTTTTATTGATCTTTGCTATTGTTTCCTTCATTTGTTTTTCATTTATATGTAGTTTAAAAAAAAATAACCATTTTGTAGAGTTACCATGTGATCCAGCAATCCCACTCCTGGGCATATATCTGGAAAAGATGAAAACTCAATTTGAAGATACATGGACCCCAGTGTTCATAGCAGTACTGTTTACAAGAGCGAATACATGGAAGCAACCTACATGTCCATCAACAGATGAGTGGATAAAGAAGTTTGAGATATACACACACACACACACACACACACACACATACACATACACACACACAATGGAATATTACTCAGCCATCAAAGAGTGAAATAATGCCATTTGCAGCAACATATATGGACGTAGAGATGATCATAGTAAGTGAAATAAGTCAGAGGAAGACAGATATCATATGATATCACTTATATGTGGAATCTAAAAAATGATACAAATGAACTTATTTACAAAAAATAGACAAACAGCAAGGGTCTACTGTATAGCACAGGGAACTATATTCAGTGTCTTATAATAACCTATAATGAAAAGAATGTGAAAAAGAATACATATCTATCTATCTATCTATCTATCTATCTATCTGAATCACTCTGCTGTACACCTGAAACTAACACAGCTTTGTAAATCAAACTATATTGTAATTAAAAATAAAGATTTGTATTATGAAATAAATATTATTAAATTTGATCATAGTATGATAATGAAAATATTAAATCTTTCCTATTTTTTGTTGCAAAAGTGACATAAATATAGTTTCTTAAAAATTTTAAAGGAATCAATAAATAAACTGATATTAGGTCAAATTTCTCCTTGATAAATTTAATTATGATTTGAAATCTCATAGTTAGTTTGGATATATTAATGTGAATAAACCAATGACTACTGACCTTACTAAATTTCAGAATCCCCTTCTGTGCCTATAGGATCCTGCATGACTGGCCATTGTTACCCTTCAATCGTACCTCCTCCTCTCCTTATTTGCTATGCTTCTGCACTATGGACTTTCATTTTTATTCATTGATTCTCCTAAGCCCTTGCCTTCTTCAGGGTTGTAATATTGCTTATAATATTTTTATCTGGTTCTAGAAGCAAGGTTATGTTGCCCTCCTAAAAAACAGTTGTGAAGTTTTTCTCTCTGTTTCTATTATTTTAAAGATTTTGAGTAATACTGTTTTATTGTTCTTTTCACGTTTGGAAGAATTCACCAATTAAACTGCTGATAATTTTCTTTGTTGGAAAAATGTATACAAATTCAATTTGTTTAAAAGATATTCATTATTCAAGTTTTCTATTTCTTTTCTTGTCCGTTTTGGACAGTTGTATGTTTTTAGGAATCTATCCATTTGATCCGAATCATCAGGCATAGTTCTATCTTTTTAACGTATAAAAATACATACATTATCAATCAAGTGGGATTTATCCCAGTTATGTAAATCTGATTCAACATTTGAAAATCAATTAATGTAATCCATGACATCAACGGGCTAAAAAAAAAAATAATCATATGACCATATCAATAGTTGCAGAAAGAGAATTTGACAAAATACAAAACCCATTCATGATAAAAATTCTCAGTACACTAGGAATAGAAGGTAACTTTCTCAACTTGATAAAGAACATCTCTCAGAAAAACTATACTTAACATCATAATTCATGGTGATAACATCAAATCTTTCCCACTAAAATCAGGTACAAGGCAAGGATGTTCTCTCTCATCACTCCTTTTCAGCATTGTACTGGATGTCCTCACTAATGCAAGAAGATGGGTAAAGGAAATAAAAGATATACAGATAGAGAAGGAAGAAATAAAACTGTCTTTGTTCACAGATAACATGATTGTCTATGCAGAAAATCTGAAAGAATCATCAAAAGAACTCCTAGAACTAATAAGTGATTAGCACAAGATTGCAAGATACAAAGTTAATATACAAAAATTAACTGCTTTCCTATACACTAGCAATGAACAAATGGAATTTGAAATTAAAATCACAATGCCATTTACATAGCACTCCCCAAAATCTAACACAACGGGGACAAGATCTATATGAGGAAAACTATAAAACTCTGATGAATTAAAACAAAGAACTAAATAAATGAGAGATATTCCAAGTTTTTGAATAGGAAGACTCAATATTATCAAGGTGTCAGTACTTCCAACTTGATTTATAGATTCAATGCAATCCCAATCAAAATCCCAACAAGTTATTTTGTGGCTGTTTACAAACTGTTTTTAAATATTATTTGGAGAGGCAAAAGATCTGGAATAGTCAACATAATATTGAATGAGAAGAACAAACTTGGAGAACTGATACTGTCTGACTTCATGAATTACTGTAAAGGTACAAATTCAAGACAGTGGGTGTTGGTGAAAGAATAGAAAAATAGATCGATGGAACAGAATAGAGAACCCAGAAATAGACCCACACAAATATAGTCAACAGATCTTTGACAAAGGAGCTGAGATAATACAATGCAGCAAAGATATATTTTTTTCAACAAATGGTGCTAGAACAGTTGGACATCCACCTGCAAAGAAATGAATCTAGATACAAGATTTATACCCTTCACAAAACTAACTCAAATGGAGCATAGACCTAAATGTAAAACACAAAACTATAAACTGCAGAAGATAACATAGGAGAAAACCTCGATGACCTTGGGTATGGCGATGCCTTTTTATATACAACACCAAAGACACAAACTGCAAGAAATAGTTGATAAGCTTGACTCACTAAAATTAAGAACTCTGCTCTGGAAAAAGCAAAGTCAAGAGAATGAGAAGACAAGCCACAAACTGGGAGAAAGTGTTTGCAAAAGACACAGCTGATAAAAGACGGTTATCCAAAATATACAAAGAACACTTAATATTCAACAATAAGAAAACAAGCAACCTGGTTGAAAAATGGGCCAAAGACCTGAATAGACACCTCATCAAAGAAGATATATAGATGACAAATAAACATATGAAAGATGCTCCATATCATATGTCCTCAAGGAAATGCAAATTAAAACAGCGATGAGATACCACTACACACCCATTAGAGTGACCAAAATCCAGAACACTGACAACACCAAATGCTGGTGAGGATGGAGAGCAACAGCAACTCTCATTGCTGGTGGGAATACAAAATGATTCATCCACTTTGGAAGACAGTTTGATAGTGTCTTACAAAACTCAACATACTCTTACCATATAATCCAGCAATCACATTCTTGGGATTTACCCAAAGTACTGAAAGCTTATGTCTACACAAAAACCTGCTCATGGATGTTTATAGCAGCTTTGTTCATAATTCTTGATAGTAACCAAGATGTCCTTCTGTAGGTAAATGGATAAATAAACTGGTACATCCTGGCAATGGAATATTATTCAGTGTTAAAAAGAAATGAGCTATCAAGCCATGATAAGACATGAAGGAAACTTAAATGCATATTACTAAGTGAAGGAAGCCAATCTGAAAAGTCTGCAGAGTGTATGATTCCAATTATATGACATTCTGAAAGAGGCAAACTCTGGAGACAGTTAAATTATCAGTAGTTACCAGCATTTGGGTGGGGGGAGGAAAAAACAGGCAGGGTACAGAGCATTTTCAGGGCATTGAAAATATTCTTCATGATACCATAGTGATGGATACATGTCATTATATACTTGTCCAGACTCATAGAATGTACAACACCAAGAGTGAACCATTATGCAAACTATGGACTTTGTGTGATTATGATGTGTCAATGTAGATTCATCAGTCATAACAAGTGTACCACTATGGTGAGGGATGTTGATAATAGGGGAGGCTATGCATGTGAAGAGGCAGAGGGTATATGGGAAATCTCTGGGCCTTCTCTTCAATGTTGCTATGAACCTAAAACTGCACTAAAACATAAAGTCTTAATTTTAAAAATAGATATTTATAATAGAGAAATGATCACCTTCATCCAATCATAGACTAAACTCAGGCTGAGATGCAGTTTTGGTAAGATTCAGTCTACCTCTGGTTTGTATTTGTTCCTATGGTTGCCTTCCATAGACTTTTAATTGAGAATTTAGTGTCTTTGCCTCTTTAGTACTAAGAAATTGGAATTTCCACTCTGCTTTTCAGATTATTTGAATTATCTTTTTAAGTTTTTGCTCTACACATTTTCAGAATTCAGCAAAGTCTTGAGATGGAATAAGTTGTGTGCTTGGATTTCCAATTTTGTCATTCCAACCCACATAACTTCCAAAACTGTGATTGTTTATCTGTGCCTTAGCAGCAGCTCTCTGTCTACACACCCATATTCTTAGCCTTTTTTTTATACCTAGAATCAAATATCCCCAGAGAAAAAAGAAACTATATAGATCCTCAGTCTACCTCTGAATTTACCTCTGTTTTCTCTGAAATTCAAGTCCTTCTAAATCTTTCTACTTAAGCAGCTCTCTGACATCTTAAAAAAATTTATAATTTGCCTGGCTTTTCTAACTGTCATGAATATTTCATCCTTCCGTGAAGCAGAAATCCTGATATACATATTGTATTTATTTAGAGGACTCCTAAAATTTTACAATCAATTTTTCTTTCTTATGCTACAGATTTGTTTTTCGAAATGCCTTCAGAACATTTTTATTTTAATGTGTTTAAACTTATCCCTTTATTCTCTTGTATTTGTGACGACTTCATCAGATTTCTGATCACCACTATATTTGGGGTTAGGAATGGTTGCATATTAAATACGGGGGTTGTGGTAGTCCTCATTGAGAAGGTAAACTTTGAACAAACACCTGACAGAGAGAAGGAGCGAGCTATGAAAATCTGGGGGCTGAGGGGGAAGATAAGTGGGAATAGCAAGTTCAAAGGCACTGATACAGAAGTGTGCCTGGTGTTTTTGTATAATGACAAGAAGGTCGATATGACTGAGGCTGAGTGAGCAAGGGGGAAAGTAACAAAGGGTAAATTCAGTCCAGGACTGATCTAAGCATTGTCTTTAACTTTTCATTTTCTTTCAACTCTTCATATCCAATAAATATCATGTCATTATCATGTCCATCATTTAGGTTTTACCAATGAAATATTCTTCATGTACATGCCTCATTTATAATTCTGTTACTACCACCTTCATTTATCTCTTGTTATCCATAGATAATTGCAAATCAGAAACTGATCCTCTCAGTCTTGGAACTCCCCACTCCAATAAATTCCAAATAAAACATTCTGTTCAGCCATAACCAGTATCATGGTCACAGGATAAGATTTATTTATTTATTTTCCGGTACGCGGGCCTCTCACTGTTGTGGCCTCTCCCGTTGCGGAGCACAGGCTCTGGACATGCAGGCTCAGCGTCCATGGCTCACGGGCCCAGCCGCTCCGCGGCATGTGGGATCCTCCCGGACCGGGGCACGAACCCATGTCCCCTGCATCGGCAGACTCAACAACTGCGCCACCAGGGAAGCCCCACAGGATAAGATTTTTAAAATTCCTAACTCTGGATTTTTCCATTACTATACACGAATCGGCCAGTGGAAGAGGAAAAAATGCCCGTTGTCTACAACCGGTGATCAGGATGTTTAAATATGAGTAAATACTCTATTTTAATGCCTTCCACAATGTTAGAAGACAACTGAAATTTTTGAAATCTTTAGATCTATTCAAAAGCCAAATGGATTTGGTGAGTATAAGACTGGGCTAGTGAATAAATAAAGTTTGCAACTTCCTGTTGTTGGGAAAAATCTGAATAAAATAGCCACTTGGCCTCATGACTTCTTGACAGAAATTGCATTAAAAAACACAGTACTTTGCTCCTTCAGACAACTGCTACCTAGAAAGCATCTTGAATTTCACATTGACGTCAGTTCTTTTTGCACATACATTATGCTGATGCATACAGCTTTTATAAAATAACCAAACAGTTTTTCTAGTGAAAAAGTAATTTTTAAGACATACAATAATAAGAGGTGTATTGTCTATATAGCCTTCCACTTTCTGATTCTTTCACTAACACAATTAAAAATTGGTTCTGCAAACTCCATATATATCCTTTCGGAAAACATCTGTTGTTTTCTGCTTGATGAAATAACATCAATATGCCTTTTCAGCCAAGGGCTTGGATCATCTGCCTTTAATTTGGCACGTTTGTGAATCTTATCATTCCTCTGTTTGCAGCAAAATAAAGGTTCAAATACTTAATAAATAATACTAAATTATTTGTAACAAAAAATCACAGAGCCAAAAAATATATTTGAAAACAACAGTAATACAAATCTGATTTCTCAGGGAAATGTTAGAATACTTCAATTTTTTTTTTTGTAAGATAGGCAAAACATGGCTTCTATGGTTAACATTGAAATTTCTCCTTTGGAACAGGAAAATGGAAGCTGCTATAGCAAGGGAGAGAAGGAGGGAAAAGATGAAAAAGTATAGTGGGTAAATTTTCATACCGGGTATTCTGAATGTTAGGTTCAGAAGTATCTGCAATATATTGAAGGAAACATCTGCAGTTTATTTGCAGGATGAAATGTGACAGGAGGTAAGCAAGGGAAATGGAATATTTATTAGAGTAAGTAAATTAAAAATCTCATGTTTTTAAAAAAGTCTATGGTTGATGCAAATTAAGTGAATCTATTAAATTAATAGAAACACTTTTTAATCTGTTTCTCTCTTGAGTAACTGAAATTAACACTTGGATTTTTCTGTAAAGAACTGTGGCAAAAACAATGGTCACAGCTATTATTGAAGGCACTATACATATACTTTGTGTATAAGTATACAAGTATTGATATAATGTAGAATATAACATTCTAACATAAGCTGTATTTTAAAGGTTGCATGAAAACCATGACTGATTTGTTAATTCATTTGCTTGTTTAGATTTTCAGAAAACGTTTTCTGAACCTGAAGAAAAGGGAAATTTAATTTTTCAGGTTAACTTTAACTTTTGTGATTTGAAAGTCTGCTTAAATCTTAAATTTTAAAAGTGTGTTAGACATTTCATAAGCCTTGGCTTATGAAAAAGATATGTAGGGACTTCCCTGGTGGCGCAGTGGTTAAGAATCTGCCTGCCAATGCAGGAGACATGGGTTCGAGCCCTGGTCCGGGAAGATCCCACATGCTGTGGAGCAACTAAGCCTGTGCACCACAACTACTGAGCCTGTGTTCTATAGGCAGTGAGCCACAACTACTGAGCCCGTGTGCCACAACTACTGAGCCCGTGTGCCACAACTACTGAAGCCCACATGCCTAGAGCCCATGCTCTGCAATAAGAGAAGCCACCGCAATGAGAAGCCCGCACACCCCAAGGAAGAGTAGCCCCTGCTCGACGCAACTAGAGAAAGCCCGCACACAGCAATGAAGACCCAACACAGCCAAAAATAAATAAATAAATAAAAGGATATATAAAAGTGTGTTCTTCTCTATCGAAAATATCTCGTTTAAAATCTTTCCCTGTCCTGAAACACGCCTAATTTGCTTTCACATGTAAAACCCAAGACCATTGATAAGGAAGGAGCTATTGCATATATGTGAAGACACAACACAGAGCACTGAAGTCCACTTTGAGGCTGGATGAAATAGGAAGAGAAAGAGCACAGCAGATTCTGAAGGGTTTAGACTTCTAGATTCAGGGAAGCTGATTTGGGGAGGTTTTATGAAGGAGGTGAGCCATTAGAATTTTCAAGAAGGATTGAGGCATCATTGGGTAGAAACGAATGGAAAAATCATTCTAGGTGAGAGTGAAGAAGAAATGTTGTCATGTAGGAAAAATGCAAAGCAACTGTGAGAAGATAAGGTCTTGGAAAATGATATCTCCTCTTTGCCATGTTTATTTAATGTTGAATTTAAAAAGCACATTAAAATGGAGAAAGTCTCTCAGAAACTACTCCATTTACAAATTAGTACAAGTAAGCTTTCAGCACTTAAAACTTTCCTGAACTCAAGTCTCTGATACTATAATCAACAAGGCAAAGACAAATCTGAAATCCAAAAAGCTCTGTAAGCTGAAATTTTATTGATAACTCATTTGGTGGCAAAATCTAACCTGGCCTCTACTGACACGAAACTACTTGTGTAGCCTTTCTTCATCTCGCTTGATGGGACTATTCACAGGTTTGACTACAGAAATGTTAATGTATTTGGTTGGAGTCCTGCCCCAAACCGTGCTGGAGGATAGAGGTGGCCTATGTATTATATTAAATATAAAGATATTAACTTTTAAATATTGAACATTTTCTGAAGTCTGAAACACATTTGGTTTTAAGGTTTGTGGACCTATTAGAATCAGCTCTTTTTCCATTACTGGATAAAATGTAGGAGAGGCCTCTGCAGGTCTCTGGAGTTTCAGGCAACTTCTGAGTTGCCAGGCATGTTTTATTTGCTCAGAGCAGGATTCATAGTTGGATTTGCATACTGAATCTTCTAGTTCTATAGTATGAACAAAGAAAAGAAGTACATTCTAAAGAAAAGAGGTAGTTTTAAGAATGTTTCCTGAAATAAGTCCCTGTAGTCAAAAATGAAGGTTAAAGCTATAATTCAAGTGAATATATTTTGAATGTAAGTATACATTACAGTTATTGGCATACAGTTCCATAGAAAGCCTCTCATAAATAGATATAGTTACAATTTGGGCCTGCCTCTTCCATTCTGAACAGGAATAACTAATTGCTGTTATTTTCTATGTCTGATGGTAGGTGCATTTATAATAGATTAGCTGATGTAATTTATTTAAAATGTAATTAGTCACAGAAAGGAGAATTTGATACCGAAGGTAACTTTAACAATATACATAAAAGCCTCTCCTTTTTCTATCATTTCCCACATTAGAGATGTTTAATTTATGCGTGTTATAGCTGCCCCCTCTTCCCGTTATTCCTTACTCCCTCCCTTTCTTCCTCCCTCTCTCCCTCCCTCTTTGTCTCTTGATTAGATCTTTTTAAAAAATATTTTTATTGGAGTATGGTTGCTTTACAAAGTTGTTGTTAGTTTCTACTGTATAGCAAAGTGAATCAGCTAAACATATATCTCCTCTTTTTTGGATTTCCTTCCCATTTAGGTCACCACAGAACATTGAGCAGAGTTCCCTGTGTTATACAGTAGGTTCTCATTAGTTATCTATTTTATACATAGTACCCGTAGTGTATATGTGTCAATCCCAATCTCCCAATTCATCCCACCCCCCTCCCTTTTCCCCCTTGGTATCCATATGTTTATTCTCTACCTCTGTGTCTCTATTTATGCTTTGTAAATAAGATCATCTATACCAATATTTTCAGATTCTACATATATGCGTTAATATATGATATTTGTTTTTCTCTTTCTGACTTACTTCACTCTGTATGACAGTCTCTAGGTCCATCTACGTCTCTACAAATGAACCAATTTCGTTCTTTTTTATGGCTGAGTAATATTCCACTGTATATATACACCACATCTTCTTTATCTGTTCCTCTCTTGATGGACATTTAGGTTGCTTCCATGTCCTGGATATTTTAAATAGTGCTGCAATGAACATTGGGTGCATGTGTCTTTTTGAATTATGGTTTTCTCTGGGTATATGCCCAGTAGTGGGATTGCGGGGTCACATGGTAGTTCTATTTTTAGTTTTTTAAGGAACCTGCATACTGTTCTCCATAATGGCTGTATCAATGTACTGTTGGCTGTATCCCACCAACAGAGCAAGAGCATTTTCTTTTCTCCACACCCTCTGCAGCATTTATTGTTTGTAGATTTTGTGATGATGGTCATTCTGACCCGTGTGAGGTGATACCTAACTGTAGTTTTGATTTGCATTTCTCTAATAATTGGTGATGTTGAGCAGCTTTTCATGTGCCTCTTGGCCATCTGTATGTCTTCTTTGGAGAAATGTCTATTTAGGTCTTCCACCCATTTTTTGATTGGGTTGTTTTTTTGATATTGAGCTGCATGAGCTGTTTGTATGTTTCGGAGACTAATCCTTTGTCCATTGCTTCATTTGCAAATATTTTCTCCCATTATGAGGGTTGTCTTTTTGTCTTGTTTATGGTTTCATTTGCTGTGCAAAAGCTTTTAAGTTTCATTAGGTCCCATTTGTTTATTGTTTTTATTCTCATTACTCTAGGAACTAGGTCAAAAAAGATCTTGCTGCGATTTATGTCAAAGTGTTCTGCATATGTCTTCCTTTAAGAGTCTTATAGTGTCTGGCCTTACATTTAGGTGTTTAATCCATTTTGAGTTTATTTTTGTGTATGGTGTTAGGGAGTGTTCTAATTTCATTCTTTTACATGTAGCTGTCCAGTTTTCCCAGCACTATTTATTGAAGAGACTGTCTTTGCTCCACTGTATATTCTGGCCTCCTTCATCATAGATTAGGGGACCATAGGAGTGTGGGTTTATCTCTAGGCTTTCTATCCTGTTCCCTTGATGTGTATTTCTGTTATTGTGCCAGTACCATACTATCTTGATTACTGTAGCTCTGTAGTATAGTCTGAAGTCAGGGAGCCTGATTCCTCCAGCTCCTTTTTTTCCCCCTCAAGATTACTTTTGCTGTTCAAGTTCTTTTGTGTTTCCATACAAATTGTAAAATTTTTTGTTCTAGTTCTGTGAAAAATTGGTAATTTGATAGGGATTGCATTGAATCTGTAGATTGCTTTGGGTAGTATATTCATTTTCACAATATTGATTCTCTCTTCATTAGATCTTAAATTAATACTTTGAGTTTATAATATAATCACAGGGTGAAAATTTTAAAAAATAAAATTCAAGTATACAATGCACAGACTCCCCCCCCCCAATCATTCATCCTCCTTGTTCCCTTTTCACTGCCTTCCTCACAGGTGACAAGTGTGACATATATTCTCATTTTCATTTCAACCACACTCTTGTCTATACCAACCATGAAAATCTCTTTTGTTTAGCATTTTAAGTATCATTTTGTTCCCTTACTTTTAGTAAAGATAAAGATACAGTATAGGAAATGATCTAGAACATTCCATGTCCTAGTTAGTTCAGGCTGCTATAAAACAAATTACCCTAGATAGGGTGACTTATAAACAACAAAAAATTTTTTATCATAGTTCTGAGGGTTGGAAAGTCCAAGTTCAATGCATCAACAGATTCATTGTCAGGTGAGGGCCTACTTCTTTGTTCATAGAGGGCTGGCTTTTCTCTGTGTCCTCACATGGCAGGAGGAACAAGTGAGCTCTTTGAGGTCTCTTATACAAGGGTACTAATACCATTCATGAGGGCTCCACCCTCATGACTTATCACCTCCCTAAGGCCCTCCTAACACCTACATCACATTGGGGATTAGGTTTCAGTATATAAATTTTGGGGGACACATTCTTCTGTAGCATCCCACTTATACCTGGTAAAATTTACTTATATGTAGATCCTTGAAGGCATATTTTCTAACAGGACCAACCAACCATGGTCAAGAAGTTAGTGGGATTTTAATTGTCCAATCTTTTTCCTTCCATTCCACCTGGGAATTAATAGGGCTGAGAGAGACAAGCCTTTTTAAGAGTTTCCTCTTGCATGGTTGCTTCTTTCCTTCTTCCCCGCAATTCTCCAAAATGAAGAGGTAAGGGAGTTTTGTAGTCACAGTTACAAGGATATATCTAAAAAACTAAGACCTCTCAGGATGGAAAAGATTCTGGGAAGACCAGGCAATTGAGGACAGTGTGCGAAGAGAATGAAAATGATTTGGTTTGAAAGAGATCCAAATTTGTCATCCACCCTAAAGTATATTTCACACCTACCCAATCTAGTAATATATGGGTTTTTTCCCTCACTGGTTTCATGTTAATAAACATACCAGCAACATTTTAATGAAGGATACTTAGATCTTACACCTAGTCCAGCAATATTAATAAATTTTTTCCATTCTTCAATTTTATAAATAATCTAACATTTCTATAGTAGATATTTTTTGTTTCCTAACTTAATTCTTGACGCTATTTCTTTTCCAACCTGTGTTTTTCTTATTTATGCTTTTTTTCACATATATATTCATCTTTGTTACCTACCCTAAGTTCTTTGTTTTTGGAGAAACATGGCATATGTATAAATTGTGAAAGAAAATATTTCAAGTAGAGAAGTGTTGATGGCAACATTTCATTTGAATTTTTTTTCTGGAACAGTATGGGTACAAGTAAACATATTAGACAATCCAAATAAAGAAATGTTAGAGCTGACATTCCATCTGGAATAATAGCCACTTGAGTGGCTTGGGGGTCACTTATTTTCATGAAATAGCAATAGTATTAATTTACTCCCTGATTTGCTGAGTGGGTGTTCATTCTCTCCTCTCCTCTCTCCTTGCCTTTGAAAATGTACATGGTTTTAAAATTTTATGTGCACAAATTGGAGATCATGGCTTATAAGTTTTTGTTTGGTTTGGTTATGACTCAGAATTATATACCCATTGTACTCACTCAACTGTCAGCCTTTCAGAGAGAAATAAAGCAAAACCCCTCATATTTCTGAAATGTAAAAATAGACATTGTTAATAAAAAAAAACAGGTTTCAAAGTATATACAGCATGACATCATTCTGTTGAAGAAATACAAAGTTCTTTATAAATTTGTGTTTCATAGAATAAGATCTGGAAATACATGCACCGCAGTATTAACAGTGGAGATCTCTGGGCAGTGAGAGTGTTTTCTCATTTATCTTTCAAACTTCGTTATAACATAATTGATCATTATAAGAACTCAGATGCATCAGGTGTAAACTCCTCACTGCTCTCACATAGGTGATATTATTCTTGTAATCATGGATATCCTGGGCCTTCTATTTAAATGTTATTACAGAAATCCATTTCACTAGAAAAGTTAATACAATCATTCAGTCAGAGAATGTGTCAGAACAGTGCTTGGTGCTGGGATATAATAGAAGACAGAATCCATATAGACATTTACAGGTTAGGGGAATAGAAAAATAAATATATAAAGGATTGTATTTACCACAGTGTGTAATGATTTTACTTATGTGCCTGTCTGTTAGTTGTTTGTGTGTCTTCCACAGTAGATCTTAAGACCTTAGAGGGCAGGTTTACCTTGGTCTTTCCAGTCCCAGAGTAATGTCTGGCATGTGGCAGGTAATCAACAAATGAGCTGAGTAAGTAAATTGATCAAATACATACTAATTAGAGCTATGAGGTAACTAGGGTGATATAGAGAAAAATGAGAGATCAACTTTAGCTTGGGTGTTCAGATAAGGCCTTACCAAGGAGCTTATATATTAGCCAAGACCTGATGGAAGAGAAGAAAGCAAAACATATCAGTCAAAGAATATTGATCCTGTTTTTTTCTTCTAGTTTTTGTAAACCTTATTTCTTGCCCTTGTGTTTTGGAAAGTAAAATTTGAGTACTCTGTGGTCTGGGTAGATACACCTCAGGAAAGTATTTTCTTTCTATCCCCTCGAATACTTCCTCAGAAACCATATGGAGAGTTGTTGAAAGAAAAAGTGGAATATGATCTATACTCTTTGAGGCAATATATAAAAGAGACATACTTTACGTACTTTTCCCCTCCTGCGTCTGAAATAATTTTTGGAAGAAAATTTATTTGTTTAAATTTTTTTAAGTAGCTCAAAACTACAGATAGGGCTTCCCTGGTGGCGCAGTGGTTGAGAGTCCGCCTGCCGATGCAGGGGACACGGGTTTGTGCCCCGGTCCGGGAAGATCCCACATGCCGCGGAGCGGCTGGTCCCGTGAGCCATGGCCGCTGAGCCTGCGCGTCCGGAGCCTGTGCTCCGCAATGGGAGAGGCCACAACAGTGAGAGGCCCGCGTATCGCAAAAACAAAAACTACAGATAATGTTTTGGTTTAGTATCTTAGCAAAAAAAAAAAACTATAGATCAACTATATTTTACCTTCTTTATAAACATTTTATTAATAATCACATAAGTTATTATCAAGAAATGAGTTAGCAAATTAAACACTTTAAAACCATCTTGTGTATATACACACTTACACTTCAGAGACAGAGAAAGAGAGGAAGGAAGGGAAGAAGGAAGGGAGGGTGGGAGGAAGGAGAGTGAGAGGGAGGAAGGAAGAGAGGAAAAGAAAGAAAAAGAAGGAAAGAGAGAAGTGGCACTAATTCTGACAAGAGTGACAAAAAGAATAGATCCTGTGCTGGTCTAGCTTTGTCTTCTTCATTTCATCCCATGTTATTCTAAGTCCCCTGAAGGCAGGTGACAGAAATGAGTGCAGCAACCATTGTGGCTGACTGTGCATTGCACAACTCCAGGGAGCTCCATTCACATTTAAAATCTTTGTAGACTTTTCTGGATGATGGTAATAAATTATCTTAAGAAAAGGCAGCTTTTTATAATTTTCCCAAAGGAATCATTTGGACTAGTTGTAGAGTAGGAACTATGGCTAATAGGAAAGAGGGTATCCTTTCTATGCGGCAGCTGCTACTCAATGGCAATCAATCATTTTAGTGCAAAAATACCATTCTGTGATTAAAGAACATGGATTGTTTTCAACAGAAGCTAGAAATACGGCATTTTATGTGACTTCTAATTTTTAAATACTGTTCAATTAAACGTATAAAGTAGTTATGCCTATAAGCTGGATGTAGTCTGTGAGCCACTGATGGCAGACCTCTGCCCTTGACCCTCACAAACCCTTTGGCCTGGATGCATGCATCTTGCTTCAGACATCTCTGCAATGGTTTCTTCTGAGAAACTTTGGTCTAAGCTCCCTGTTAAGGTTGTTTTCTCTGTAGAGTTACTGTCTTGTTCTGCTTCATTCACTTCCCTTCTCTATCATGTTTGAAAGCCCTCTGGAATGGAATAATCTCTCCATATCTACCCAGCATGATATCACTTCCTGAGTCTTTATTACATAGCTCTTTCTCTATTCCCTTCACACCAGTTTCACAAGCTACTGTTGGACAACTGCAGGCACAATATTGTGCAAAATTCACTAAAATGGTATGAGCCAGGAAGCGGTTGTAATTTTTTAACTTAACAATGTGGCAATTAAAAAAATAAAAAGGTTTCTCCAAACCATCAAATATTGTATAGGTTGTGACATTTTATCTACAGTCAGCTGTATTGAGGTGATGACTGCTCTGAAAACTGGGAGTAGAAATATTAGTACTTTTTCTTTTGTGGTAAAAATTTGAATGAATACTCAAGAATGACCTTGTTATTACATTCAGTGTTATCAAATCCACATAATATACAAAAAACAGGCAATGCTATTGGTTATTTGGAATCCCTTATATGCTTCATAACTTTTCCATTATATCTTTTTTTTTTTGCTTACAATACTAAATGTTAAATTCAACTATTTCTTATAACCAGTTTAGTGAAAAGGTAGCACTATAATTACAGATTAACATGCTGTGCACAGAATACAAAAGTTGCCATTCAGATCAATCTTCAATTATTTATTCCACTAGAATGAAGCTAGATTGAAGCAGATGTTGACCAACAGAGAGAATATATAAAAACAAGATTTAGAAGAGTCTACCAGTTGTAGTAAAAAACATAAGAGTGATCTAATACTTCTTTATTTCTTATAAATACGTACTATTTTTAATGCTTTTGTCTTTTGAGGGTTTTAAATAATTCTAACTAAAAGGAATTCTAAAAATCTGAAATTCTGACAGTTTTTTTTTCAAGTTTCCTCAGATTTTAAAAAACTTTCTGAAGACAAGATTTGACCATAGAAATTTATATGATACTCTGCCATTAATCCATTCACTCAGATATACACATTTGCTATTTTAGGGGCTATTCATAATTAAGTTTGAAATAAATTTCATGGAGGACCAAATAATCCACTAGACCTCACAAGAATTTGAACAAACTATTCCTCATGCAAATGACTCACACTGTGTGTAGAACTGTAGGTTTATATCTCTCCAGAAATGTTTTACATATATGTAAATGTGGGCATCTGAGTGTGCGTATGCTTTCAGGAAAAACAAATGGTATCCTACAATACCTATTCTTTTGAACCTAGCTTTTCAATTAATAATATTACTAGGACATTTTTCTATATCATCTTTTATATCTACTTTGTTCTGTTAAATTCTGTATTATGCTTTGTAATTTATACCAATTCTCAATACTTAGGTTGTTTCAAGGGTTTTTTTTCGTTGTTATTAATCACAATGCTTCATGGAACATCTATGTATACACATATTTTTGTGTTCTTGTATAAGCGTATTTGCAGAATTTCTAAATTAGGTAATCACGACTAAAAGAGTGTGGAATACTAATTTTAATAAATAGAGCCGAATTAGTCTTCAGTTTGTGCCTCAGTGCATGAAAGTGCTTGCTTGCTTCATGATATTAATATGGTAAGTTTATTTAATATTTGGTATACTTTTTAATATATTTTAATTATAAACATCTTTTCATAAATTTGTTAATTTTTGAGCTATCACATGCTCATTTTTCTATTGAGTTGTCTTTTTTCTCCTTAATTTCACTCAAAATTCATTCAATAAATATATATTTATGGCCTATAATGTGACAGGGTCCATTAAAAATGCTAGAAGCATAACAGTCAACAAAAACAAATGAAAACCTTTTCCCCATGAAACTTTCATCCTAGAAGGAGAAAACAAAAATGAACATAGTAGATACTACAGTATTAAAATGTTAGCTGGTGATAAATTCAACAGTGAAAAATGAATAAGAAATGTGGTACAGGGAATTCAAGGCATGAGTTTGGGCTATTGAATAGCACAGTCAGGGAGGCTTCAGAGAGAAGGTGACTGTTGCATAAGAGACCTGAGGAGGTGAGGGAGAAATCCTTGTGACATCTAGAACAAGAACATCCATACTGAGGAGTGAGTGGCAGGTACAAAGGACCTGAGGAAATATGGATCCAGAATGCCAAGTGGCTGAAGCTGAGCGAGCAAGTGAAGGGGGTCTTGTAGGACACAAGATCAGCTTGATAATGAGAGGCCAAATCAAGAAGGATGCTTTAGGATGTTGCAGGTCATTGTAAGGAACCTTGGCGTGCGCTCTGAGTATGGTAAAAAAAAAAAAAAAGCCCTCTGTTGGTTTTGAGAGAGAAGTGACCTTTGGTTTTAGCAGGATCACTTCAGTTGCTGTATTGAGATTTGACTTCGGGGTGGAGGCAGTGTGGGGAGCATGGGCAGACAGTCTAGTGAAAAGGCAGCTGCAAAACTTCAGGGTGGGGGCTCTGGTGCTTTGGACCCAAGAGGTAGGAGTGGTGGTAGTAACAAGTGGTCAGATTTTGAATATAATTTAAATGTGGAACTGGCACGATTTGCTAATGGATTGGATATGAAGTGAGATGATAATGAGGATGACTAGGAAGTTTAGTAAGCTTTTGGTGTAAGAAGGAAATTAACTTATTGTCAGTCATTTGTGTTTCAAATATTTTTCCCACTGTTTCTGTTGAGTTTGATTATGGTAATTTTCCCATGAAGAATAATATATAACATAAAACATATCTTTCATTTCTTTTATATTTTCTAGATTTTGTATCATGTTTAAAAAGACTGACCCTATTCCAAGAATTAAAAATAAAATTGTCTATATTTTTCCAGTATTTTTAGAATTCCATTTTAAATTTTAAATTAATATATTTAGAATTTCTTTTGGTGCCATTTCCTGATACTTTAAATGTTTGTTGCTCTGGCTTCTAAGCAGTATTCATTTCTTGGTTGCTCTTGAAACTTAATTTCTATGTAATGGCTTGTGGGTTCATCATGACAACATTGTACAGCTATAGATACCATCCCATGTAAGACTTGATGAAGCTCTCCTAAGTATCTTCAAACTGCGAAGCCTCACACTGTAAAAGTCCTCTCCTTGAAGGCTTAATCCAGTTACCACCTCATTATTGCAATGTTCTAATCTTTGTCATTTTTTTCTTTTTCCCCATATGACTTCACATTTACCCTTAAGTTAATTTGTATTGCTATACATTTTGTTGTTTGGTGCTGATCAACTCCTTTGGACTGACTCTTTTGATAATAATGACATCTAATGCAGAAGTTTTTATATGGTAATAGTCAGTATGTATTGTTAAATGACCTCCACCTCCAAGAAAAATAACTTTTAAACTAACACTCTAGCAATTAGCAGGTTGCTATTGTCATGCTAAGGTAATGAGAACTTTATTCATGGATTCATTAGATACGTAGTGAATGTCTAACAAGAATGGAAACACTGCTAGACTCTGGGGTCATAATTTTCAGCAAGATAGTTAGGGTCACCACAATTGTAACACATGTGGACCAGAAATTATGATTATTTACTTACATTTATATTTTAAAATAACTGCTCATTCCATAAAGACATTTAAAAAACAGTTAATACCACTATAAAAAAATGTAGAAATAATTTTCTTTTCCTCCCCTGTATCTCTTTTCTAGAGTATGCTAATTAAGCTCTCTCTTTCCTAAGGCCATGGGCCCCATCAAGCTGGGATAATAAGGTGACGGAAGGGTAGGAAACCTTAGCAATACTTTATAAGGAGTAGAAGATAATCAAAGTGAACACAGTCATGCTTCTAAGTTATGCTGTAAGTGGCAGACAAAATCAGGAAAAAGATTTTTGATTGTCTCATAGATTAGCAGTTGTCACTGGGGGAAGGAGCAACTTGCCCCCCAGGGGACCCTTGATAATGTCTGTAGACATTTTTGGTTGTCACAACTGGGCGTGGGGTAGTGGTTGCATGCTGCTGGCATCTAGTGGGTAGAGGAGGAATGGGACAGCTACCTGCAATGAAGAATTATCTGGCCCCAAATCTCAATAGTGCCAAAGGCTGAGAAACTCTGCCCTAGATAAATGTTCTATCAGATAAAGTCTGATTGTCATGAATTGGCAAATAAAACCCTGCAACTATTAATACTGGATTATCTAACATTTATCTCTATGATATTAAAGTCAAAATATTGAAGCAGATTTAATGAAGAATCAATTCTGAAATTACATCATCATCATAAAATTAAATTTGAGATTAAGCCCAAGGTCATAAGCAAAAAAGAAAAAGGTACATCTAGAATACATGTCAAGATTTTTGGACTATACAGACTGATGCCAATGTTATATAAGCCATAATATTTACTTGTGTTATACTATGCAGTCTAACCATGTAAGCAGCGCTGCATGGGAACTAAATTATAACCAGAAAGGAACTTCATGAGTGTGGAATCAAATCGAAAAAGGTTTATTATTTATCTGAATGCTTCATGTGCATATTGCTATATAATACTATTAAGTAAACCATTTTATTTATCCTTAAATCATAGTCGTTTTAGCTATTAACATAGGTGTTAAACATTTCAAATGCATGACTATAAACAAGCAGTTATTAAAGGAAACATTAACTAAGATATATAACAAAGTATTCTGTGTCATTTAGGGTGATATTTTGCAAGTAAAAAAAGCAACTAATCTCAAAATGTCATGGACAATTAGTGGGTTTGTTCTTTTACATAAAAAGAAGTTGGTTAAGTTGCGTAATTTCTCTGTGTCGGGTTTTCTTCATCTAAAATGGGGAATAATAATAGAACTCCTTTTCTAGGGTTCTATTATGGTGGCTGTAAGACATTTGAATAAACAATGGTTTTTAAGCATGAACGTCAGAGTGGTCCACCTAAAAGGCACTCCTAATAAAATGAAATAATTTTAAATAAGTCAAAATAAAAAAGAAAAGTCAGGAGATGGTTTGTGTCAAGGATCCAGGGTCCTTCAATCTTTCTGCTCTGCCGTTCTCTACCTGTTGGCTCCTGTCCTGAGGCTTGTCTTCTCAATGTCAAGAGCACCAGCACAAGAACACGTTCTCATATAACAATATAAAGTATCAGAAAGGGAATTTATTTTCTTGTGTCCCTTTTAAAAAGAAAGAATATCTCTCCTAGGAATTTTAAAGTAGGAAATTTCCTCTTATCTCATCAAACAAATAAGTCATATGCCCATTCCTAAACCAGTCAATTTTAAGGGACTGGAATAACCATGATTGTTCTAGGTCAATGATTCTCAAATTTTTAGTCTTCAGACTCCTTTACCTCCTCTTAAAGTCTTTGTTAATGTGGTGTATCTATCAATATGTACCATCTTAGAAATTGGAACATAAATTTAAAAATATTTATTTACTAATTGCTCTCAAAATGATAGTAAAACTGTTACATGTTAACATACATAACATATTTTTATATTAAAAACTATATTTTCAAAAATATTTAATGAGGAAAGTAGCATTGTTTTTCACTTTTGAAATCTCTTTAATGTATGGCCTAATGGAAAATATCTAAATTCTCATGTCTGTTTCAGCATTCAGTCTTTTGTGATATGTTGTTTTGATTGAAGTATATGAAGAAAATCCAGCCTCACAGACATATGTAGTTAGAAAGGGAGGGGTACTTTAATAGCTTTCATTTTTAGATACTACAGCATAAGTTTTAGTATCTTAGAGGTTATTTTTAAGGTGGAATCTGAAGCCTTATCGGTTAATTTTCCTTACATTGTTACATTAAAATCTATTGGTCTATTTTGCATTTTGAATGGATATTTTACACATGCACGATTTTATAATATGTCAGATTGGTCATTTATAAATTATTTGCTCTCTGATTATACAGATCTTGCAATGTTGACACATTTCCTTATACAATATCAAAATATCATATCCTCACATTTTTAATATTACCGCTGATCTTGTCATAAGTCTTTTCAGTCTTGGGAAGCTGTGCATGCTCACAGCAGAGGGTATGCTTTCCAAAATTTGAAAGTTCACTTGAAAGTTCAAATTTTATAATTGACAATTAATGTTAACAACCAATTTCCTTGAAGTGAGAGACCCACTTGATTTATTATTGAGAAAATGTCTGCAAATACCAAAGTCTGGAAACCATAGTTTGTGAGTCATCTTTCAAAACGCTGTTCCATGAAAAAGGTGGTTAATTCAACTCTCCACTCAGTCACACAAATGCTTTTCTTTGAACAAATCATTGCACTTTAGAATGCAGCAGAAGTGCTTGATGTGTATAACAGTAAACCCATTACATATTAATGGTTTATTTTGTCACAAAGAAAGTTAAAATGACAGGTATTCAGGAGTCAAAATTTAATGGAATTAATAATTTTTACTACATCATATAGGAAATTCTCAAGTGAAACAGGTTTTCTCTTCGATTCTTTCTTTTTTTACTTTGAGTGTTTGGTGGTGAACAATAAAATGGTTTCTGGCACAGTTTGGGCCATTGCCTTGCTTTGTGCTGAGGTGCTTACAAACCACCACTGCTTTTGCACCATTAGTTCATATGTCAACACAGTGAAAAAGGTAATTAGTGCATTAGTACTTTTATGAAAATAATTTTGATGTTTTCAAAGTATTCTCATACTAAGTGAAGAAAGTCAGACAGAAAAAGACAAATATCATGATATCACTTATATGAAGAATCTAAAAAAGAAAATGATATAAATGAACTTATTTATGAAAGAGAAACAGAATCACAGACTTAGAGAATGAACTTATGGTTACCAAAGGGGAAAGGTGGCGGGGAGGGATAAATTGGGAGTTTGGGATTGACATATACACAGTACTGTATTTAAAATAGGTAACTGGGGATTCCCTGGCAGTCCAGTGGTTAAGACTCCTCCCTGGTTAGGGAACTAAGATCCTGCGAGCCATGTGGTGTGGCCAAATAAATAAATACTTGAATAAAAGAATAAAATAGATAACCAACAAGACCTACTGTATAGCTCAGGGAACTCTGCTCTATATTCTGTAATAACCTAAATGGGAAAAGAAATTGAAAAAGAAGATATATATATATATATATATATATATTTATAACTGAATCACTTTGCTGTACACCTGAAATTAACAAAATTATAAATCAACTGTAGTCCAATATAAAGTAAAAAATTTTTATAAAAGTATTCTCATGTTACTGATATTTATTTTTATAACATTGGACATTGTGACCTTGATCACCACTGCTCTAAATTAATTGAGATTCATCCTTGGGGTCTAACCCTCCTGGAAGCATATGAACAAACCTGTGATTCTATTAGCAGGAAGTATGGCATGATTGATGAGTGGGCACCTAATGTTCGGTGTCATAGTTTTATAGTATTTACATTCAAGAATGGCTTGGTTTATCAAGTGAAACTATTTTCTGTTGGATGAATAAGTCCTTATATGTGTCTGTAACTGTGTGATAAAATAGGTGAGGATTAGAGTGTAATTTAAGAGGAGAAATCATACATAATGTAAAAAGTGTTTTACATTTTGTTATGTATTCAGTAGTTAATAATCTATTTTGTACTATTCCTGATTTTATTATCTACTAACTGTGGATTTGGGTAAATTACTTAGCCTCTTTAGGTCTCAATTTCACACCTGTTCTACTAGATAGTTTGGGGTAAGCATGTAGGTTTGTTTGTTTTCCTAGCAAGAGAATAACTTAGTGGTTAGAGTAATTATGCTTAAACTGAAAAATTGGAAGAAACATTTCTCTTAACATGTTTGGGAGGTATAATGGGGCCATCATTAGTTGCTCTTGACATGCATTCTCTTTGAATTGATCAAAACTTACCTTCTATTGTGTGCTAATTTTGTGCTAATGTGCTGTGAATAAAAATACATTCAAGTCTTGGATGATTTGCATAACGATTTCCTTCGGCAGTGTGTTCAGGGAGAGACTCCATCTTTAGTCTTATTTGAAATACATGGTTCACTTTGGTTTTTACTGAGAAGAGCTGGTGTTTCTACAAGAGAACAACAGATGACTTTTAAGAATATGATGACAGAGGGACTATATGTACTCAATGAAATTTGCATAATTTAATATTCAGAGATTAATTCAAAAGAGAACTCCTAAATCTTCATATCTCTTTAGTTTACTTTTGAGAGCCCAGGGGTGAAGCATTGGGAAGTATATCCCAAACAAAATAGTAAGAGGAGATTTTTACTTATTAACCTTTACAGAATCTAGTAAACTGCCCAAGCTCTTCTCTATTCCTTTTATCTGTTCAGATTTGTCTCATCCTTTAAAATGCCAGTTTGAATCTCTTCTCTTCTAAAGTTTCCCCTAAATTTTCCAGACCTCAGGAACTTAATTCTCTTCTGGATGCGTACAATCTGTGCCAAATATTTTAACTGTTAATTCCATTGATTCTTGTTATCTCATGACTTTTAGTATTGTCACCTGGATTAGATCAAAAGTTTCCTGTGGTCAGAAATCATGATGTATATAGTTCTTTCATTATTCCACATTGCTTAACACAATGATGAGTACATTGTTGGTAGTTAGTAAATATTTGTTGCTTATTTTTAACTCCTTATTATGGAAAATTTCAAAATAATGTAAGGGACCCATGAATCCATTACCAGTTTCAATAGTTATCAATTCATGACCAATTTTTTTCATCTTTATCCCTGCACATTCCTTATCTATGGATCATTTTGAATTATATGCCCCACATCTTATCATTTTATCTGTAAATATTTCAGTATGTATCTCTAAAGGTAAGAATACTTTTAAAGACATAGGTCGCTATAAGATAATTATACATGCATACCTTGTTTTATTGCACTTTGCAGATATTGTTTTTTTTACCAATTGATAGTTTGTGGCAACCCTGCATCAAGTAATTCTACTGGTGACATTTTTCCAACAGCTTTGTTCACTTTATGTTTCTGTGTAACATTTTGGTAATTCTTGCAATATTTCAAACTTCTTCATTAGTATTATATTTATTATTATGTTGTTACATTTGTTATCACTGTGATCTGTGATCTTTGATGTTATTATTTTAATTGTTTGGCAATAAAGTATTTTTTAAATAAGGTACATACATTGGTTTTTTAGATATAATGCTATTATTGCACACTTATAGACTACAGTATAGCATAAACCTAACTTTAGTATGTACTGAGAACTAAAAAATTCATGTGACTCACTTTATTACAGTATTCACTCTATTGCAGTAGTCTGGAACCAAACCTGCAATACCTCCAAGCTATGCTACCTAAAAATAATTAAATATAATTACATGATATGATAAACAGTATTTAATTAGTGTTGAAAATTTCCTTGATTGTCTCATTTTGTTTTGCAGATTGTTAGAATCAGGGTCTATATAAGATGCAAAATTCCAATTGACATAGGGCTCTAACAATCTCTAGGTTATCCTCTTCACATGTTTGTTTTGTTTTGTTTTTTTATCTGTGATTTACTTGTTGAAGAAAGGGAATGATCTGTGGGTTGCCAACATTTGGTTTTTCTTGAATGTATTCCTGTGGTGTAATTTAACAAGTTTCTCTTTATATTTTCAAAAACATTGTACTTAGATCTAAAGGTTTACTAAGACTTTTTTTTTCTTTTAGAAGAATATTTTAAAGATGCAAGATGTGTTCTTCAGTCTGGAGATACATAATACCTGGTTGCCACTTTTTTTAGGATTTTAGCAGCCATTGACATTCATTGCATTAATCTATTCATTCATTAGAGTGAATGAATCTAAATCTTTCTAAATTTCTCATTTATTAGTTGGAATATTTATCTAAAAAGAAACTTCCTGACAACAACCCATCCCCACAAAAGGGCTTGATTTCATTTGGATCAGACTGTGAAACAATTGGTTCAACAATTATTTTTTAAAAATAAAATAATTAGCTAGAAATTTGTAGAGGTGAAGAGTGGCATGTGATACCAATACAAGAAGACCAATGGGAAAGAGACAGTCAAAGAGAGCAAGCAGAAATCACAATCATCCCTCATACTGAGGAAGACTGTATGTGTATCCCAGAGAACACATACAGAAGGGTTTGTGCTTCCTTAAATGTGATGTCAAAAACTGCATACTGTGGGGAAAATAGACCTGACTAAATTAGTCTAGCCATGTTACTAAAAAGTTAAACAAACAAATAACATCAATAAACTTTGGGGATGGAAATCAGTATTCAAAATGGTTACAATATATTATCAAGAATTTCCAGCCTTTGGCAAAGATTATGAGACAGGCAAAGAAACAGGAAAGTGTGACCCATACTCAGGAACAAAAGCAGGCAATGTAAACTCCAAAGAATACTTAGCAGGTCTAAATATCAGACTTATCAGACAAAGAATTTAAAGAAGCTATGTAGATATGTTTAAAAACTATAGGAAATCATGTTAAAGAATTAAAAAAAAGGTATAGTGTCAATGTCACATCAAGTGGTAGAAATCATTTAAAAAGATCCAAATGAAAATTCTAGAGTTGGAAAATATAATAACTGAAGTGAAGAGATCACTGAAGGGCTTAACAGGAGATTTGAGCTTGTAGAAGAGAGAATCCATGAAGCTGAGGATAGATTGATAGAGATTATGCAGTGAGAGTAACAGAGGGGAAAAGATGATAGAGAAAAATAAAGAGAGCTTCAAAGAAATGTGGGATGCTTTTAAGTGCATCAAGATATGTGAAATGGGGATACGTGAAGGAGAGGAAAAAGAGAAAGGAGCAGAAAAAAAATGAAGAAATAATGGCTGAAAACATCCCAATTTGATGTAAAACACCAATCTGTATATCTAACAGGTTCAACAAACTTTGATAACCACAAAGAGATCCATATCCATGCACCATAGACAAAAAGTTGAAAGACAAAGACAAAGGTAAAATATTGGAAACAGTAAGAGAAAAGTGTCTCATCACATACAAGGGAACACCAATAAGATTAACAGCTGACTTCTCAACAAAAAAATATGCTGAAAGAAAAAAAAAAGTGCCTACTAAGAATCTTATATCCAGCAAAACTATCTTTGAAAAATGAAGACAAAATAAAGATATCACATAAAAGCAAAAGCTGAGCAAATTCATTGATTATAGAACTACCTTACAAGAATCACTAAAGGAAGTTCTCTGGGGTGAAAGCAAGAGCTGTATTAGACACTAGATGGCAACTCAAATCCATAGAAACAAATAAAAATAACCAGAAATAGTATCTAAGATGGGTAATACCACAAACTCTATAAATATACACTCTTTCAGGTTCTCTAAAAGGCATAATATTATATAATGTAATGATTTTTGCAATATATTGGGTTTGTCATAAATATAATACATAAAAAAACAGGAGATAGAGCTATATAAGAGTGAAGTTTATATACCTAACTAGAATTAAGTTAGTATTTATCTAAAGTACGTTTTGATAAGCTAATGTATATATTATAAGCCATAAAGTAACAACTAAGAAAATAATTTTTAAAATATAATTTAAAAACCATTAAAGGAATTAACACTACAAAATATTTTCAAAAGGTATAAAAGGCAAAAGAATATACAGAGGAACAAATAGTAGAGAAAAATTATACAAAGCAAAAAGCAAAATGTAAACTTAAATCCAACCATATCAAAATAACGTTAAATGTGAATGCATAAATCAATCCAATAAAAAGTCATTAATTGTCAATTTGGATACAAAGATGAGAGTCTATTATATGCTGTCTATAGAAGATAAACTTTGATTAAAAAATGTACAAATTGATTGAAAGGAAAAGAATAGAAAAAGATATAATGTGCAAACTGTAACCATAAGAAAGCTGAAGTGGCTATACTAAACTCAGAGAAAATAGACTTTAAAACAAAACTTGTTGTTGGAGATAAAAAGAGATATTTTATAATGATAAAAGTGTCAATTCATCAAGAAGATAATAATGATTACAAACATATATACGTGTGTGTGTGTGTGTGTGTGTATATATAAACAATACACAAAGCAAGAACACAGAAATGAAGAACTAGATATTTCAACAATAATATTTAGAGACTTTCATAACCCACTTTCAATAATGGATAGAACAACTAGAGAGGAATACAAGAATTGAACAACAAGAAAAGAGAAGACTTGAACAACATTATATACCAAGTGGACCTAATACATGTCCATAGAACACTTCACCCAACAACAGCAGAATACACATTTACCTCATAAATATGTGGAATATTCTCCAGAATAGACCATATGTTAACCCATAAAACAAGCCTCAATAAATATAAAAGGGTTGGAATTATATAAAGTATGTTCTCCAACTACAATGGATTTAAATTAGAAATAAATATCAGAAAAAAAAACTTTGGTACATTCATAAATATGTGGAAATTAAACAACATATTCCTAAATAACCAGTGGGTCAAAGAAGAACTCACCAAGGAAATAAGAAGATACTTTTAGATTAATAAAAACAAAACACAGAAGGCCAAAAACTGTGAGATGCATCTAAAACAGTACTCAGAGGGAAATTTATACTTGTAAATGCCTAAATAAAAAATAAGAAAGATCTTTAATATGTAACCTAACTTTCCACCTAAAGAAACTATAAAAGAAGAGCAAAACACATCCAAAGATAGGAAGAAGAAAGAAATATTAAAGATTATAATAGAATAAATATAATAGAAAATAGAACAGTAAAAAAAGAAATTAATAAATTCAAAAATTGGTTCTTTGAAAAGATCAACAAAATTGACAGAGGGAAGACTCAAATTATTAAAGACAAAAGAAGAAAAAAGAGGAGACATCATTACTGATCTTACAGAAATAAAAAGGATTGAAAAGGAATACTTTGAACAACTAGTTAGATATGCCAACAAATTGAATAACTTAGGTGAACAAATTTCTAGAAAGACAAACTATGATAATCAAGAACAGATAATGTGAGTAAACAAATAGCAAGTAATAAGATTGAACTAGTAATTTAAAAAAAATTCCCACAAAGAAAAACCTAGGTCAGATGTCTTTACTGGTGTATTCTACCAAATATTTAAAGAAGAATTATTACTAAACTGTCACAGACTCTTTCAATCAATAGAAGTGGAGGGAATACTTCCCAACTCATTCTCTAAGTGCACTATCAGCCTGATATCAAAACCAGACAAAAATAACAGAAAAAAAGAAAACTATAGAACAGTGTATCTCATATAGTTGCAAAAATCCTCAATAAGAAAGATACAAAAGATACAAAAAGAATTATATACCATGGTCCAGGAATACAAGGTTGGATTACCATTCCAAAATCAATTAATTTAATATACCCTATTAATGGAATAAAGAACAAAATTGCATGGTCATCTCAGTAGATGCAGAAAAAAAGCACTTGACAAAATATAATACTCTTTCATAATAAAAACATTCAACAAACTAAAAATAGATTGGAACTTCATCAGTCTACTAAAAGACATCTATAAAAACCAGCTAACCTCACACTTAATGGTAAAAGACTGAAGACAATCAGAAACAAGACAACAAATCAAGCACAAGACAAGAAAGTCTCTTCTTGTCACTTCCATTTAACACTATACTAGACGTTGTAACAAGGGCAATTAAGAAAGAAAAGAAATAAAAGGTATCCAGATTAGAAAGGAAGAAGTAAAACTATCTCTATTCACAGATGGCCTGATCTTGCATAGAGAAAATCCTGAGGAATCCACAAAAAGAAAAAAAAAAAACGTAATGAATGAATAAACAATTTCAGTAAGGTTACAGAATACACACAAAAATCAATTGTATTTCTATGCACTTGCATTAAAGAATCTAATAATGAATTAAAAAATAATTCCAGTTATAATACCATCAAAAAGAATAAAATACTTAGGAATAAACTTAAGGAAAGAAGTACAAGGCTTGTATATTAAAACCTAAAACATGCTGAATAAAATTTAAAAAGATCTAAATAAATAGAAAGACATCCCATTGTTGTGGTATGGTAGACTTATTAATATGGCAGTGCTCCCAAAATTGATCTCTAGATTTAATGCAATCCCTATGAAAACCATAGCTGGCTTAATTTTTTTTTCATAGATTGTGAATTAGCTTCTAAAATTCAAATGGAAATGCAAGAGACCCAGAATAGCCAAAATAATCTTGAAAGAAGCATAAAACTGAAGAACACAGTTGTTCCTGATTTCAAAACTTACTACAAAACTACAGTAATCAAGAAAGTGTGGGATGGGTATAAGGATGATATATACATCAATGGAATAGAATTGAGAGTCTAGAAATAAGCCCTTAGATTTACTGTCAATTTATTTTAACAAGGGTTCCCAGACCATTCAATGGGGAAAAACATTGTTTTTTTTTTTTTTCAACTGGGACTGAGACAACTGGATATCCATATGCAAAAGAATGAAGTTGGACCTCTACTTCTCACTATACACAAAAATTCACTCAAAATGGATCATAGACCTAAGTATAAGAGCTAAAATTATAAAAGTCTTAGAAGAAAACATAAAAGTATATTTTCATTATCTTGGGTTAGGCAGTGGTTTTTCTTTTTTCCCAAAAGCAAACCAACAAAAGAAAAAAATAGGATAAATTAGATTTCATCAAAATAAAAAAACTTTGTACTGCAAATGATACCATCAAGAAAGTGAAAGAACATTCCACAGAATGGGATAAAATATTTGCAAATCATATATCTATCTGATAAGGGACTTTTTTCCCCAAATTAAAAAAAATTTGACAACTTAATAATAGAAAGATAAATAATCCAATTTTAAAATGGGCAAAGGATCTGAATAGATAATTTTCTAAAAATATGTACAAACAATAAGTAAATGAAAATATACTCAACATCATTATTAGGGAAAAGTAAATCTGAACCTTGAGATACCTACATTTCACATTCACTAGGATGTCTATAACAAAAAAGACCAATAATAACAAGTGTTGGTGAGGATGTAGAAAAATTGGAAGCATTATTCACTGCTGATGGGAATGTAAAATGGTACAGCTGATTGTGAATACAGTTTGGCCGTTTCTCAAAATGTTAAATATAGAGTTATGTATGAGCCAGAAATTCCACTCCTAAGTATATATTCAAGAAAAATACCAAGATAAGTATTTACAAATCTTAAAAATGAATTTTCATAGATGTTCTCTTCATAATAGCCCAAAATGGAAAACAGCTCAAATGTCCAGCAAGTGATGAATGGATAAACAAATATGATATATCCATAAAATATAAAGTTGTTCAGCAATTTGAAAAACGAAGTACTGATACATGCTATGGCATGGATGAACCTTGAAAACATTATGCTAAATGAAAGAAGCCTGGTACAAAAGACTGGTTATTGGGTAATGTCATTTCACATGAAGTGTCTAGAAGAGGCAAATTTATAGAGACTTAAAAAAAAATTAGTGGTTGTCTAATCTCCTGAGTTTGGGGATGAGCTGGGGAATAGTAACTGACTGCTAATGGGTAAGGGTTACCTTTAAGAGTGATAAAATGTTCTAAAATTAGAATGTAGTGATTCTTGCTCAACTCTGTGAATATACCATAAAACAATGAATTACAAACTTCAGATGGGTGAATTTCATGGTATATAAATTATATATCCATAAACATAATGAATTTCATATGATAGATCTATATGTAGTTAGATCTATTTTTTATTTTCTATCCTTTTTCATTGGTGTAGTTAATCATAAATACTATACTGTTTTAACTGTAGACATTTTATAATATTTTTCATTCTGGTATGGCTAGTTGGCTCACAGTGTACATGTTATTTAGGGATTTCCTGGCTATTCTTGATTGCTTTTCTTTCTGAATTTTATAATCAACTTGTCTAACTCCAGAAAAACCCACTAATGTTATTTTTACTGATATTGTGTTAAATTTCTGGCTTATTCTGGGGAGTTAAAAAGTGGATCTATAAATCTTTTGTTAATTTCAGGCAGTTGAAATGTAATGAGGAGCATGTTGCGCAGTAGAAAAGAGAGTGAATTTCAGATTCAGATTTCTGTTTGCCCCTTACCTAGATGTGCAAACTTATGCAAATTGATTAGTTTCTCTATGCTTGAGTTTTCTTATCTAGAAAACAGAGATAATAATACTGTAGATACAGGTTGTTTGGGGAATTAAACCTCCACAAGTATGTGGGGTTTTCCTATTGTTTTTTCTGATGCACTCTTAGTGCCTAGTATAGTACCTGGTCCATAGTAGAATCTGAATACATATCTGCTGAATAAAATATCTGTTAAAATTGCTTTATGTAATGGATAATCAAAAGTTAGTTCCTTTTTTTCTTTATTTTAAAAACAATGCCAACATCAAATTTATAATTATAATCTTAAATTAATTCCTTTGGCTTTTTATATTATTGAAATATTTTGTATAAAAGCCATGAACATTTTCTTCTATGATATAATTTACAATGAAATTTTGATGTGGTCAAATGTGATTTCCTAAAGCTTATATTTTCATTTCATATTTTCTTTAGTTTTGTATTTACAGTAGCACTAAGTGATTGCTTACTGGAAGCAACTCATATAAATAAATTAAAAGAAGGCTTACAGGAATAATGAAAAGAAAGGGCAGTAAGTCATACCCATATCACCCACATGCATTTTAACACTGCGTAGGATTTGCAATTGGAAGAAAATACCCTGAGCAGACATTTTTATCAGTTTGATTTGTTCATGAGTGAGGTTCTGTCTGTTATTAAATAGTAAACTTTCTGCAGTAAATTACTGCAAAGAAAAACAAAACAAACCTGTGGAAAATACTAATCTCACTGAATAAGAAAATAACTAAAGTACTTGTGAATAAGATTCCCAGCAGTGGTAAAATAGCTTTAATTGCTGAATCTCTCTCAATATATATTCTCTCCACATTCTCTCTAGAAATATATATATTTAAGTTATTCTAAATATACATAGAGAATATGGAATATTATAAATGTGATGCATATATGTATATATACGTAGAGGGAGACAGACAAGGACAGGAGGAGAGATTGTTAAACTACAGTGAACTCAGTTCCATCCTTGTGCAAATAGGTACAGGGTAGAAAAATGCATGTTGATTTATTTATAGAAGGTTGACTTCTGACAATGATTGGTGAATATCTGGCATCCTTAATAATCCTAGAAGTTTGTGTCAGTATGTGTGTATTTATGGAAACAAGCTTGTCTTCATTTAATTAGGTGGAACAGTTCTCCTAATGATGTTATGGAGAGATACCTGAGCTATTTATAAATGTAGCTATTTTTTTCTTCAAAATGTCCAAGTTATTTAGACAGTAATCAACACAATCTGGTTTGAAGACAGGTTTCCCCAGTGGCTTTGTCACTTCTAGTATAAAACTTTGCCTCTAGGTTTTTCTCTTTTCATCCTCTTTGTGTTTTTGGAATTATTGTTATAATGACACATACATGTAACTAGATGCATATCTCTATCAGTATTTAATTATGATAGAGTAGAATGTGTAAACGTTGATGAAGAAGCTTCAGATAGAAATTTGGCTCTACTATTTATTAACTAAATAGCTTGGAGATATCATTTAACTTCTCTGAACCTTAGTTTCCTCATAGGCAAACCAGCAGGTAATTTCTTCAGCTGCAAATTGATAGGTAGTAACCTCTTCATCGACCAAGTTAATACCTTCTAAATGCCTAACACAGTGCCAGACAGAGTAAATACTCAATCCAGAGTTGTTTTTTCATTATCATTATTACGTCTCTCTTTGCCATATAACCTAAGCGACTAGATTCCCTTGAAGGATGCATGGGCCCTCTGGCTGCTATGTATGTGTCTCCTTTGGGAAGCTGTTTGGAAGGGAGCAGAGCAAGATTTCTTCCACGTCATCATGTCTTCCACGTGGCTAAAGCCACTCGTGAATTTTTAGGCTTCCCTCTAACACATTACACAGTTGATCTCTCTTTCTTGAAACATTTTCTGCACATGCCTTCCAGGAGACTGATCTGACTGTCTAGATGCCTTTTCTCAGACTCTTTTCCCTGTTGCGTCTCAGCAACCTGCCACCTAAATTTTGCTACTCCTCAGGACTTAGTTCTTTGGCTTCCCTTTCTTTGCCTGCATCCTTTCCTTTGGAGTCCTTTTCAATTTCATAACTTTAAATATCATTCTATGTTGATCATTTTCCCTATTAAGGCTTAGCCCAGACCTCACTCAGCCTCAGCCTCAGACATAAGTACCCAACTGCTTACTTGTCTCATTTTTCTCATTCATAAAATGAGTTTGGTGATACTGTTCTATCTGCTCTCTGACATTATTTAATGGTGAAAATAAATTTGTAAATGTTATTCAAAAACCCCAAAGATAACTGAGACATGAAGCTATATTTACCTTGTAGTAATTTTAATGTATGAAACATATTAGTTAAACACTATAGTAACTATATTTTGTGATTCAAAGCTAGACAACTAGCCTAGTAACTAGTATTTTTTCAATAGCTTTATATTTAGGTGTACTATAGACGTGAAATTGTAAGCTTTTCGGCATAATTCTCAGGCAAAGATGCTATTTTTGGACATAGTTGGTATACCAACCACATTAGCATGTTTCTTGTTATTACATTTATTTACTTTATTTCCTTTTGCTAATTCACTATAATGTGAATGAGTAAGGTTTCCTAATTAGAAGTTGAGAATGTCAGGTTGAGCAAAAACAAGTGAAAATAAGAGAATTCCCATTTGGATGAGCTATGAAAGTGACTCAAAGAAAACAAATGACACACAGAAGTTTTAAAGAAATGTTATATGGTAGCAGAAAAGAAGGTAGGATAGCAAAGAGCACCCACTGCAGAGGAAGTTCTCAATAGTTGGGTGGACAAGAGGAGCCATTCCATGGATGAGAGTCAGTTGTTGCTTATAAACTTGAATGCTTGCTCAGTGAACTCACAAAGAATCGGTGTGGAGGGATGGAGGTTATGCATGGCCTTGACTATAGGAGTTTCTCTTCACTGAGGTTAACTTGGATAACATACCTGCAGAATACCTAACCTTTCAACAGTAGAGTCTAGTATTGAGCCTCCAGTGTGGTACCGTTCCCTCAGGAGTACCAGCCAGGTGTCTGATATAGGTTGATTGCACTATACCCCTATTTCATGGAGAGGACAGCAGTTTGGCTCCCCTGGAACAGATATTTACTCTAGATGTAGATTTGCTTTTCTACCTTGTCATGCTTTTGCCATCAGTATCATCACAACTAGGATATTGACATTGATACAGTCAAGATACAGAATATTTCATCAGCACAAGGATCCCTTATGCTGCCCTTTTATAGCCACAACCACCTCTCTTCACACCTCTACTCCTTGACTCTAGGCAATCACTAATCTCTTCTCCATTTCTATAATTTTATTTCAAAAATATAATATAAATGAAATGATATAGCATATGACCATTGGGGAGTAGCTTTTTTCACTCAGTATAATTCCCTGGTATTTTATCCAAGTTGTTGCATGTATCAATAGTTCATTCCTTTTTATTGCTGAGTAATACTCTGCAGTATGAAGGTATCAACAGTTTGTTTAACCATTCACTTATTGAAAGGCACGTGGATTGCTTCCAGTTTTGGACCATGAACATTCCTGTATAGATTGTGTGAATATAAGTTTTCATTTCTCTGTGATAAATGCCCAAGGGTGCAATTGCTAGGTCATATGGAAATTGAATGTTTAGTTTTATAGGAAACTGCCAGCTATTTTCCATAGTGGCTGTATCATTTTCCATTCCACCAGAAAAAAAAAATGAATGAATGACCTAGTTTCTTTCCATTCTCCACAGCATTTGGTGTTATCACTACTTTTTGTATTAGCCATTCTGATAGATGTATAGTAATATCTTATTGTGATTTTAATTTGCATTTCCCTAATAGCTAATGATGTTGAGTATCTTTTCATGATGTGCCTACTTATTTTTTGTATATCCTCTTGAGTGAAATAGCTATTCATACCTTTTGTCCATTTTCTAATTGGTTTGTTTCTTCTTTTTTAAATTGTTGAGTTTTGAGAGTTCTTTATATTTTGAGAATTCTAAATAATAGTCCTTTGTCAGATATGCGGTTTGCAAGTATTTTCTCCCAGAATAGAAATTTTCTTTTTATACCTTCAATAGGATGTTTCACAAAGCAAAAGTTTTTAATTTTGATGAGGTCCAGTGATCAATTTTTCCTTTTATGGATCATGCTTTTGTTATCAAGTCTACAAATTCTTTGCTTAGACTAGATAGATCCCAAGGACTTTTTTCCTATGTTATTTTTCTAAAACTTCTATAGTTTCATTGTACATTTAACCTGTGATCTACTTTGAGTTAATTTTTGTAAAAGATACAAAGTTTAGGTTGAGGTTCACTTTTTGTATGTGTGTGCCTATGGATGTTTCAGTATCATTTGTTGAAAAGTCTATTCTTCTTCCATTGAATTGCTTTTTCACTCTTGTTAGAAATCAACTGGCTATATGTGTGCAGGTCTATTTCTGGATTCTTTATTCTGTTTCATTTATCTATGTATCTGTCCTTCCACCAATACCACACTGCTTTGATTACCACAACTATACAGTAGGCCTTAATATTGGGTAGAGTGGTTCCTTTCACTTTATTCTATTTTTCAAACTTGTTTTTTCTACTTTATGGCCTGTGCATATAAATTTTAGAATAATCCACAGATTTTAAGTGCCCTATTCACCACCAGGGTATTCTGTACTTTAACAAAAGATTCACTGTCTTGCCATTTACCATATAGCAGTAAATGACCTGATGGTGTGAGGGAATGCCCTATTAAATACTCAATTATGGAGTCAGTTCGATAACATCTTTGAGGATGGGGTCCTCTTCTATAAGATGCAGTAAATGCTTTCAACTGTTACCAGTATGTGTGTTTCTTTCTTAGCCAGAAATCATGGATGTAGAACCAAGGGGCAGAAGTGGTCATGACTCCTCTCATTACTATCAATGACTCTCTTATAGATTTTCTGCTTCTATGCTTACTACTTTGGATTCTGTTGATTTAGAGGTGTTGTTAACAGTTAACATAGGATTTCATGAGGAAGCATTGAACTAGGTGTTGAGACTGCTATCTGGCCATTTGGAGCTTCTAGTTCCTCTTTACCAACAGAGAAAGAAGGAGTTTATTGTATTCGCTGGGGATCTTGATTCTGATTATCAAAAATAAATAGTGTTTGTGCTTCACAGTGGGAGTGAGGAGATCTAGTCCTAGAAACTAGGATTCCTGGAGTGACTTTTAGTACTTCTATACCCAGTAGTAAAAGTTAGGTGAGGATTATAGCAATACAGAGAAGATAATTAAGAGCTAAGTTCCTTTAGCAATGAAGGTATGAATCATAAAGAGCCATGTCCACCTGGGGGCTAGCAGAGAGAAAAGAGAACGTGGAATCGATACTAAAAAAAAAGGTTATAATTATCAACCACAACCTTGTAATCAAATGTAAAAAATGAGGATTAAAGTAACTATGCATATATTTTTCTTGCTTTATTATGATGATATTTGTACATATTAACTAAACTTTCCCATCTCTCCTGTCCCTACTATTTAATTAGATTTATTGGTAGCTGTGAACCTAGTAATCTTTAGCTGAAAAATATCAAAGGGGGATTGTGACTTTACTGGAAGAAGAATGAGCATTACTTCAAGATGGAAACAGTGACTTATTTGGGTCTTCTCTTTTTAAATAGATGATGAGCGTATCTTATACAAGAGATAATTGCATTAGGTAGGCAGAAACATGTTTCTGTTTTAGTTTGTAAGTTTAAATATGGACGCAAGTAAACACTGAATAAGTAGCAAGAAACTGGCACTCATTCTGGGCCCTCTCTTTTATTTATTTATCTATCTATCTATCCATCCATCCTAAGAGGTCCTTTCTAATCAGTGAAATGTAAAGAGATAAAGGCAAAGTTATGGCATCTGATCTTGTTTCCTACCTGTCTAGCTTGATTAAGCCCTGCCTGCTCAAGATCTTTCCACAGATACATTGCAGCCCATCCAAGCCTTGAAGGAAGGACCTGAAGTCCAGCAAGTAGCTTACTGCCCTGTGTCCCCACTTGCTAGCATTTGGTACGGGCATCCGCAGTATAACCCTGAGCCAGCCCATAGGAGGGTGGGGCTGGGACCATTCCCACTGAAAGTCTTCAGGTTTGTAGGTCAAATGAGACCTGTTTAAAAAGGTTTTTCAGAGGACTCTCTCCATTTAGAGAACTAAGTTCAGTATATTCTTTAATTACCAGTGACTTGGTGTCTGATCCCTTATCTGATGGCCTTTGGTGAGCACTGACTCATAAGGGGCTGGCACAGTTGATAAGTAGATGGCACACCTTATAGGCAGCTGCTATATGATAACACAGTTAGATACAGATGGATGCCATCCTGACCTTTGTGTTTACGTGGTAACCTTCCCCATTTAGCTCATAGATGGTAGCCTCTACCTCCGGAAGAGTGCAAAATCAGAGACTAAAGGAAGCCACATTATTGCCTTATAAAATCAAAATGAATAGTCCAGGAAAGATATGAATGGAGATGGGATCTGGCAGAGCCAGTTTTTGCTTTGTTATTCAAATATGTAAGAATACTCTGAGCTGGGAAGAAAGAGAAGAAAACTATAAGGAAAAGAGCTTGATGTTGGCATATATGTGTATGTAGGGTGGAGGAAGGGGCTGCCCTATCCTCCGCCTCAGGACTAAAACAAAGTGCAGCCTCAGATAGTCCATATCCCCTAAAGAACTAACTGAATAGCCAGATATTTTCTGGTGAGGCCAAAGGTGGTACAGATTTGACTCTGAGCCCTCAAAGGTGAAAAGGGTTCTTAGAGGTGGCAGATGGGGCTGCATGGCCTATGAGCTGGAAGCCAGGTGGTAGATACTGCCTCCCGGCGGATCCATATGGGGAGGAGGTTCAAGACTGAGAAATGACTAGCTCTCCTCATTAATTTTGCACCACTGAATACACTCACAGCTGAAAATCAGCCTCAGGAAAAATCCTGTAGGATTGAGTTCAAAATTTAAATGACTAAGAGAATAGTAAATTTAAATAGTTTACTTAAAAGTGACTAAATTCATTTTTCTACCTTCAAGTAGAGATGGGAACTCAAAATAGAAGCCAAGTCATATATAGAGAAACAAATTAAGTATCTGCACATCTGATACATCAGTAAATATATAGTGGGCTTACGAAAATTGTATCCTGTTCCAGTCATTCTAATAGCCCTCTTCTTGTTTTAGTGAGAGGTGGCAGAAGTTAGTATTCTTAGTTTCAGCAAAAGAGGAAGTTATCTTAGTGCTGATGGCATTGGAAGGTTGGTGAATATTAAGTCTTATGAATAAAGCTTCTCAAATTGGTAGAATAACATGCAGTTATAATGAGTAATGCCATCATTTTAAAATAGGTTTTACATAATACTTTATATATTTTAAATATAAATAAAATAAATCATATATTATTATTTTCCTTTTATAAATCATATATTACTATTTTTACTATCACAATTATTAATATTCTTCTGATTTTCCTTTCCATTTCAAGAGAGCATGAGATGATTGGAAAGTTCAAACTCTTTCTTTGAAAAGAACCTTTTATGAGAAAACACATGGTGAATTTAACAAAATAAAACAATAATTAAAACAATAACTAGCATTTTCCCAGGTGATTTGTTGAGCAGAAGTTTCACTTCAGATGCTGTTTCTACAGATGACTTAAAAGTAGTTGGTTTGGGCTTCCCTGGTGGCGCAGTGGTTGAGAGTCCGCCTGCCGATGCAGGGGACATGGGTTTGTGCCCCGGTCCAGGAAGATCCCACATGCCGCGGAGCAGCTAGGCCCGTGAGCCGTGGCCGCTGAGCCTACGTGTCTGGAGCCTGTGCTCCGCAATGGGATAGGCCACAACAGTGAGAGACCCGCGTACCGCAAAAAAAAAAAAAAGGAAGAAGAGTAGTTGGTTTTATTCAGCTTCTATTTTTTTAAACAAAATTATGCATATATTTTACTGTGTTATTTTAACTCGTTTTTTTTTTTTAACATCTTTATTGGAGTATAATTGCTTTACAATGGTCTGTTAGGTTCTGCTTTACAACAAAATGAATCAGCTATATATATATACATATGTTCCCATATCTCTTCCCTCTTGCGTCTCCCTCCCTCCCACCCTCCCTATCCCACCCCTCCAGGCAGTCACAAAGCACCGAGCTGATCTCCCTGTGCTATGCGGCTGCTTCCCACTAGCTATCTACCTTACTAACTCGTTTCTTTACTAAAGAACACCTTGCAGTTTTTTTCCTTCAAAGAATATATCATTCTAGAATGCCTAAGGAGACTCAGATTCCTTATTCTTATTTGTCTATAAATTGTTAACTGAAAGGTCTTTCTTGCAGAGACTATCAAACACCAAATTCTCTGGAAGAAGAAAGTTTGCCTGGAAAGCAACTCATGGTTGCCAGAAACCACATCTGTACCTACAACGAGGATTCAGTCTGTTATTCCAAGATTACAGTCTTTTGAGACCATAATTTACTTTACCAGGGAAGTTTATTTTTAACTTTAATTCACATTAAAGCCTCACTCTGCAACAGAAAGACATTGCTAACAATGGACAACATCTCATGTCTGCCCTTGGATCATTTCAGTAGAATATATAAGCACATGCAGTACACTAGCTCTTGATCAGTCTGCCCATGGATGAGGCTCTTATCCATTTTTCAATCATTTTGAGTCATAAATTGCACATAATAATCAGTACAGAGAGAGAAGATAAGCTGTATTAGATCCATTTTTAACCATAAAGGAAGGTTATTTATAAAATGGTGGCTTATATGGGAGACTAAATGTTTTTTATTAAAAAGAAGGAAATTGAGTGCCTCTAAAAAATCTTAAAATAAATAATTCCAACAAAGTTGGAAGCAAAATCACCCCTGGCAATTCTTGATAGATTATTTATGCTTTTGGAATAGAGTCATCCAGGCATGTGACCATCCTTGATTAATAATGAATGTGGTTTCAGGACAATCACAGCACTGTATTGTGTTACAAAGCCAGCACTAATCATTTGGAATAGAAGCAGCAAATGTGATTACTCTATAATCAGGATAGATCAGCAAATGATGGCTCATCAGAGGAAAGTGTATAATATAACCATAATTCTATAAATTGGCCTTCTATAATAAAACCTAAAATACAGCCAGACTAGTTTCTGCTCAATGGTTTGGCAGTAATCTTAATGTCATCCTCTCAAAGAGATCACCTTGTAGGAAGGGCTTCAAAGGGGCCAGGGACTGAGGGAATGAGGAGGTGAACTCAGCAGAATCAGGGTAAACATGAGCTGATATTTTGAACCTGTGTTGGATTGCATTCCTCTTCTCTTTGTTCAGAGTGCTGTGCCTACTCTGCAGCATCTCGCATCTTTTTTCAGTGGTTGTCACAGAGGATATGTTAAATTGACCTCAGTATTTGGGTTTGCAGTCACCTTCTGTCCTGCTCACATGGACCCTTCATATGCAATGGATAGTACCGTTTCTCATATCTTGTGTTCTCTGCAGGTTCTTTGTGGCAGAGATATGTTTAGATAATCAGAGTTGGTGTTCTTGATATTCCTGCATGATCTCTATGACCTTGGTGGATCCCCATCTACTGATGCGCGTCAAGTTGAAGAGGAGTAGGGGTATCTCTCTTGGTAACCCTTGCACCAAGAGCTCAATTGCAACTTGATGTGAGAGAAAGAGTACACATATATGTTAGTCATTCATATTTAGGGACCACAGTTCTGTGGTGTGACTCTTGAGAAAAAAAGACCACTGACATTTAGGGAAGTGTTGAGTTTTCAGGTTCCCTATTTCCATCTTTTCTTACAATGGTGCTGTAATTATTATGGACAGAGGTTTTTTTTTTTTTAAAAAAATGTATTTATTTATGGCTGTGTTGGGTCTTCGTTTCTGTGTGTGGGCTTTCTCTAGTTGTGGCAAGCGGGGGCCACTCTTCATCGCGGTGTGCGGGCCTCTCACTATCGCGGCCTCTCTTGTTGCGGAGCACAGGCTCCAGACGCGCAGGCTCAGTAGTTGTGGCTCATGGGCCCAGTTGCTCCACGGCATGTGGGATCTTCCCAGACCAGGGCTCAAACCCATGTCCCCTGCATTGGCAGGCAGATTCTCAACCACTGTGCCACCAGGGAAGCCTGGATAGAGGTTGTTTTTATCATGGAATATAATGCAACTAACAGAGCATTGTAAAAACTGTTTCTATATAGTCAAGGCTAAACACATATTAACTTTTGTACGAATTTATTCCTTAGAGCTAGTCTTGAGATATTACATGGCCTTATAATGTTTTTGTTTACAAAACCCCATAAGTTAGAATAGCTTCTGTCTTTACCAATTTCCCCTTATAACTCGATGGAAGCCTTGGCTAATGAGGAAGTTCCCAGTTCAAGCTGAGTGCCATATCTTACTTGATTTGTAATGTTCTCACAAGGAAGGTGAAATAAGCTTGATGCAAAGTGAAAAATATAATTTTCTCCTTCTAAAATAGTTTATGAAGAGGCAATAGAAAGTAAGAAAAAGGTCCAGTCCAAGAGTCATTGAATTCTGAGTCTCTCCCTCAAGTCTACATTTTCTTGTGTTTTCATAAAGACATTCACACAAGGGTGTGGGAAGGTCCACGTATTCCTCCACACATCACTGACCCATCGAGTGTCTGCATCCTCTTGGAAAAATGTGAATAATCATTTAACGCTCTTTTTCTTAACACACCATTTCAGATAATAATGATACTTAACAAATGCTTTTTGATACTAATGCTTCTTCATAAGAGGTATAATGGATTAGGAGTAAGGAAATCTAAGTTCTGATATCTTCCTATTATTCATCTATTTTGTAAATAAGATTTTCATATATCAATTTTGTGTAGGGGGGATGAAACCTTCTTTTAACGTAATTGTGTGTGTGTATGTGTCTGCGTGTGTGTGTGTGAAAAATGTCTCATATTTTTAGTGCCAAAATGTTCAAATATCATCTACTTTTTTGTGTGTGTGTGTGTGGTACGTGGGCCTCTCACTGTCGTGGCCTCTCCCGTTGCGGAGCACAGGCTCCAGACGCGCAGGCTCAGCAGCCATGGCTCACGGGCCCAGCCACTCCGCGGCATGTGGGATCTTCCTGGACCGGGGCACGAACCCGTGTCCCCTGCATTGGCAGGCGGACTCTCAGCCACTGTGCCACCAGGGAAGCCCTAAATATCATCTACTTTAATTGTGCAATTTTAAGGGGATTGACACCACATAGGTAAACAAGAATAGATTTATTTGGATATGTTACTTTATTTCTTCTAAAGTGTTAGTTTCTCCATACATAAAAAGGCCTCCTATAATCCACAATAATCAGAATTTGAGTTAAAATCTATATTTAAATTATATGATCCATATGCTATTTCAAGTAGAAAAGAGTCCAAAAAATTTTATTCAGTACTTTTAGTAGTTGGAATCAGGAAATGAATAAAAGCATTGTTTCTCTGTCTATAAAATTAAATGTATCTTCCATCACAGAAAATTTGGCCTTACTACCAATTTTCAAATAAACTTTGGCAATTTTTTCCTTCTGAAAAGAGAGCCTGATATCTATGGATACATATGATTTGCCTTAGGTTTCAGACCTATGCTCTGTCTAGCTCAGCATCTGGACTACTTCAGGCATATACCATGGAAGTGCAGTCCTAAGTATAAAGCATGGGATCAAGAGCAGGCTTCCTAAGTTTTAATCCCAGCTCTGCTAGCTGCTAGAGTTGTGGCCCTGGGAGAGTTACTAACCTCTCTGTGCTTCCATTTCCTCTTCTGTAAAATGGAGATAATGGAGATAATACCTCCAGTATTTATTGTGAGGATGAATTGAGCTAACCCAGGTGAACAATAGTGCTTGGCATTTATTAAGCATTCATTAATATCAAGTGTAGATATCATACCCAACAGTCCAGTTTGGTTCTGAGTATCCTTTCTTTTGGCAGCAAATTTCAACACTTTCATCTATGGATGCATAAAAGTCTTTTTGAAATAGTGTCCATTTTCCCTCTGTATCACTGGTAAAAGGAATAAATGTCTCAGTTTTACTATGCTCAATTGTTTATTTATAGGGCCTTCCAAAATCATATCTTCATTGTTGCAGCCTTTGTTATCCTGGTTGGTATATTTGAGCTTGAAAGATTGTATGACAGGCTATGAAATGAATCCCCATCGCTCCTTTTTAAATTTTCCCGTCATCTTTTGTTTTTACAAGACAATGCAATTAAATGGGAAAATTTTACTAAATCTAAGAGAGGTATTTTTTTAACAAATAAGATACTGAAGCTTGTGATTGCAGGTAATAGATTATCCACTGTAAATGTAAAATCTCTGCTGTGTAATTTTTGCTGTTTTATAAAAAATGATTTCATTATTAGAAAGTTCCCTTTAAAAGAGACTTTCAAAGAGGGAAAATCTAATAATTTAGGCTTTTAGCATCACAGAGAAGTGATTCTTGAAATTCAAGGAGAGAATCAGTAACATTTTCTTAGACTTTGTACACAGTTCTGGTTACCATGGACATACCAATTCAAGGTTATTTAAAAGCAAACAACATGAAAAATCTACACAATGCAGTGAAGTATATAAATGATTCCAGAAATACTGTGTAAGCCTTTAGTGAACGCTTATTATGTTTGACTTTTTATGACCTTCAGCAGAATAATTGTATGTATGTATGTATATATGTATGTATGTATGTATGTATGAAGGTAGCTTCTATATTACTGTTAAGATTGCTGTCTCAATGGAAGATCATGAAAACTCCTAAACTCTGTGTTTTGTAAAAATCCTCCTCAATTCATTTAAACATGAATGAGAATAAGATAAAGGGCTAGTACTATCACAATCATGGCATTAAGTTCTATGTGAATTTATTTATTTTTTATTCATTTAATTAATACATATTGAGTACCTAGCAGGTGATAAGCACCTTTTAAATATTAAATCCTCAAATATTAATAAGGTATGTTACATAATTAATTTTCAGAAGCTGATCTAGTGGAGGAAAAGGATGTATGAGTTATAACTGATGTGATAGAGTGAATACTATTAAGAGAGATCTATACAAAGAACCATGGGAACACATGAAGGATGACTTGATTGAGTGAGGGAGGAGAGAGGGAAGGGAAGGACATGACAGGCCTTCCCGAGCAGGTGCCATTTGAGCTGGACCTTTGTAATAAGAAGAAAAGAAGGATAAAGAGTTCTCAAGGAGAGAAGTTAATCCAAACAAAGTCACGGCATACCAACATTGAGCAAGTATTTTGATGTGACCAGAGTAGGTCACATAAAAGAAGCAGCAGGAAAAATAAGTTGGTTAGGGCTAGACTCTAAGGAGTTTCTGTGCCACACTAAGATGTATGATTTTGGTCTCATAGACAGTTAGAAACTAGTGACTATTTAAGGAGAGGAAATAAATATTGATGCATGTATGTTTTAGAAAGGTAAACAGAATCTATATAGATTAAAAATGTAAGAAACTGGAAGCAGGCAAACTAGTCAGGAGTGACATGTTCAGGTGAGTGATAGTGAAAGCTGGAGTTAGGCACTGTTAGTGTTGGTAGAAAGGAGGAGAAATTGCAGAGCTTTCTTTGTGACCAATGAATATGGGTGGGAGGAAGAAAGGCAGTCATAGTGCACTGTGGTTTCCAACACCATAGAGATACAGTGTTTTTCATTAGTCCAGTCTGTCCCAGAAAGTTATATGAATAATTGGAAAAAAATTATTGACTAATGAAATTTTGTTGGGTATGGAAATAATTCAAGCAAAACAGAAGTTATCTAGCTTCTAATTTTTTTTTTTTTAAATTGTGGGTAGGATGCTCAAATTCATAGAAAGGAGATTGTTATTAATTTATTTTTGGCTGTGTTGGGTCTTCGTTTCTGTGTGAGGGCTTTCTCTAGTTGCGGCAAGCGGGGGCCACTACTCATCGCGGTGCACGGGCCTCTCACTGTCGCGGCCTCTCTTGTTGAGGAGCACAGGCTCCAGACGCGCAGGCTCAGTAGTTGTGGCTCATGGGCCCAGTTGCTCCGCGGCATGTGGGATCTTCCCAGACCAGGGCTCAAACCCATGTCCCCTGCATTGGCAGGCAGACTCTCAACCACTGCACCACCAGGAAGCCCTAGATTCTAATTTTAACAAAGATTTTTATTAGGTCAAAAAATTTATTTTGGGCTTCCTTGGTGGCGCAGTGGTTGAGAGTCCGCCTGCCGATGCAGGGAACGCGGGTTCGTGCCCCGGTCCGGGAAGATCCCACATGCTGCGGAGCGGCTGGGCCCGTGAGCCATAGCCTCTGAGCCTGGGCGTCCGGAGCCTGTGCTCCGCATCGGGAGAGGCCACAACAGTGAGAGGCCCGCGTACCACAAAAAAAAAATTATTTTAAAGAATGGCAACACAAAAGCCCATCTTTGTTTAAATAGTTGCAACTTTCAGAGTAATGTAGAGGCTGAGTCCAGAATGGTGATGATATTGTAGATATTGAAGACAGCCATTTAGATACTCCTGTAGGAGGCTCAAATAAAAGGTGAAATATACTACCAAGCATCAGAGTTTTAAAAGAAGTAGTTCCATAAGAGATAAATGAGGAAACCTGGCTAGTAGTATACTGTAAATCAAAAACTATAAACTAGAAAGAATGGGTGTGGAAAAACCCCACCGTTATTATATTACATAATGTACTAGACAATTCATACTAAAGAGAAGTTTTATGAATGTCATAAAATGAGAAACTTTAGCTGAGAATAGAAACTTGTATCACTATTTTAAAAAATTCCTGCTCAGGAGATATCTTCCAAATGTAGTATCACTCCCCAGACTATTGCTATTGCCCATGATTCTATTTCCCTAAGGCTTTCATTAGAGCCATTTTTCTGTAAGCCCCATCTCATCCCAATTTCTATGTTGAGCCAATCATGGGAGAAGAATTCTTAACCACCTCAATCTTTCCATTTCCATTCAAGTGAGGTTTAGCTCTCCTTAACGCAGTGGCATGAGTGTCTCAGAGCAGACCACTCCCAGACTCCTCTGTTGATGGTTAGATTCAGATTCAGAGCCAACTGCCCCAGCGACGATTATTTGTGCTGCTTGCTGAACTGCAACTCTTCCTTTACCTTAAGTCTTATTTCTCAGATGTGAGCTTCTTATCTCATTCCTGTCCCCAAGTTTTTGTCATTCTCTCTTTTTTAGACTGTAGTTCTCCTTCTCTTCAGCCTGGAGCTGTGTCCCTGAACCCAGTTTTGGTATGTGGAGCTCTAATTTCCTTAAGGATAGTCACGCAGGCCATGACTAGTAGCTCCTGCCCCAAGATTACCCCAACCTGGGCTCTGCCCATCTGCTAGGATCCCAAACCCCCTACTAGGTTCCAATTACTTTCTTCAGTTGTGCTCAATATATCTGTGCTCTCTCTTCACCATGCCTTGGCTCTCCAGGTGCTCCACCACTGTTAAGCTTTGCACCCAGTGTCTGACCAGTTGATCAGGAATAAGATCCAGTCCTGGTCCTGGTTCTCCTACCCTCTTTACCTTCCTTGGTTTGTGATAATGAGACTTCAGGCTTTATTCCACAGTCAGAAAGAAAATGAAAGAAGCAAAGAGTAAGGAGAGAGAGAAAGAGAAAGACAGAAAAAGAGAGAGAGTAGACATGCTGTTTTTAATAAATTTTAAACACATAATCACCCTTCCCTCACTCTGCAGCCCCAGGCCTGCAGTGACAGATGCCAGACCCCACCCACCCCCACCCAATGAAGCTTTTGGCATTGTTGAGGACCCAGAAGAAACTATGGGGGCTGAATAGGGAGGTTTTGTGAGCCTAGCCACCAGTGTTAACAGATGTGACATGAAACCCTGGTCCCTTACCCATGGCATGGTGAGGGGTGAGGGCAGCAGTATGTTCCGTGGAAACAGACTAGGAAGCCATCTTCTAAACACAATCCTGGTTCTGCTTCATGGGGAATAGTCCTTTCTACTCCAATCTATTGACACATCTTCAAATGTTGTATCAGGTCCAGCACGGAGAGAGAGAAGGGGGGCACTTGGCAGCGAGAATAGGTGAAGCCCACCTATCAAATAAGGAGATGAGGACTTGATAACTCAATATTGATATACTTAGTTGGCAAAGAGATAATTTGCATGGTTTTGATATTCTCTTAAATAAATAAAGATGACTGGGGCCCTTGGAGAGTGTTTTGCATTCTTCTCCCTTCTTCAGTTTAAACTCTGCGACCAGTCTGCTAATAGAATGTTCTCTTTGATTAATCTTTATCTAAATGTGAAAAATTATAATATCAGCAAAGCTGAAGGTTCTATTCACTCTTTTAAAATTACTTTGTAATTATACAATAAAACATGAATATTTTATCTATGTGAAAATCTAAAACATAAGGTTTAAATACCATTTAATCATTTCTATCCTATTTACTTTTAAAACTATAAAATTTATTTCTTTGAGTTTCCTGTTCACAATTATTTTATTATCCATTTGGTACATTGCACCAAGTGGTTCTCAAGGACCTCGGAGAATTAATTTTTTTCCTTTCAAGATGATTTTAACTTTGCCCTGGGTATCCCGATTTTGTTTGTTGTGTGATCCTTCTTGGTAATTTGCTTGTGTTGCAACTCTGTGGGAGAAAATGGCAGAAAGGTAGAGAGAGGTGGTATGACAGCTCACAGCTGGATATTGTTAGAGCTCCTCTCCAGAAGTAAAGGAATGCATGTAGATGGAGTCTTTGCTAAGAAAGGTATACGGGGACATTGTTTCTCTGACAAAAATCTCAACTTGACTAGTGTATTATTTTCCTAGACCTGCCTTAACAAGGTACCACTAACAAGATGGCTTAAAACAACAGAAATTTACTGTCTCACAATTCTGGAGGCTGGAAGTCCAAAATCAAGGAATTGGCAGTGTTATTCTCACTCGAAAACCTATAGGGGAGTACTTTCTTGCCTCTTCTTTGTTTCTGGTGGTTTGCTGGCGATCTTTAGCATTTCTTAGCTTGTAGATTTATCATTTCAATCTTCCATCTTCACAATGTATTCTCCTTATGTCTCTTTACATTGTCTTTCCTCTTTTCATGTCTGTGTTTGTGCCCAAGTTTTCCCTTTTTACAAGGACACTAGTCATATTGGATTGGGGTACACTCTAATGACTTCTTAACTTGACTGCATCTGCAAAGACCCTATTTCCAAAAAAGGTGATGTTTTGAGGTACTTGAGGTTAGGACTTCAACATATCTTTTATGGGGTTCACAGTTCAACCCATAACAACTACTAAGACAAAAATAGTCAATTCATTAAGTTATCAAAAAATAACATATTCTTTATTCCTGTCTTACCCCTAGGTTCTTAATGACATTTTTTTTCTTAAATTCCATATATATGTGTTAGCATACAGTATTTGTCTTTCTCTTTCTGACTTACTTCACTCTGTATGACAGACTCTAGGTCTAAAGACACAGACCTACTGGAGAACGGACTTGAGGATATGTGGAGGGGGAAGGGTGAGCTGTGACAAAGCGAGAGAGAGGCACGGACATATATACACTACCAAACGTAAGGTAGATAGCTAGTGGGAAGCAGCTGCGTAGCACAGGGAGATCAGCTCGGTTCTTTTTGACCGCGTGGCGGGGTGGGATAGGGAGGGTGGGAGGGAGGGAGACACAAGAGGGAAGAGATATGGGAACATATGTATATGTATAACTGATTCACTTTGTTATAAAGCAGAAACTGACACACCAATGTAAAGCAATTATACTCCAATAAAGATGTTAAAAAAAATAACATATTCTTGTCTAATAAGATAAATTGAGGGCAAGTGGGTTTCCAATAAGTAATAAATAATTGTTTTCCAAAGGAAGGAAATAATTATGTTAAGTGCACATGAAGTTAATTAGAATTTTAATGGAATTCGGATTTTTTGAAAACTATATTTAGCATTAAAAATTGATATCTCAAAAGATTCAATACATTACAAAAAATGGGAAACCATTAAACTAATACCTCTTTTAAGATGCATTATACCACATAATCATTATGAAGAGTTATTATTCCATTACTCAGATAAGACTAACTTGTAAATAGTTCAAGTATACCTTTGCTATAGTGAAAGCCCATTTACTTCCTCCTGAAAAACTAACTCAACCTAAATGACGCTATATCTATTTCAGAAGTTTGTAGTAAGTTAGGAAATATACAGTTTCATCTTTGAATTGATTTCTGACAAATTTGTGTTTTGGCACAACTAGGCAACAAGATAGATGCAATTATAAAAGCCTCTACGGAAGAACCACAGGTACGGATGATTGATTCTGTGCATTGTCAGTAAGTCCGTTTTATCAATCCATGATATGGCATAGTACCCAGTTTAATGGCTAGCTTCCACATTACATTTGGGTATTGAGTTTGTTATGAAGCAATCCTAACCGATGCACAAGCATTTACTGTGGACCCCATCAATTTCACAATTTTTTCAGCAATGCTTGCTTGGTTCATACTTCCTATGCAAGGAGCATGGTCACCCTGAATCCACAAACTGATACTATACTGGCCTCTAGTTTACAGGAACCAGATTGCAAGTATGTTCTCTGTTTAAAAGCACCTGGGGTTTTCATACCCTGCCATACCACATGGCTAAATCCAAAATTCTAGGTTCTTACCAAACCTACCCCAGCCTTCTCAGTATGAATCCAAGCCTGTCCTATAACAGAAACTCTGAGCTTTTATTATATGAAGTCATCGTTACTGGCCAAATCTGGAATTATGTTTCAGGTTCCTTAAATCCTTAATCCCTTTGCTCCTTAGACTTCTTGTATTTCCTTCCAGACACCAGGGCCATCCCCTTAGATCCCTCCTTATACCCTGAATACTCACTATGTATTGAATCAGAGAAATTGGGGGCTCACTCTACCGAAACATCAGTTCTGTGGGAATATATATGCTGAGTTCCAAATAACCAACTTACCAATAGATTTAGAATCACAACCCATGGTTATGTTTTAGATTTTTGAGGTTTTGATTGGAATGCCATTCAATGTGAACAAATTGAGACATTATTATATAAAGAAAGTTTAGCAACCAAATAAACTCGAAATTTGACCATCATATTTGTTTTAATTATATTTTGTTCTATAGTAACTGGAAATAAATGGTAAGCAGCTAATTTAAATTACTAAAAGGGCTTTTCTTTGCCAAAACAATTTCCTCACATAATCTTGCAGACAAGAATAAACAAAAAGGATGCTATTCTGAAGATTCCTAGGCACTCTTTACACTTTCAAGATCCATGTGTTTAAGCCATACCACCCAGGGAGTTCCACTTAAGTAAGGCCTTCCTGGAAAGGGAAAGAGGAGCAAAAACCATGGCTTTGAGGTACCTTCTTCAGCTAAGGGCAAGATGAGTGGTGGGAGACTGTAGAACAAAAATCTATTCTGATGTCCAAAGACAAAGTCTTGGGTATTCAGCCCATGGCTATGCACTTGGACACTCCCACTTTCCCTTCACAGGGTACCCCTACTCCCTGACAAATCAGCAATAAAAACACCTTTTGTTTACCAAGTACTCTTGGGAGCCATTCCCATACAATAGACTAGTTTATTCATCCTTCTTTCTTAACCTAGCTAAGATGCACTACAGAAATTGTAGTTTTTGTGATGCATGGCTGTGGACTTGGGGAAAGATTAAGGATAAAAGAAAATAGTTTTGGAGTACTGGCCATTTCAGGAGCAGTCAAGAGAGGTTGGGGCCCTCAGTAGCAAGAGCTGGAGGTGTAAATGGGTCACATGAGGTACTGGGTTCAAGAGAGGGAGTAAGAGTCAATTTAAGCATTGTGCAGTTCTCTCTGGTCTGCACCCTCTCAAGTGTGAATTTGGTGCTATTGCCCTTTGAGGTGAGGCAGAGGAAGGTCTGTCCAGCCTGAAAGGGGGTGATCCCTTTCCTTCACAGCAAGCCAGGAGCCTGGAACTAGAAGAGCTGTCCTCATGCCCTTGTTCTGCAGATCTATTTCTTGATTTCCAATATCTTACTAGAGTTCCCTGTCACTCTGACATTACCCCTTTATGTAATGCATAGAACCAGGAGAGCACTTGGTAGGAAAAGACTTGTGGGTACTGAAAGGGAGAATGTAGGACTGTTCATCTTCTAGAGCCCTACTAGCTGCTTGCTTGCCCTTTATGTGGATGATGGTATAGGTTGCTCAGTTTAGTCAACCATAGCGGTAAACAGAGTGATAAGAAAAGTTATGCCTTGACAGAAATTCAGGTGTGCAAGGAAAAACTAAACAAAACATGTTTTCATTTTCTACAATTTAATTCCAAGTCATTATCTCCCTGAGTTGATAAAATGTTCAAGTGTGGGCTCTCTAGTCTCTGGGTCTCATGCAGGACCAAAACACTTGGGGAGGTCCTACAGGGCACTGATGTATTCTCCACACATTTTATCACCAAGACACCTTTTGTATCAGCCAGCATGTTCCTTTCACATCTCATATTTTCAGTGCTTCTAAGCTATATGTGGAACATAAAAATTAATATTTCAATAAATAATTCTTCTACATTGTTAAAAACGTTTTAGGGTTTGGGTCTTAATATTTACTACCAGGTATAGTATTGAAAATAATATCTTAGGCTCTTTCTATAGATTCCAGTACAGCCAATTGGAAAAATAATTCCTTTAATACGGTTTTTAGTTTCTTAATGACTTTACTGGCAATCTTTCTGGATGGACATGGTCACAAATTTGATTGCTTTTACAGTTTTTTAAAAATAAATTTATTTATTTTTGGCTGCGTTAGGTCTTCATTGCTGTGTGCGGGCTTTAGTTGTGGCTGGTGGGCGCTACTCTTCGTTGCGGTGTGCGTGCTTCTCATTGCAGTGGCTTCTCTTGTTGTGGAGCACAGGCTCTAGGTGTGCGGGCTTCAGTAGTTGTGTCATGTGGGTTCAGTAGTTGTGGCTTGCAGGCTCTAGAGCACAGGCTCCGTAGTTGTGGCGCACAGGCTTAGTTGCTCTGCAGCATGTGAGATCTTCCTGGACCAGGGCTCGAACCCATGTACCCTGTATTGGCAGGTAGATTCTTAACCACTGCACCACCAGGGAAATTCCTGATTGCTCTTACATCTTATTAAAGCCTCTTAAATACTAGGAAATGTTTCATATTTATTTATCCTTTAATCTGTAGTTTAATAAGTGTGATATTGAGTTGAGGCAATCTGACATGGGCATTGGAGAAAGGTAGGAGATGTGACCCAGCTTGGTAGTAAACTCAGAACTCTGTAGAAACTGCACCGGATCACCCCAATCCATGTGTTATAGGGACAGTACCCTTATAGCTGAAGATCTTGTGATGGAGCCTGTAACCTACGCTCCTCAAATTGTATGTAGAGTGCTGTGTTTATTTGCATTTCTCTGGGGAATGTGTCTATAGATTCCCTTAATACTTCACAATTTCCATAGAAATTCTATACAATTACACCATCCTTCAGAGGGTTCCCAGTACTTAGTAAATTATCATGCTTGATTATGTTACTCAGCACTCTCAAATGTTAAGTTCAATTCAATTTAGTATCCTAAAGTGATGCTTATAAAACTGATGATTAAATTGGACGAAGGAACATTATTTTCGCTAGCAGAATCTAGATGTCCGAAAATCTGGCTTGTGGTTCTTGTAGTTACTGACATGAATTATTCTGGATTATGAGGTGATTTAGTGTTTTTGTCTAGAAAATAGGAATCATATATTTTTCATCTCTTAAAGTCATAAAAATGAATTGTGGTGCACAAAGTTATTGAAATCCTATGAAAGAAGGATTTGACTGCAAAGTCTTCCCATTTTCAAGGACTCAGAATCACATCTCAATTATTTAGCTTTCACTTCAAGGAAGAACTGGGTTGTTAAATGTGATCTTGTCCACATATTGCATTCCCACTGGCTCAAGAGGATGCTCCTTGGAACAGATGTGCAACAATTTAGTAGAAATGTTAAGAGCTGGCTGAAAGGGAATTTTAAAATGCAGAGGGTAATTTAACAAAATTGAAATCTTTTATAATAGCACTGCAAGATAGTTCTGCAAGCACAAGGTAGTTCTGTCACACTTTATCATCCTGTTCCTAACATCTGGAGATATTATGAAGCAGATTTGGTATTCTACTATAATTTCTACCAGCATGTGCTATTATTTCTTTCAATCAACCATGCAAGGCAAAGCTTGCTCAAGCACATTGTCATTCCCTAGTGCATGATTTCTTTCAGCTATTTTAGAGCAGGTAATTTAATGGTGCTCTAGCACTCTCCTGTGACTAGCAGAGCATACACCTCCAGGTATTCTATATTTTATTCTTATAAGTGGACTTGATGACATTAATTTGAAAAGGAATCTAAAATTCTCTATAATCTGTCTCTCTCCTCTTTACTCATGCTTGCTTATGCATACACACCCACATCTGACTGAATTATAATGTGCTTTCTAGTTGAAAGCAAAATATTTTAATTTATATTAATTTCTGCATTGCTGGTCACTAAACCAGCGAGTCTTTAGGGAAGTACTGGGAGAGATGAAAGAAATCCTCCTAAAACTTTTAATCAAAATATTTGAAATGTATATTAGCACTTGTCATAGTAAAATTGTTATTGAATCACGTTAAGTATGTTAAAGAATCTACCATACTTGTGGCTGGCTTATTTTAGAATGACTTAGCAGAATCAAAAGATACAGGAAATAATGACTTATTGTTCCCAGAGTGTTAAAGTATGAAGTTTTAGATTTTAAAAAAATTACTGAATATTCTCAGGCATTTCACAAATACTCAATGAACTGAAACATGTTTTTAGTACATTAGAAATAATGTTCATTACAAATGATTTTGTGTTGAAAAAAAGTGGCTTAGATTAATGTCTGTCTCAAAATTTCATCTACTTTTCTTTATCAAGAAAACTTGAAAAAAATTTTTAATTGAAGTATAGTTGATGTATAATATTATATGTTACAAGTGTACAATATAGTGATTCACAATTTTAAAAGGTTATACTCCAGTTATAGTTATTATAAAATATTTGCTATATTCCCCATGTTGTACAATATATCCTTGTAGCTTATTTAATACTTAACAGTTGTACCTCTTAATCCTCTGCCCCTGTATTGCCCCTGCCATCTTCCCTCTCCCTGTTATTAACCACTAGTTTGTTCTCTGTATATGTGAGTCAGCTTCTTTTTTGTTATATTCACTAGTTTGTTGTATTTTTTAGATTCCACATATAAGTGATATCATACAGTATGTCTTTCTCTATTTTTAAAATATTTTTTAAAATATTCATTTAGTCATGAAGTAAGTCATTCTGTGTCTCTTGTTTCTTCCTTAAGTAGAAATGGGAATGCCAGAAAAGAAAATAATAGATGTCCGTCCTAATATTTGGATCCTTATAAGGATGAATGACTTAAATAATTATTGTTGATACGGTATTTATTAAATGAGCCTGCTGAATGATTTCTTGGTGAAACCACCAATGTGTGTAGAAAGAATAAAAAGACAGAAGTCACTTCTTTTCCATTTCTATCCACACCTCCCAACTGTCTCTCATCATTTTGTATGTAAGCCAACTCCTCTTGCTTTCAGGATGTCCCTCTCCCATGTGTCTCCTCTTCAATTCCTCCTTTATCACATTACCTCCGTTATGTCACTTCACCCAAACACCTGCAATGCCTGCTGATGACCTAAGGGATAGAAATGTAAACATCTTAGACATTCTAGATTTACAGCTAACTTTTCAGTATTATCTACCATGACCATCCTTTTCAGATTCTCCAACCCATCAGAACTAGTTGTCTCCCCAACTGCACATTCATTGCTGGCTCACATGATATTACTTAGGCTCATTTCACCTAGAATGCCTTCTCCCTTCTTACTTCATCTTAGCTACGCCTTATCCTTCTTTCTCGGGCCGATCAGATTCTTTCCTTTTCCACAAAATGTTCCTTTAACAGTTCAATCCAGAGTAATTTTTCAACAGTGAATTCTTAGCACTACAGTTCTATTTTCCTCTTAAAGCAATCAATTATATTCTGCTTTGTGATATTTAACAGAGTGGGGAATTTTATTCACCTGAATTTGAGAAAAGCTGTTCTTTTAATGACAAGCAGTCAGAGCAGGGAACTGAAAGCATGTCCCTGGGTGTTCTCCAGCGGAAAAGGTCATGTGCTGTGAGGGTGAGGGGCAGAGCAAAGAACTCGGGCAGAGCAAAGAACTCAGGCAGATAAGGAGAAATGGAAGGAGGAAAATATGGTGGCAGGGACACTTTGTGGGTAGTGATAGAAGAGCTGCCATGACAGTGAAATGCTGGAGTGAACCTGAAATATCAGAATAAGATATTTAGGAAATGTTGTAATACACTATATTATCTAATCTTCCGTGCTATTTCTACAAGAAAATCTCCTGAAAGAACAGCACTGTTTTTCAAGGCTATAAAAGTGAGATGTGTGTATAATTCACTGAGACAAAGTACAAGGAAATGCAGGCTTATAAAAATTACAATGTGAATGTTTAATTCTTTTTATAGGTTTATGATGTCTTCCTTATTTATACTTATGAGAAGAGGAAATATATTTTGCTGACTTATAATATGTAGTCTGAAAACAGGGCTAATCACATGATAAATGCTTCCAGAAAATTTTTTTAGTAAAAGATTTCTCAAAGTCAAAGTCACTTTAGAAATAGAGTTACATTTTGCAAAATTATTAACATATTTAATGGGGCAAGGAGATGTCAACCTACCACTTTTAATTAAGGATTGTTTTGTTTTATTCCTGCATTTGAAATCTCAAGGGGCACCTTAGCTAAAATACACAGACAACTTTTTAATTCAGGGCAAAAAAGAGTAAGGAGTGCTTAATCTGCTACTTTAGAAGAAAAGTAAGAAGAAAGATGGGCAGCAGTTGATAGCTGACATGAATTGTTTTTTGAGTTATTTACAGCCTTTTTAGTTTGGTCCTTTTATTCAAATACCAATGCTGCTGGAATCTATTCTGGGCATATTTGTGCCTAGGATGAAAGAATGTTCCCCCAAAATGCAACTAGAGCATCAAGATTCATTTTTACTCCTAAAAGCCAGACAGTGGAATACAGTGGATAGTTTCTTATGGTGGGTAATTTTATGTAAGAAAAATTTAAATCTTTCCATCTTCTTTTGTTAATGAAACAGTGAATCATGGTCTGAACATCTGAGGAATAGAAGGGAGTTGGAGGCACCAAAATCTATTCCTGGACCTACCCCTGATTCATGCAGTATATTTGGACAAATCTCTAATTACCTCTGTGTCTTAGCATCATTAGAACATTCACTCACTCATTCCTGCAGCATAAGTGAGTAACCATAAGGTGCCCACACATAAGGATGGAAAGGCATATTTTCTAGAAATCCACAGTCTAGAAAGAGATAAATCTATAAACAAGTCACTGCAACTCATTGTGACTAGGAATATATCACAGGTGCTCCAGGTGCAGTGGTGGAACAAAGGAATGTGTGGGGTAGGAAGGGCCAGGGAAGTGTTCCAAGAGGAAGAAACCCTTGAATGGGCCTGAATAGTATGTGGGCGTTTACTAGGAGGGGCTGGGAGAGCAGGACTCTAAGTACAAGGAACAGTATGTTCAAACGCATGGAAACATGAAAGAACACTTTTGAGAGGGAGTACTATAAATAGTTTAATGTGATAGAATAGGTTATATTGAGAGGCGGTGAGCAATGGAGGATAAAATTGAAGAGAAAACAGCCAAATACTGGAGGATCTTACATATTATGCAAAGAGTTCAGTTGAATACTTTACTCAGGATATTAATATGATCTTATTTCTGTTTTTCAGAAAGGTTACTTTTCTCATCATGTGACAAGTAGACTGTAAGGTACAGAGACTAAAGTTAGGTAATTTAGAAGGAAACTGAAATTATCCAGGCAGATAATGATGAAAGCCTACACCAAATCAATGGGAATGAAGAGGTCGGGGCAGATCTTAACGATATTAAGAAAATAAAATGTACAGGAGAGCTATGGAACCATTAAAATAAAATGCCTTTCCATGAAAAAAAAAAACCCAAAAATCAAAAAGCAATATGTTAGAGTTGCCATCTTAACATACCCTCACCAGGATTAATTTCTGTCTTAAAAAATACTTGTAATTTTATAAGTGAAAAATTTGAATTGATTTAATCCTTACTTCTTTCATTATCATTTCTTCATATATATATGTTCATACATTTGTTTTGGTCACATGTTTTCTTACATTGTCTATTCATGCCCTTGCCTATTTTTCTACTGGATTGACAGAAATTTTCTCAATTAATTTAAATAACTCTTTATAGAGAAGTTATATTTATCCTCTACTTGCAATAAATATGTTGGACTTTTTCCTCAAAAAAAAAAAAAAAAAAAAAAGAAAAGAAAAGAAAGAAATGGGAGGAATGAGGGAATGAGGAGAAGGGATTAATCTGGAAGACCTCACAGATTTCTTGTTCAGTTGGCAGGTACTGGCTCATTTCATTAATTTATTATTGGGAGGAAAACAATGGAATAATATTTGTGTGTGTTGAATTTTAGATGATAAGCAAAAATTGGGGGATATTTCACTTTTCTTTATCAATGGAGTTTTCTAAAGATTAATTTACTTTCTGGAGTCTGAAGGTGATTCCAATGGACTTTATATTTCACAGGTTTACCAATGTTCCCTTTCTAAAATTTTCCTTTTGCTCGCTTTTTCCTCTTTAATTTTGGTCTCATAGCAGATGACTATGTGCCTGTTCAGAATTACTCCTCGAAAATTTGGAGAGTGACATCTATAAATAACTTCATAGGAAGCCGCTCTGGACTTTCACATCACCACTAACAGTTGTAAATTTTTTTAAAGCAGTCTTATTTTTGTTGATATGCTAAAATGGGCATTTAGTCCCTCTTTGCCCATGTACTTTCTAACATTTATTAAAAACCCTTCCTGATTGTGGACAGGTTCACCATTTTCAAAATAAAACGACATGTGATCACTCTTTAAGTTTTTCATATTTTACCCCCTTCCCACTAAAAAAATCTATTAAAAAAAAAAACCCTATGCAAAGGCTCTGTGAAGAAAAGAGAGGGAGGGAAGAAGGGAGGGAGGGAAATAAAGCTAACACAGGGCTTCCCTGGTGGCGCAGTGGTTGAGAGTCCGCCTGCCGATGCAGGGGACACGGGTTTGTGCCCCAGTCTGGGAAGATCCCACGTGCAGCAGAGCGGTTGGGCCCGTGAGCCATGGCCGCTGAGCCTGCGCGTCCGGAGCCCGTGCTCCGCAACGGGAGAGGCCACAACAGTGAGAGGCCCATGTAACGCAAAAAAAAAAAAAAGCTATGAGAATTGAATGGGAGGTTTATATTCTAATATAAAGCTATTTTTTCCCGAGGATATTCCCATTCCTTACTTATTCTCTGGAATGAAAGTTCTGATTTAACATTTCCTCCTTGAGTGTCTTTTGTCAGTAATCAAGCTGACTTGAGTTGACTGCCCTAAATATAGTCTGTCAATTTGGAATTGTGAAAAGATGTGAGCTGCTATGAAACAGTTCCTTTCTTTAATATAACTAGAAGAAAGAAAGCAAATCACAGATAATTCAATCCATAATATGCTGCCCAAAGGCCCTAAAGGTCAATCTATTTATATACTCCAGTGTGTATTACATAGACTGAAGTTTTCAAAAATATCATCAGAAATAGTTGTGTTTTAGGCAAAATAAAGCTAAAAATAAGTATCTAAATAAGATATACTTATTTTTAGCTTTATTTTGCCAGAAAGAATATCTCTCTTTGTATTTTCCAATTCAACATTCTTTAAAAAAAAAATACCCCTTTCCTATTTCTGCATCATTACATCAGCTTTCAAATGCAATCAAGCTTCCATTACTTAAGCCTGATTAGCAAATCCTATTACTCTTGTTCTTTTCCATTCACTCCTCCATGACACCCCTTTATGAACACTTCTATCATTTGATGAAAAGGGAGAGAAACATGAAGTCAAACATTAATCAGTCTAATCTGCAATTTTCACTGTCCGCACAAAATATTCAGTGTGGAGGACTTTGAAACAAATGATTAAGGTTAAAAAACCAAACCAAAATAACCTGTCTCCAATAAGAAATTTAGTAATATTTTGCCCACCATATATCATCAGCATAGGTAATTGAGGTTTGGCCTTAGATTCAGTAGGAAGTCTAAAAGCATAGTTTTGTTGGGTTTTTTTTTCTAAATTTTATTCATTTTTTTATACAACAGGTTCTTATTAGTTATCCATTTTATACATATTAGTGTATATATGTCAATCCGAATCTCCCAGTTCACCACAAGCACCACCACCGCCCCCTGCCGCTTTCCCCCCTTGGTATCCATACGTTTGTTCTCTACATTTGTATCTCAGTTTCTGCCATGCAAACCGGTTCATCTGTACCATTTTTCTAGGTTCCACATATATACGTTAATATACGATATTGGTTTTTCTCTTTCTGGCTTACTTCACTCTATGACAGTCTCTAGATTCAGCCACGTCTCTACAAATGACCCAATTTCGTTCCTTTTTACGGCTAATATTCCATGTATATATATACCACATCTTCTTTATCCATTTGTCTGTCTATAGGCATTTAGGTTGCTTCCATGACCTGGCTATTGTAAATAGTGCTGCAATGAACATTGGGGTGCATGTGTCTTTTTGAATTACGGTTTTCTCTGGGTATATGCCCAAAAGTGGGATTGCTGGATCATATGGGAATTCTATTTTTAGTTCTTTAAGGAACCTCCATACTGTTCTCCGTAGTGGCTGTATCAATTTAAATTCCCACCAACAGCGGAAGAGGGTTCCCTTTTTTCCACACCCTCTCCAACATTTGTTGTTTGTAGATTTTCTGATGGTGCCCATTCTAACTGGTATGAGGTGTTACCTCATTGTAGTTTTGACTTGCATTTCTCTAATAATTAGTGATGTTGAGCAGCTTTACATGTACTTCTTGGCCATCTGTATGTCTTCTTTGGAGAAATGTCTATTTAGGTCTTCTGCCCATTTTTGGATTGGGTTGTTTGTTTTTTTGATATTGAGCCACATGAGCTGTTTATATATTTTGGAGATTAATCCTTTGTCCATTTATTTGTTTGCAAATATATTCTCCCATTCTGAGGGTTGTCTTTTTGTCTTGTTTGTAGTTTCCTTTGCTTTGCAGAAGCTTTTAAGTTTCATTAGGTCCCATTCGTTTATTTTTGTTTTTATTTCCATTACTCTAGGAGGTGGATCAAAAAAGATCTTGCTGTGATTTATGTCAAAGAGGGTTCTTCCTATGTTTTCCTCTAAGAGTTTTATAGTGTCCAGTCTTACATTTAGGTCTCTAATCCATTTTGAGTTTATTTTTGTGTATGGTGTTAGGGAGTGTTCTAATCTCATACTTTTACATGTAGCTGTCCAGTTTTCCCAGCACCACTTATTGAAGAGACTGTCTTTTCTCCAGTGTATATCCTTGCCTCCTTTGTCATAGATTAGTTGACCAGAAGTGCCTGGGTTTATCTCTGGGCTTTCTATCCTGTTCCATTGATCTATATCTCTGTTTTTGTGCCAGTACCATATTGTCTTGATTACTGTAGCTTTGTAGTATAGTCTGAAGTCAGGGAGCCTGATTCCTCCAGCTCCATTTTTTTCCCCTCAAGACTGCTTTGGGCATTTGGGGTGTTTTGTGTCTCCATACAAATTTGAAGATATTTTGTTCTAGCTCTGTAAAAAATGCCATTGGTAATTTGATAGGGATTGCATTGAATCTGTAGATTGCTTTGGGTAGTATAGTCATTTTCACAATGTTGATTCTTCCAATCCAAGAACATGGTATATTTCTCCATCTGTTTATATCATCTTTAATTTCTTTCATCAGTGTCTTATAGTTTTCTGCATACAGGTCTTTTGTCTCCCTAGGTACGTTTTTACCTAGGTATTTTATTCTTTTTGTTGCAATGGTAAATGGGAGTGTTTCCTTAATTTCTCTTTCAGAGTTTTCATCATTAGTGTGTAGGAATGCAAGAGATTTTTGTGCATTAATTTTGTATCCTGCTACTTTACCAAGTTCATTGATTAGCTCTAGGAGTTTTCTGGTGGCCTCTTTAGGATTCTCTATGTATAGTATCATGCTATCGGCAAACAGTGACAGCTTTACTTCTTCTTTTCCAATTTGTATTCCTTTTATTTCTTTTTCTTCTCTGATTGCTGTGGCTAGGACTTACAAAACTATGTTGAATAATAGTGGCACGAGTGGACATCCTTGTCTTGTTCCTGATCTTGGAGGAAATGTTTTCAGTTTTTCACCCTTGAGAATGATGTCTGCTGTGGGTTTGTCATATATGGCCTTTATTATGTTGAGGTAGTTTCCCTCTATGCCCACTTTCTGAAGAGTTTTTATCATAAATGGGCGTTGAATTTTGTCAAAAGCTTTTTGTGCATCTATTGAGATGATCATGTGGTTTTTATTGTTCAATTTGTTAATATGGTGTATCACATTGATTGATTTGCATATACTGAAGAATCCTTGCATCCGTGGGATAAATCCCACTTGATCATGGTGTATGATCCTTTCAATGTGTTGCTGGATTCTGTTTGCTAGTATTTCGTTGAGGATTTTTGCATCTATATTCATCAGTGATATTGGTCTGTAATTTTCTTTTTTTTGTAGTATCTTTGTCTGGTTTTGGTATCAGAGTGATGGTGGCCTCATAGAATGAGTTTGGGAGTTTTCCTTCCTCTGCAATTTTTTGGAAGAGTTTGAGAGAGATGGGTGTTAGCTCTTCTCTAAATGTTTGATAGAATTCACCTGTGAAGCCATCTGGTCCTGGACTTTTGTTTGTTGGAAGATTTTTCATCACAGTTTCAATTTCATTACTTGCGATTGGTCTGTTCATATTTTCTATTTCTTCCTGGTTCAGTCTTGGAAGGTTATACCTTTCTAAGAATTTGTCCATTTCTTCCAGGTTGTACATTTTATTGGCATAGAGTTGCTTGTAGTAGTCTCTTACGATGCTTTGTATTTCTGCGGTGTCTGTTGTAACTTCTCCTTTTTCATTTCTAATTTCATGATTTGAGTCCTCTTGCTCTCTTTCTTGATGAGTCTTGCTAATGGTTTATCAATTCTATTTATCTTTATCTTCTCAAAGAACCAGCTTTTACTTTTATTGATCTTTGCTATTGTTTTCTTTGTTTTTATTTCATTTATTTCTGCTCTGATCTTTATGATTTCTTTCCTTCTACAAAACTTTGGGTTTTGTTTGTTCTTCTTTCACTAGTTCCTTTAGGTGTAACGTTAGATTGTTTATTTGAGATTTTTCTTGTTTCTTGAGGTAGGCTTGTATTGCTATAAACTTCCCTCTTAGAACTGCTTTTGCTGCATCTGATAGTTTTTGGATCATCGTGTTTTCATTGTCATTTATCTCTAGGTATTTATTGATTTCCTCTTTGACTTCTTCAGTGGTCTCTTGGTTATTTAGTAATGTATTGTTTAGCCTCCATGTGTTTGTGTTTTTTACATTTTTTTCACTGTAATTGATTCCTAATCTCATAGCGTTGCGGTCAGAAAATATGTTTGTTATGATTTCAATTTTCTTAAATTTACTGAGGCTTGATTTGTGACCCAGGATGTGATCTATCCTGGAGAATGTTCTGTGTGCACTTGAGAAGAAAGTGTAATCTGCTGTTTTTGGATGGAATGGCCTATAAATATCAATTAAATCTATCTGGTCTATGTGTCATTTAAAGCTTCTGTTTCTTTATTTATTTTCATTTTGGATGATCCGTCCATTGGTGAAAGTGAGGTGTTAAAGTCTCCCACTATTATTGTGTTACTGTCGATTTCCTCTTTTATAGCTGTTAGCAGTTGCCTTCTGTATTGAGGTGCTGCTATGTTGGGAGCATATATATTTATAATTGTTATCTCTTTTTCGTGGATTGATCTCTTGATCATTATGTAGTGTCCTTCCTTGCCTCTTATAACATTCTTTATTTTAAAGTCTATTTTATCTGATATGAGTATTGCAACTCTAGCTTTCTTTTGATTTCCATTTGCATGGAATATCTTTTTCCATCCCCTCACTTTGAGTCTGTATGTGTCCCTAGGTCTGAAGTGTGTCTCTTGTAGACAACATATATATGGGTCTTGTTTTTGTATCCATTCAGCAAGCCTGTGTCTTTTGGTTGGAGCATTTAATCCATTCACATTTTAGGTAATTATAGATATGTATGTTCCTATTACCATTTTCTTAATTGTTTTGGGTTTGTTTTTGTAGGTCCTTTCCTTCTCTTGTGTTTCCTGCCTAAAGAAGTTCCTTTAGCATTTGTTGTGGAGCTGGTTTTGTGGTGCTGAATTATCTTAGCTTTTGCTTGTCTGTAAAGCTTTTGATTTCTCCATCGAATCTGAATGAGATCCTTGCTGGGTAGTCATCTTGGTTGTAGGTTCTTACCTTTCATCACTTTAAATATGTCATGTCACTCCCTTCTGGCTTGTAGAGTCTGCTGAGAAGCCAGCTGTTAACCTTATGGGAGTTCCCTTGTATGTTATTTGTCATTTTTCCATTGCTGCTTTCAATAATTTTTCTTTGTCTTTAATTTTTGTCAATTTGATTACTACGTGTCTCAGCGTGTTTCTCCTTGGGTTTATCCTGCATGGGACTGTCTGTGCTTCCTGGTCTTGGGTGGCTGTTTCCTTTCCCATATTAGGGAAGTTTTCGACTATAATCCTTTTAAATAGTTTCTTGGGCCTTTTCTCTCCTTCTGGGACCCCTATAATGTGAATATTGTTGTGTTTAATGTTATCCCAGAGGTCTCTTGGGGTGTCTTCATTTCTTTTCATTCTTTTTTCTTTATTCAGTTCTGTGGCAGTGAATTCCACCATTCTGTCTTCCAGGTCACTTATCTGTTCTTCTGCCTCAGTTATTCTGCTATTGATTCCTTCTAGTGTATTTTTCATTTCAGTTATTGTATTGTTCATCTCTGGTTGTGTTTTCTTTAATTCTTCTAGGTCTTTGTGAAACATTTTTTTCATCTTCTCGATCTTTGCCTCCATTCTTTTTCCGAGGCCTGGATGATCTTCACTATCATTATTCTGAATTCTTTTTCTGGAAGGTTGCCTATCTCCACTTCATTTAGTTGTTTTTCTGGGGTTTTATCTTGTTCCTTCATCTGCTACAAAGCCCTCTGCCTTTTGATCTTGTCTATCTTTCTATGAATGTGTTTTTTGTTCCACAGGCTGCAGGATTGTAGTTCTTCTTGCTTCTGCTGTTTGCCCTCTGGTGAAAAGCCTAGTTTTAATATGGGACTTTCTATGCGATAGAAGTTACTGCCATTTATTTATCTCTCCTTTTTTTTTTTTTGCGGTACGCGGGCCTCTCATTGTTGTGGCCTCTCACATTGCGGAGCACAGGCCCTGGATTTACAGGCCCAGCAGCCCTGGCTCATGGGCCCAGCCGCTCCGCAGCATGTGGGATCTTCCCGGACCGGGGCACAAACCCGTGTCCCCTGCATCGGCAGGCGGACTCTCAACCACTGTGCCAAATGAAAAAATGAGGTTACACTGATGAAAGGATTTGGATTTTCTCACACCTTTTCAAAAGCCATGCATTTACCCATTTTTCTGTCTATGTAATTGTAAAAAGAAACTAACTAGATTAGATATAAAAAGTAATATCATTGAGACATCACTGTCCTATTCATATAATTGAAGTTGTATGAACATTTATGATATAACCATCTATTTCCAAAGTGTTGGACACTCTAGTGATAAACTTGTGTTTAGATTTGAAATCTGGCAAATTAATTCAAGCTAAGAACAGGATTATTTGTAAGAAAACTTTACAATGTGATAGTTTCTCATGTAGGTTGAAGAGAGAAGTATAATACTGAATTCCAATAGAAAAAGCTTACCATTGCAGCAAGACCTGGATACTGCTCTGTGTTGAAAAAGTGCTGGGCCAGGCAGTGAAACAGATAGGTTCAGTCTTTAGTTAAGGCACTTTCCTTGCTGTGGGCCTCAGTTTCTTTATTATAAAATAAGACTTTGTATGAAATGATCTTTAATTCTTCCAACTATAACATTGTGGATTCTTTTATCACAATGCTTATTGATGATAGAGGTAGCAAAAACCATGAAAAATTTATGAAAGAAAACTGTTCCCTTTCTCTCCAAAAGTTAACTGAAATGATAAGGAAAAATACAAGTAGCAGGAAGTCTATAGCATCAATAGAACCTTAGAGCATATATGTGGAATGTAGAAAAATGGTACAGATGAACCTACTTCCAGGGCAGGAATAGAGAGAGATGCAGATATAAAGAACAGACATGTGGACACGGGGGATGGGGGAAGGTGAGGGTGGGACGAATTGGGAGATTAGGACTGGCATATATACACTACCATGTGTAAAATAGGTAGCTAATGGGAACCTGCTATAAAGCACAGGAAGCTCAGCTCAGTGCTCTGTGATGACCTAGATGGGTGGGATGGGGAGGGAGGGAGGTCCAAGAGGGACAGGATATATGTATACATATAGCTGATTTGCTTTATTGTACAGCAGAAACTAGCACAACATTGTAAAGCAATTACACTCCAACAAAAAATAATAATTATAAAAAAACAAAAACAAAACAAAACAAAAAGAGAGCAGTGTACCATCTACATGCCACAAACATTCAGGATATCTGCTTTATATAATGCAGGTTTGACCAGACAATTGGGGTTAAGAAAGTAGTATACAAGAGATTTCCGTGTATTAATTTTGTATCCTGCAACTTTACCAAATTCATTGATGAGCTCTTGTAGTTTTCTGGTAGCACCTTTAGGGTTTTCTATATATAGTATCATGTCATCTGCAAACAGTGACAGTTTTATTTCTTCTTTTCCAATTTGGATTCGTTTTATTTCTTTTTCTTCTTTGATTGCCATGGGTAGGACTTCCAAAACTATGTTGAATTATAGTGGCGAGAGTAGACATCCTTGTGTTGTTTCTTACCTTAGAGGAAATGCTTTCACTTTTTCAAGATTAAGAATGATGTTTGCTGTGGGTGTGTCTTATATGGCCTTTATTATGTTGAGGTAGGTTCCCTCTATGCCCACTTTCTGGAGAGTTTTTATCATAAAATATGTTGTTTTGTCAAAAGCCTGTTCTGCATCTATTGAAATGATCGTATGGTTTTTATTCTTCAGTCTGTTGATGTGGTGAATCACACTGATTGATTTGCAGATATTGAAAAATCCTTGCATCCCTGGGGTAAATCCCACTTGATCTTGGTGTATGATCCTTTTAATGTGTTGTTGGATTTTTTTTGCGAGTACTTTTTTGAGGATTTTTGCGTCTATGTTCATCAGTGATATTGGCCTATAATTTTCTTTTTTGTGGTGTCTTTGTTTGGTTTTGGTATCAGAGTGATGGTGGCCTCATAGAATGAGTTTGGGAGTATTCCTTACTCTGCAATTTTTTAGAATAGTTTCAGAAGGATAGATGTTACCTCTTCTCTAAATGTTTGATAGAATTCACCTGTGAAGCCATCCGGTCCTCGACTTGTAACTTTCCTAATTTGAGTGAAAAGGGATTGGGTTAAGTGCAGGCCAAGTGATAGATGAGAGATACTAACTCCCAGGAAGAGAGCTACACAACGCAAATAAAAACCCTGTAGGTGGCAAGTTTCTCTCTCAAGCATCTTCTCACTGAGCTATGTAAAAGCCTCTGATACCGCAGGTGTTACTGTCCATTAGGAGGTGAGTCAGTGCAAGGCAGCTCCCTGCATGCAGTGGAGGAACCAACCAAACAGATAGTGGCCTTTACTCTTTGTATCCTCACCCAATTCAAGGGGAAAAAACAAAACCACATAACTTAAGACCCTGGCTTCCTCCCTACCACTGACAGGCTTTTGGATTACTGCACTGATAGCAGAAAATTGCAGGAATTTAGCGTAAAATCAGAGAGAACAATAAGACATTACAGGAAAAATTTCCCACAACACTTCAGGGGAAAGTATCTGACGCAGTGTGATGTCTCCTCCAACTTGGTGAGAATAACTGGTGTGCCAGAACTGGCTTGTACTGCCTCCAAAGAGCTGGTTGTTAAATTTTTAGGAATTGTGCAAGTCTGCTTTTATCATGTCAGTAGCTTGAAGTCAGCCATTTATGGAGTAGAAAAATATAATAGCCAAAATGAAAAATTCACTATAGAGGCTCAAGAGTAGATTTGACCATACAGAAGAAAGAATCATGAATCTTTAAGATAGATCAAAGAGATTAGGCAATCTGAAAAGCAGAAAGAAAATAGAATGAAGAAAAATAAAGAGAGCCTCAGAGAAATGTGAGATACCATTAAATGTACCAACATACCAGCATACATGTAACAGGAGTACCAGGAGAGAAGAGAGAGGAAAGGACAGACAAAATACTTGAAGAAATAATGCCATTTACAATAGCATAAAAAAGGATAAAGTACTTAAGAATAAGGAAAGAAGTACAAGGTTTGTATACCAAAAACTACAAAACACTGTTGAATGAAATTGAAACTTAATATCATTAAAATGGCAATACTCCCCAAATTGATCTTCACATCCAACATAATTCCTATCAAAATTCTAGATGCCTATTTTCAGAAATTGAGAAGCTGATTTTAAATTTTATATTAAAAATCAAGGCACACAGAATAACCAAAATGATCTAAAAGAAGAATAAAGTTGGAGCACTCACATTTCCCAATTCGAAACTTACTGTAAAGATAGAATAATCAAGACAGTATAGCACTGCATAGACATACAGATCAATAGAACAGAATTGAAAGTCCAGGAGTAAACCTTGACATTTATGGAAAATTGATTCTTGTCAAGGATTCCAAGAAAATGAATGAGGAAAAATAGGCTTTCCAACAGTAGGTTCTGGGACAAATGTATAATCATATGCAAAAGAATGGAGTTGGACCTTCTACCTCATATCATATACAAAAAGTAACTCAACAAAAATCTGTAAAACTCTTAGAAGAAAACAGAGGAGTAAAACTGTGTGACTTTGAGTTAGGCAATTGTTTCTTAGGTATGACACTTAAAACACAAGTGACAAAGAACAAATAGATAAATTGAACTTTATCAAATTAAAAACTTTGTGCTTCAAAAGAACTATCAATAATGTGAAAAAAACTGTTTACACAATGAGAGAACATATTTTCAAATCAAATATCTAATAAGAGGTTTGTATCCAGATATATATAAAGAACTCTGACAGCTCAACAGTAAAAAAGAAAAGTAGCCCAATTAAATATTGGACAAAGGATTTGAAGAGACATTTCTCTGAAGAAGATATGCAATTGGCCAATAGGCACATAAAAAAGTACTCATTGTCTTTAGTCACTAGGGAAATACAAATCAAACCCACAGTGGGATACCATTTCATACTTACTAAAGACCATGTTTTGTATGATTTCATTTATATAAAATGTTCAGATTGGGCAAAGCTCTAAAGATAGTATAGTATCTATACTATACTATAGTGGTTGCATAGTGGTTGCTTAGTGGTTGCTTAGGTTTTAGGGGTTGGGGTGGGGAGTGACACCTAATGGGTACAGAATTTCTGGGGTGATGAAAATGTTTTAAAGTTAGATTGTGATTATTGTTGTACAACTCTACGCATATACTAAAAAACATTGAACTGTACATTTTAAATGGGAGAATTTTATGGTATATGAAATAGGTCTCAATTATGATTTTAAAAAAAGGAGGAAGTAATGGAATAATGTTTCTGAAAAGGATTTCAGTGGAGATATTAAAAATATGACAACTGGTGCTTCAGGGGCACTGATTATCAGAACAGAATCTGGCCTCAGAGCTGCTAGGTCCTAGAGGTCTCCTCCTGGCATAGCCACTAACTAGTTACTAGATATTTGGATGTTCTGGAAACTATGGAGAACAGGTAGGTTTTCCAGGGCCTTGCAGCCAAAGTAATTTGCTAGTGTACAAAAGTATAGGCCCATAATCCTTAGTCTGAACTCTTTGGAGCCAGATGTGTTTCAGAATTTAGAATTTTTCAGATTTTGTAATGATACGATGGCTTCGATATTCAACCACCAAGGTATAGAAAATACAGAGGTCCGAGGAACATGTTAAACTTCACTATGAAGATACACAATCTACAGGACTTCGGCTGTAGAACACTCTGAGACAAATGTTTAGATTTCTTCAATAAATACTTAAAAGGTTTTTTAAAAAGATGGAGAGGAAATAGGAAATTATTGTTTGAAAAAGACTTCAGAGAAATCAACCAATGACAGTTATTTGGACTTTGTCTGAATCTTGACTCTAATAATAAATTGTAAAAATTAAACTATGAAATTCTTGAAACAATTGGCCATATGGCGATGTTAAGGAATTATTGTTAACATGATGATTTAGATTTCCTTCAAAACAACATAATAGAGCGGAATTAAGTCATGGTATAGATGAAACAAAATCGGCCATTAGCTGAGAATTGTTAAAGCTGTGTGATGGGTACATGGGAGTTCATTATAATATTATATCCCTTTTTAAATGAATTTGAAATTTCCCATAATAACAGTGTTAAAGAAATAAAAGATAATATGATGTATATTATGTATACCCTCATCCCAGCAGCATCTGGAAAGAGCATCTAGTAATCAAACTTATTACCATTTCTGAAACAAAATGAATAATATTCACCCCAAGTGGGAAAAATAAAGATTATCAATAATCTCATATCTGTTCAATTCTTTGCTGCCAAATAATTTATATAGGACTCTTATTTTCAGAAAATTTTTGTTTAGAAATTTTAGATAAGGCATTGTGATCCTGTGATTTCAGTATTTTAATAATCAGCACAGCTGTAGTGGGGTTCATCTGCTAAATACGAGGCCTGTGTCATAGCAGAAAAGAGTCATAAATTTTCTATAATGTTATCTTTGTCTGATTAATTCCTGTTTATTCTTCAGGTAGCAGATTTAGTGTCTTTAGCTTATGGAGGCTTTTCTGGACCATTATGTTACGTCAGGCCCTGCTACCCTATAGGCCACCCACTTGCCTTATCATGATATTCAGGTTTGTTTTAACCGCTTATCTTTGTTAAATTGCCTATTTTTGCTGCTAAATTGTAAGCTCAGAGATGTCAGGGATCCTAGTTCATCACTGTATACTAGCATCTAGTACTATGCAATAGGAATGATAAAGAACTTATGCAGTGATGATAACTAATTGCTAACAGTTTCCATGTCCTGCCAATGACAGTTGAAAGTTGAGTAGAATATAAACATGCAGACTTTATAGACATACTTAGACACAAGACACATGAACTAGTGGTTACATCTTTTAGTATTTTCTTTAGGTTAAGCATAGGCGTTCAACAGCATTTTGTATTAGTAATGAGGCTAGAAAACTTTTTTTATTTTACAGAATGTGAAGGTCAATCTCTGATTTGAACTTGAATTTTAATTAATAAGAATTTCCCCCAAAAAGAGCCATAAATAACTATTTGAAATGATTTTGAGGTTAACTATAAAATGAGCATCTTCAATCATAATCCAGGGTCTCAAACCTCAACTGAGTTCCCAATGTTGCCCTCAATTCTTTCCTTTTTTCCCCTGGTCAGTTTTCCCTCCCTTTGTCTGCAACTGCTATTTAAATGTTCTCTATTTAACCCTTCTCTTAATGCACCTTTACATGTTTATCAGATTTTGAGAAAATGATTTAACATCATAAATAACCGAGAAAGAGAATCCATTATCAGAATCTGACTTTTCCTCCTACCTCTGCTGCTACCACCTGGCCTACCATCTTTCACCTGGAGTATTGCAAGAGTTGTCAGATGCTCCTATTTTCAATCCCTGTGGTCCATTATCAACACAGCAACCAGAATGATCCTTCTGAAGGCTTCCTTTCATTCTATGAAAACTCCAGTATTACAATGTCCATTCGATCTAGTGCCCTCACCCTCATTACCTCTCTGAGGGTATTTCCACCATTCTTCCCCTCACAAGCTCCACACTGTTCTCATTTTTCCACCACCAGTAGGCCAAGAATATTCACACCTCAGGGTCTGTGCACTTCTTGTTCCTCTTCCTGGAATTCCCTTCCTCTAGATAACTTCATAAGTTTCTCACTCACTTTGTTTATTGTTCCAATTGTTCCATTTCAAAGAGGCCATTCATGACCCCATTTCAGATTGTAAGCCCATTCCATTTCCTTGATTTATTTTTCTCCGAGCACTTATACCATCTAACAAAGTATGTGTTTTTCTCATATATATCATTTAATGTCTGTCTCTCTTTACTAGTTTGCAAACCTGGATTACAGAAAGTATTTTTGTTTCCTGATATAGCCCCAGATCCTACAACAGTGCTCAACATACCACAAGCGCTTAAAAACGTTTGTGGAGTATAAATAACCATCTCTCATCACACCTGCAAACTAGCCAGATCCCTGGTAATCCTTTTATTCTTTCCTTTTGTCACTCCTGTCTAAGGCTGAGTCCTCCTCCAAAGCCTGGACCCACACACTCCCAGTTTTCCAGTGATCTCCAGTGAGCCATCCTCTGTCTCTCTTTTACTTTAAACTTCTCTCTCTAATTCGATCCTTTTCACCAGGAATTAAAGTATTCACAGCCTTTCAATCCTTAAAAAGGACTCTTCCCTACCTCTGACCCTCTTGCTCTCCATCTCTACCATCCTTGCATTAGTTGGGCTGCTATGGTTCTCACCTGAATATATAGTTTCCAAAGAGATATCCTGTCTTCTGGTCTTGCCCCCTGCTGTGGACTGAATTGTGTCCCCTCCAAAATTCATATGTTGAAACCCTAACTCCCAATGTGATGGTGGAATCTTTGGGAGATGATTTGGTTTAGATGAGGTCATGAGCTTGGATTCCCCATGATGGAATTACTGCCCTTATAAGAAAAGAAAGAGACACCAAAGTTTCCTTTCTCCACCATGTGAGAATACAGTGAAAAAGAGCTATCTGCAAGTCAGGAAGAGGGCTGTCACCAAGAACGGAATCTGCCAAAACCTTGATCTTAGACTTCTTAGCCTCCAGAACTGTGAGAAATACATGTCTATTAGTTAAGCCATTTAGTGTATGGCATTTAGCTTTAGCAGCTTGATCTGAGACACCCTCCCCCCTTATATCATTTCCCCTGCTAGAGCTAGAATGTTTCTCTTAAAGCATATATTTGATCATAGTTTTCCCTACATTAAACACATCAATGATTTCCCCTTTCTCTCTCTCAAAAATAAAAAATAAAAAATTCAGATCCCTTTGCCTAGCACACTCTTATTGTGGCCTTACTGAGCTCTATAATCACCAGCTTTTAGGTCTATTAATCTCCCTAGTATTCCATGCTCAGTCTCATGTCTTGACCTTACATTTACTGATTACCCAAGCCTCACAACTTTTAATCATCCTTCAGCTTTCAATTTAGATGTCTCCTCCTTAGCAATCCTCCCCTGCCCCCACCAAGACTGTCCTCACACACACCCTATGTTTACTAATTATGGGTAAGTTCACAGTCTATTAAAATAGATTAGGGCAGAGTAGAATCCTACAGTATTTAACTTAAATGAATTAAACATTAATGAATTATGTCATTAGCAAGGCAAATAAACAGCCACCACCCCTCCCCCAACAAAACTAGACTTCCCAAAAAGGCTATTATAATTTGTACAATCTGCCTCTTAATTGAAAAACAGCTTCTTCATCTGGTATGTAATTGATCTATTTCAACACTAAGAAAAGGGAAAACAAACTGATTTAGACTGAGAGTTAGTATAAGATAAACACAATGATAAATATTATGCTTTATGGATGAATTAAGGGGTGTTCAAAGAGATCTATCCAACTCTCCTCATCTTCCCACTTCTTTCTTGCTAATAGAATGCAGTTATTGGGAAGTCATGGGTTTCATGCCTGCCTTCTTAGCATTAGGCATCAATTTTGGTCTAAGGCAATTGTGATAATTCCCTTCTTTGAAGCGATTGGTTTCAGCCTGGATGTGTGATGCAATCCTCACCAATGACATGTAAAGGAAGTCTGTTGGGGACCTAGTGGAATTGTCTGTATCTGTGAGAACAGATGATGCCTGGAACTGCTATAGCAAAATTGTGAACATGGGGATGTTGCTGACAGAATAGAAAGATAGAGGGAACTGGGTCCTGGATGATATTAATGTGCTATAACACACAAATTATACCTTTATGAAGCAACTGAATACAACTGAAATTTTAAAATCAGAAGTTTGAACACTTAGTTTCTTCTATCTCTGTAGAATTGTTCCTGAATAAATGTCACAATGGAAAAAAAAAAAAAAAAAAACCAAGATTGTCCAGCCCTGGATCCATTCTTCCTCTGGAATTCTTGATTTATGAAATTTTTAAAAATCTTCGTTATTTGCACTGCTTTAGTCAGGTCATCTGCCAATTTGCAGCTGAGAATGTTCCATCTGAACATTCAAGTCAGAAAAAAGACTTTTAAAACACTTTTTAAAAATAAATATTTTCATACTTACAAAAATTTTCATAAATTGTCCAGAAAAATTGCCATATAACTTCACTCAGATTCAAACGTTAACATGTTATCACACTTGCTTTCTCATTCTTTCTTCTCTCTTTGTATATGTGAATGTATGTATGTATTTAGGTATATGTGTGTGTGTATTTATATACATATATAAAAACATTTCTCTGTTCTTTTGAGAGTAAATTGTACATACAATACCTCTTTTCCTATCAGTAAGAATATCTCTTAAATAGCCTCTTTACAAATTTCCAAAATCAGGAAATTATTATTGATACAGTACTATTATCTAATCTATAGACTTATTCAGTTTTCATAATTTTTTTGGGAATGCTTTTATTAGAAAAATTAAAAAATAACCTTATGGTCCAAGATCCAATCCAGGATCACAAATGTCCATGTGTCTTTGGTCTCCTTCAGTCTGGAACAGTTTCTCAGTATTTCTTTGTCTTTCATGACATGATACCTTTAAAGAATGAAGGGCAAGTATTTTGTAGAATATTCTTTAATTTGAGCTTGTCTCATGTTTCCTTATGATTAAAATTCAGGTTATAAAGTTTTGGCGAGGGTACCAGAGAAACAATATAATGTCCTTCTCCGTGCATCCTGTCAGGTTATATTGAGATTCATGATATCTCTCTGTCTCATTTCTGCTAATGTTAATGTTAATCATTTGGTTAAGGTGGTGTCTCCTAAGTTTCTCTGCTGTAGTTGCTGTTTTTCTAGTTGTAATTATTAATTTATGAAAAGATACTTTATGACCATGTACATATCCTGTTTATTATTAAATTTTCTCTTACTAGTTTAGCATGCAATGATGATTCTTTCTTGAATCAATTATACTGTTTGACAAATGATGATTTTCTAATTCTATCATTACTTTTGCATTTATTAGTTGGCATTCTACTGTATGGAAGAGGTTTACATTTTCCCCAAATTACATATTTATTTGTTTGTTTATATTTGTATGAACTCATAGATTCAAATGTTATTAAATGTTTATAATTTTTATAATCATCATTTTACTCAACTTTGTCGCTAGCCAGTAGGAGCCCCTTTAAACTGGCTCTTCAGTCCTTTGACCTGTTGCCATTATTTTTTTATTATTATCTTACTCCATACTTACACAAAAAGATGTTTCAGGCTCATCTTGTGTTTTATCAGCCCCACCCTGCACTCAGCCATTTCTCCAAGGAGTGGCTCCTTTCAGTGGAGAATGGTATTTAGAAACCAAGATGTAGGCATTAAGTAATCTCATTGCTACTGAGATGTCATTGCACCTAGGTCCTTTCAGCAGAGAGTAGGAAAGACACACACACACACATCCCCCACCCCTTCTCCCTTTCCATCTCTCTCTCCATGCCAATAGACAAAATGTTTTGAAAGTTAGCAATAAATACGACTAGCCTGCTTTTGAAACATCTTACTGTTGCCTACAAGTTGGTCCTAAAGGTATCAGAAATATGACTTATTCAAAACTATGTTTGTAGGCTTATTTTTTATACTTTTATTTGCTTTATGACATACTTCATCTTTTCTTATTTGAGAAATTGCAGTCTTAACATCACAGGTCCAGGGCTCAGCAAACTACCATTCAGAGCTCAAATCCAGTTCACTACTTTTTTTTTTATTAGCTATAAACTAAAAATTGTTTTTACATTTTTAAATAGTGAAAAATATCAAAATAACTATAATATTTTTTGATGTGAAAATTATATAAAATTCAGATTTCAGTGTCTATAAAAATTTATTAAAACTAGAAAAATATTTGGTTAATTGAAAATACACATTGTTTATGTACTGTACATCCTTTTGGGTTATCAGACTCTAGACTTTCATTTTCTTTGAGCTATTTTGCAACTCTTTATTGACTGATAGACATGCAATCCTGTCTTGTCCAGTAGAGTTTTGATTGACTTCTTATTCCTTCATGAAAAAAAAAAGTTTTGCTTTCATTTGCAATTCAGTTCATTTACTCCATATATAATGCGGCTTCTTGACTTTTCCTTTGAACTATTTGTATTCCCCCATATATGTAGAATAAAATCCTTAAGTGTGTTTATTCTTATATCTATGTAAGAGTCATGAGTTTACCTTTTTCTGAAAGTTATCTTCTAACAGAACACAGTCACACTCATTCATCTCTGTGTTGTCTCTGGCTGCCTTCGTGCCACAATAGCAGATTTGAATAGTTACAGCAGAGACCATATGGTCTGTAAAGCTGGAAGTATTTACTATTTGGCCCTTTTTTGCAGAAAAATTTACCAACTGCTGGTCTACATCATACCGACCATAGCAGAACTGCAAAGTTCCAGCGAGGAGTCCATTTTTCAGCAGCTCTCTGATGTTTTACATTGCTAAAGTTACACATTTAGTTTTTATGCTCTGCAATATCAAAGGAAGCGACTGGATGTTAAAAAACACAGATTAAAATGACTATATTTATGTCTAGGTATAGAAATTAGCATTTAAAAATTCATATCTTTAGAGTGAATCATAAACTTCTTAGGTGGATTTTTTAAATCTGTAAACTGATTCCTATCAAATATGAAAGTGTCCATTCAGTTGTCTGGGCCTGACTTTTCCAGGAGAAAACAGAATAAGTTGAATTAGAAGACACCAAGGTCATTCCCTATATTACCATGTTTTTGACATAGTGTTAAATTTTAAAAGACTGTTAAAAAAAATGACTTAGGAGGTTGTTAGAATTTTTATCTTCTTCTCAATAAAAGTTGATCTCCTCAAGTATGTATTTTGAGATTCGATTCCAGAGAGTTTTACGTACTTAGTCAAGAAAGCCTCTTTCTTTTTTGGTGAAAAACATGATGTCACCACTAGAGGGAGCTGGTTTTACATAAAATTAAAAAGGTAGGCCTGTAGAAAAAGAGGACCTGTTATTCATGTTTTCAAAAAAACTTTCAAATACTCTCATTTTCTGCCAATAAATTATACCTCACAAGTAATTTCTTTACTTTATGAACTGAAAGTTTTCCTCAAAGTAGTGTCACTTCTGTTCCCAAAGGAATCTTTCATACTCTAAATTTGATATTGGAATAAACATTTTTATGGGGTATTATTTAATTTCACATAGTAGTATTGATGTTCATGGTCTTTTAATTATTCTTTAATATATCTTTTCTTTAAAACAAAATTCTGTAATTGTTCAGTTTGAACAATATGCTAAGCAGATTTTTAGAATACAGAACAGGATTTTGGCTAAATTGCCTGTTTTTTAACTTTTTTTATTGACATATAGTTGATTTACAATGTTGTGTTAGTTTCAGGTGTACAGCAAAGTGATTCAGTTATACATATATACATATTTTTTCAGATTCTTTTCCATTATAGGTTATTATAAGATGTTGAATATAGTTCCCTGTGTTATACAGTAGGTCCTTGTTTGTTATCTATTTTATATATAGTAGTGTGTATATGTTAATCCCAAACTCCTAATTTATCCCTCCCCTCCTCTCTACTTTGGTAATAATAAGTTTTCTATGTCTGTGAGTCTATTTCTGTTTTATAAATAAATTCGTTTGTGTCATTCTTTTTAGATTCCACATAGAAGTAGTATCATATTTGTCTTTCTGTGTCTTACTTCACTCGGTATGATAATCTCTAGGTCCATCCATGCTGCTGCAAATGACATTATTTTATACTTTTTTATGGCTGATTAGTATTCCATTATATATATATATATATATATATATATATATATATATATATATATAGCACATCCTCTTTATCCATTCATCTGTCGATGGACACTTAGGTCGCTTCCATATCTTGGCTGTTATAAATAGTGTTGCTAAGAACATTGGGGTGAATGTATCTTTCTTTCTATTTTTTAAAATTAATTTTTATTGGAGTATAGTTGCTTTACAATGTTGTGTTAGTTTCTACTATGCAGCAAAATGAATCAGCTATACATATACATAAATCCCCTCTTTTTTGGATTTCCTTCCCATTTAGGTCAACACAGAGCACTGAGTAGAGTTCCCTGTGCTATGCAGTAGGTTCTCATTAGTTATCTATTTTATACATAGTGTCAATAGTGTATATATGTCAATCCCAATTTCCCAATTCCTCCCGCCTCCCCCCTTTCCCCTTTGGTATCCATACATTTGTTCTCTGTCTGTGTCTCTATTTCTGCTTTGCAAACAAGATCATCTATACCATTTTTCTAGATTCCACATATATGTGTTAATATACGATATTTGTTTTTCTCTTTCTGACTTACTTCACTCTGCATGACTGTCTCTAGATCCATCCAAGTCTCTACAAATGACCCAATTTCATTTTTATGGCTGAGTAATATTCCACTGTATATATGTACCATAGAATTTTTGTCTTTTCTGGTTACATGCCCAGGAGTTGGATTGCTGGATCATATGGTAGCTCTATTTTTAGTTTTTTAAGGAAGCTCCATACTGTTCTCCATAGTGGCTGTACCAATTTACATTCCCACCAACAGTGCAAGAGGGTTCCCTTTTCTCCACACCCTCTCCAGCATTTTATTACTTGTAGACTTTTTAATGATGGCCATTCTAACTGTTGTGAGGTGATACCTCATTGTAGTTTTGATTTGCATTTCTCTAATAATTAGAGATATTGAGTATCTTTTCATGTGCCTATTGGCCATCTGTATGCCTTCTTTGGAGAAATGTCTGTTTAGGTCTTCTGCCCTTTTTTTTTTTTTTTGCAGTACGCGGGCCTCCCACTGCTGTGGCCTCTCCCGCTGCGGAGCACAGGCTCCGGACGCGCAGGCTCAGCAACCATGGCTCACGGGCCCAGCCGCTCCGCGGCACGCGGGATCATCCCGGACCCAGGCACAAACCCGCGCCCCCCGCATCGGCAGGCGGACTCCCAACCACTGCGCCACTAGGGAAGCCCTGCCCATTTTTTGATTGGCTTTTTTTTTTTTTTTTTTGATATTGAGCTGTTTGTATATTTTGGAAATGAATCCCTTGTTGGTCACATCATTTACAAATATTTTCTTCCATTCTGTAGGTTTCTTTTCATTTTGTTGATGGTTTCTTTTGCTGTTAAATTGCCTGTTGATTTAATGCAGAAAATAACATTCCTATGTTACTCTATGCCTAATTTTCAGTGAGTGTAAAATTAAAATAGAAACATTTAAGTTTAGGCAGCCATCATTATTTAGAGTTGGAAGAAACTGAACTGAGTCCTCTGTTTCTTCCAAGGAGATTGTGAACTTGTTGACCGCAAGTTACATGTTTTAAACAACTTTGCATTATATGCAGAACATAAGCATCTATGTATTTAAAGCAGCAATTATAAAGCATGGCCTGCAGGCAACTATCTACTTTATAAATAAAGTTTCATTGAAACACAGCCACATGTAATCATCTCAGTATTGTCTGTGGTGCTTTCACACTACAATTGCATAATTAAGTATCTGTGACAGAGCTCTGATACCCTGCAAAGCCTAAAGTATTTACTATCTGTTCCTTTAAAGAAAAAGTTTGTGAACTTCTACTTTAAAGCATGTTAATTAAAAAATACATGTTGAATGAATAGATAAATGGATGAATGAATGTTGGAACAAATTGAGTTATTCCCATGAGTGTGTGGCAGAAAGATAGCACTAAAATTACATATTAGAGATATATTAGCACTAATATTATATGTATAATATATATTAGAAAATCTGAGACATTCTTTGGGCCAAATTTACTCTTCTATAACTCTTGTTTCTATCATACTGATGTATATGGAAAAATACCTATGTTTTAATAAGTGTTTTAATAAGTGTTTAATAAGTGTTTTAATAATAATCATACCACCAGCTCAGTATTACATAATGGCTTTTCCCTCAAAGGATAAAAGTACTTCTATATGTCATTTCTTTGACTATTACTAGCCAATAGTTTTGGCTAATAGTAGGAGGTATGACAGGGAAGTTACTAAATTCACAGTGTTGCCTCGAGAATTTTTCGTTGAAACAAAACCTGCTAAGTTTCACTAAGAGTTGAGCTAATTCATCTCTCTGTACTTTCTCTGATGCATAGATATCAGTGCTTATAAATTCTTTATGAATCTCCTTTCAAGTGGAGCAAACCCCTAATTTAGAAATAGAATTGAAATTGGTAGAACGTGTTTGACCAGGTGAGTGGCAGTTTAATAGGTAAAATTATCTCAGGCTGCTCTCAAATCAAATAGAGAAAATTTAAAATATTGCTAAATTACACAAGTGTTCATTAGTTGCTCATTACTTATAACTGGACTATCAATATGAAATAGAAAAAAGGTTGGGCTTCCCTGGTGGCGCAGTGGTTGAGAGTCCGTCTGCCCATGCAGGGGACACGGGTTGGTGCCCCAGTCCGGGAAGATCCCACGTGCCGCGGAGCGGGTGGGCCCGTGAGCCATGTCCGCTGAGCCTGCGCGTCTGGAGCCTGTGCTCCGCAGTGGGAGAGGCCACAACAGTGAGAGGCCCGCGTAAAAAAAAAAAAAAGGTTAAGGGTTTGATTTAAAAGACATTTGCATCTCCTTCAGAGAAACAGCCCACTGGAAACCAAAACAAAGCTGACAGTGCCTTTTCTTTCTTGCATTCTGGTCTTGGTAATCAGTGGTAAACAATACAAGTTTGTTGTTGTGTCTGCTAGGAAGAATATGAACAGCTATTACAAGCCACTGTTAATTGTTCAGTAGGTTTTCTCTACTGAACTTGTTGATTTGAATTGCAATGGGTTACAAGTAACTTGATAAACACTTGCCAGAATTTTTAAGTGTCAGAAAAAGTGCTGAAATGTACAGCTTGTAGGAATGTTTTTCCTCAAGGTAGTCCTGAATGGCGCCATCCTTAGACTCTCAATGTACTTTAATGAAGAAGGGTTGTAGAGATAATTGAGGTCAAAAAGCAAATTAACAAAAGTTGACAAGATGCAATTCTTGGAACTCAGGGTGGCTAAATGCCACCAACCCCTCCAGACTACTTTTCAGATATTATGGATTCCACAAAGACCAAAGATTTTGGCCAAACTCTTTTTCTCTTACTCCATTTTTAACCCTAAATATATACTTTTAAAGGAAATTTGAACCAGGACTTCTGAATAACACATAGTTAAGCAATCCAAAGGGGTATGGAATTTATCCCTAAATTATATGTACATCTCTCGGCCCTAAGAACTGGTAGCTGGGAAGTGGATCACTGTATTTTCAGTCTTATTTCTGGTTGGAAGAGACTAAAGCTTAGGAGACCCAACCACATCTAAGTCAGGCTTTTTATAACCTGATGTCCATGATTGGACTTTTATGGAGGTCTGTGAAAGCTTGGAAATGGCACACATATTTTTATATTATCTTTGTGTATTTTGCTGGTATAACGTCCATGATTTCATCAGGTTCTCAAAGAAGTCTGTGAAACTAAAAATGTTGAAAGTGATGGGTAAGATCAATTATTTTATGGAAAAGGTAAATTGTTCCACTTAATCTTCACCACAGTTCTGTGGGTTGGCTAAGTATTGCAGTGGAAAGGTTAAGACAGATTCTGGAAACAGATTGCCAGTGTTCCAATCCCAGCTCTGCCAATTATTGGCTGTATGTCCTAACTTTCTGTGTGTCAGTTTCCTCATCTGCAAAATGGAAAGTAACCCTGACCTTCATAGGGTTGTTGAGAGGAAAAAATGAGTTAATATAAAGTGCCTAGTCATGGGTACATAATAAATATATATAAAAAGCTGACCAAAAGAAGCTGATATATATGTGTATATTTATCATGTAGCAAGATTAGACATATGTTTATATATAAACATATATATGAAAAAAATTTTAAAATGCTAAATAAAAATTCCTTGGTATTAACAAATGGATAAAGAAGATGTGGTATATATACACAGTGGAATACTACTCAGCCATGAAAAAGAATTAATTAATGCCATTTGCAGCAACATGGGTGGACCTAGAGATTATCATACTAAGTGAAGTAAGTCAGAGAAAGACAAATATCATATGATATCACTAACATGTGGAATCTAAAAAAAAATGTTATAAATGAACTTATTTACAAAACAGAAACAGACTCACATAGAAAACAAATTATATGTGTATATAAAACAAATACATATAATTTAGAAAACATATATATATATATATAAATAAAACTGAATCAATTTGCTGTCCACCAGAAACTAATACAACAAAGTAAATCAACTAAACTTCAATAAAAAGGTTTTTCGAATTTCCTGGTTATAGATGATGAAACTGATACAAGAATTTTGCCTAAAATCACATAGTTTGTAAGAGGAAGAACCAGGTCTAAAATTTAGGAGAGTTATTGTTTTATTTTTTTCAATTTAAATTCTGCTAGTTATTGGCCCTTGTCAGTTCTCTATGGATGGCTCTCACCTTCTATTCCTCTCTGTTCAACCTGTTCAAAGTTTCAATTTATAATCACCTTCCACTCCATTCTGCTCACAAACCTTCACAATCTCCCCATTATTCAATTTGGATAGACTTTAAATTTTTGACAAGAACCAGATTAAGGGTAAAAGAAAGAACTGTTGTAGCACTAATCTATGAGAGGTGGTGAATTATCAATGGAATACTAACAGAAAATGTGTTAATCCAAACATATACACACACATATACCTACACCTCAAACAAACTCAGTCCAAATTGCCAAATTGCTCTGGCTAATTCGTGTTTTTCTTTTACTAAAAAAAAAAACACGTGTGTAAATTTGGGGCAAACTCAACTTTTCTTGGCAGGAGAGGAGAGGTTGATCCCCATTGCCTGGGTCTGCTTTCTCCCTTCTCCACACAGCTCTCAGCTGCAGGACTTTAAATTGTGAAACAAATACCTAAAGAATAAAAGTTCAAAGGGGCACCAATTATTAACCCTTCCAAGAGACTAATCTATCATTCTTCTTGGATGTCCTTGAGTCTTCATCTAGCCCTGCTTCTGACCATGAATTACAAAACCTTTTGCTATATAATCTTACCTCACCTGGATTATCCCTTATTGCCTGGATTAGAATTCATGGAGAATTCAGCCCATTAAGCCTCTTTCTGTCTCCCAGCCTTCTTTCTTCCTCAACCAAGCTACCCCTTTTGTGGGGAGTGGCTTTCTTTTCCATGACTGCCAGAAACATTATATAGTAGCAAACATTCCATAGGTAAAGTCATTTTCAAATCTTGGTTCTCTAGTTGCTTGCTGTGTGATCTAGAGAAGGTTATTTAGTCTCTGAGCTTCCTTGCCTTTTTGATCTATAAAACTGGAAAATATCATCTACCTCAAGGGTTGATATAAGGATGAAATGAAATAGTATACAAAAAAGATCCTGGCACAGAGCAGCTGCTCAATAAAAGATAGATTGTTTCATTAAATGGTAGCTAAAGATTTACTCTACAAATATAATCTGTTGTATTTTTGAGGTTTTTAAATAGTTTACACAAAGAGTTTTTACATTCATTGCATCTGTTCCTCACGAAGGTCATATGAAACAAAAAATATGACCCCTGTCTTCAGACAATGAAACTGGGTGTCATGATGATTAAATGGTTTGCCCTTGACCACACAGCTGGTGTCAGAGCTGGAACTGAAATATATCTCTTTTGATGTGAAATAGTTCTTTCTTTCAACTATATGTCATCAGCACTTAAGAAGAAACTTTCACTGGATTTGATAGTGGTTTTATTTTTATTTTTTTGTGGTACGCGGGCCTCTCACTGTTGTGGCCTCTCCCGTTGCAGAGCACAGGCTCCAGACGCGCAGGCTCAGCGACCATGGTTCACGGGCCCAGCCGCTCCGCGGCATGTGAGATCTTCCCAGACCGGGGCATGAACCCGTGTCCCCTGCATCGGCAGGCGGACTCTCAACCACTGCGCCACCAGGGAAGCCCCTGATAGTGGTTTTAAACCCAGTTTTGCCCCTGTTTATGTCACTTAACATTCATAATTCTTGGTTTCCTCATCTGTTAAATAAAAAAGCAAAACTAGACAATTCCTTTCCAGGTTTTAAATTGCTTGGATATATAGTTCTAATACCAAGCAAACTAAAATTCTCTCAACTTCCATAGCATCTAAAATATTAAGGCTGATTTATATTTTTCTTATTTAGCATAAAGAATTACTCGTGATTAGATACTTCTTTAACCATGTATTATTGCTTAAATGATTTTTTCCTAAGAATAACTAACTGAACCTCAAATTGACAGTGTAAGAATGTATAATCATGTGGTGTAATGATATTAAAGTAATTTGTGAAATTTTCCCAAAAGTTTACTTTCTAGTCCATAAAATTCCTTGGTCTCAGTTAAAAATAGAGAACTAAAAATTAGAACTGCCAGAATGTAACGCTATCATAAATTACTGGATATACTAATTTACTCTCATAAAATTTTTATGCTTAATACATTCTCTCCAACTGATACTCACTCCCTGCTGTTCCCAAGAATTAAAGTGAATAAGGCACGAAGTATTGCCTTTTCCACCCAGATGGCTTTGGCTTCTCTGTTTACATATAGGCTTTCAAAAGAAGTGGAAGAGAAGCATATTACAAAACAAACACTGAAGAGAACATGAGTGTTCTCTTCCTTTTCTTGGTTAATTGCATCATCGTTCACCTGCAAGTTGGAAAACTTAGCTTATTCTGAATTTTTTCACAACCTTACCTATGCCTAAATATCGCCAAATTTAACCTGCCACTAAAACATTCCTCAAATCTGATGGATTCTCTGTACTACCAATGCTGTAGTCTCTTCTTAGACTATCAAAACTGGTTTCTATAATGTCTTCTTGTCCCCAGGCTCTTTCATACTCTCTCCAAGTGATCTTCCTAGAAAACACAAATTAACCATTTCCCTCCACTGTCTAAGATCCTTCGTTGTTTTTCCCTCTGCTTTCTAGATAATGACCAAACCTCTTAGCATGTAGTTTCTTCATGATTTGATTTTAGAGTCCTTCTCTTTAGTCTTCTATCTACACTCCACTAGTATATACCTTATGTATATATTGTATCAGTCATACAGAGTTATTCTCAGGGAACCATGTCTTTGCATATTTTTCTTGGTCCATATTTCTGTAAACCTCTCCCTTACTGCCTCCCAAGATGGAAAACCCATGCTCATCCTTTCACTGCAACTCAAGTATTAGTTACGCTGAGAAGATTCCCCTGACCTTCCCCTCTACCAAAGCAGAGTTCACGTGTCCTATCTCTGTGATACCACAGGTTTTGTTCATTGTCTTTGATAGGATTTCTGATGCATTTAATTAATTATTTGCCTGTCTATATTTCTTATTAGACTGTGAGATCTTGAGCCTGTGTTTGATTCATTTTATATCCCACAGCCGACAATATACCTAGTACATGTTAGGTTGTTAAAGTAGACATATACTGAATGAATGACAAATGCAAAATGTTAGTGTTGATCTCAAAGTTGATTGATTATGCTCCTCACTGGTCGCTAAATCAAAGAGAGTCAGTAATGTTGGTGACTTAAATAATTGGCACAACAGACATAGATGACAGTGGGAGCATTAATTAACAACATGGGCCACAAACTGACAAGGCTTATTATGTACATAACAAATGCCCAGCTAAATGCTGTAGACAGTAAGTGCTATAAATTCAGAAGCAAAGACTGTGAACTAGAGTGATTCGGTAAAAGTTTTTGAAGGAGTAATCTAAGTTGAAGCTTAAAGAGTATCTAGGATTTAACAGCTAAAGAGGAAAGAAGAAGGTATTGGGAAAAGGGGGGAAAATATGATGAAAGGCTTAGAGACAGAAGCGAATAAAGAGTATTCATAAAACAGTGAGTTGACAAACTGTGCTAGACTGGAAAATTAGGATGTGGCCACACGGTAGATGGTTCTATGTGCCATGTTGAGAATAATAGATTATACGTGGAAATCAAGGATAAGTCCTGACAATGCACGTAGGTAGGGATCATCACAGTATGGGTTGTGCTGTTAAAAGAAAATCTTTGATACCACTGGAAAACTCCTGTTGTGCAGTTCAGGACCTGCCCTAAGGTGAAGTCAGTGAAAATGGATAAAGAAGACTATGGAACTGACACAGTTAGTGTCCCATTAGACATGGGGCTATGGGTTAAAGAAAACAATGGAAAACAACTCAAGTTCAAACTAAGAAAATCAAGTAATAGTGGTAATGTTAATAATAGCTAGTACATATTGGGAACAACTATGTATCACTTGTTTGATGAGCATTATTTTTAATCCCTACAAAAAACTTCAAGTTAAATATTGTACCATTACTTTAATTAATTAATTTTTAAATTTTTAAAAAGTTATTTTTGGCTGTGTTGGGTCTTCATTGCTGCATGTGGGCTTATTTCTACTTGTGGAGAGCAGGAGCTCTTCTTTATTGTAGTGTGTGGGCTTCTCACTGCGGTGGCTTCTCTTGTTGTTGAGCACAGGCTCTAGGCACGTGGGCCTCAGCAGTTGTAGCACACAGGCTCAGTAGTTGCAGCACGTGGGCCCTAGAGCACGCGGGCTTCACTAGTTGCAGCGCATGGGCTTAGTAATTGTGGCGCGTGGGCTCTAGAGTGCAGGATCAGTAGTTGTGGCACTCGGACTTGGTTGCTCTGAGGCACGTGGGGTCTTCCTGGACCAGGGCTCAAACCCATGTCCCCTGCATTGGCAGGCAGATTCTTAACCACTGTGCCACCAGGGAAGTCCTGTACCATTACTTTTTTTTTTTTTTCATTTTAAATTGTTTATTAGTAATTTCATAACCTGTTTGTCTGAATCTCTCAAAAATCTCTAAAAAAAAACTTTCAGAAATCTGATTATACTTAAATTGTGCCTAAACACCACCAACAATAAAACCCACTGATTAGCTGTGTACATAATAATAATTAAAAAGAAAGTCTGTTATCTCCAAACAAAACCATCTCAGGAAAATTTAATCAGTGTTTTATACGATGTTGGATGATTGGCTAAATCTTTACTTTTCAAATGGTTGGATTGGATTCAGTGTAAAAAAATTAAATGTTTGAATCAAAAGCCAATATTTTTCTTACTTCTCAATTATCTTTGCAGGCTGAATTAAATAATAACTTTAATATCCTACTGACTGCCTAGGATACAATAATATCTCTTAATTAAATTTTACATCCTATTATTTTGAAAGTTATTTTTGTGGAATATTATCTTAGATAGGATATGGCTAGGATATATTTGTCTCTAAGTTATTCTTTTCTCTTAGTTAATTTTACTTATCACTGGGCCTCACATTTCTTCTTAAAATTTCTGTCAATTGAAGAAGCTAGGTAAAAGTAGAACTAATGAAAATGAAATGCAGTGGTGAAAGACCTGGGGACTGTGGTATTCTAGAAAGCAAGCAAGGAAAGTATATGATGGATGATGGAAATTTCAGATATGTTTTGTTGCTGATTATCATCATCACCACCACAGCCATCATCATTATCATCTATCCTATCATTTATTTGATAGCTGAGCAATGATCATTGAGTTATATATTTCCTATTGCTGCTGTAACAAATTACCACAAACTTACTGGCTTAAAACCACATGAATCTGTTCCTTTTAGAGTTCTGGAGATCAGATCAGTCTGAAATAAGTTTAACTGGGGTAAAATTAAGGTGTCAACAGACCGATGCTCCTTCTGGAGGCTAAAGGGGGAAATCTGCTTGCCTTTTTCAGTTTCTAGAGGCCACCTGTATTCCTTGGCTTATTGCCCCTTCCTCTGTCTTCTCATCATGCAATATAGCATCTTCTTTCCTCTCTGGCCACTGCTTACACCATTACATTTACTTTCTCTGACTCTGATACTCCTGCTTGGACCCACAAAGATATTCCAGGACAATCTCCCTGTTTCAAGACCCTTGACATAATCACATCTGCAAAGCCCCTTTTACCATGTAAGGTGAAATATTTCCAGGTTCAAGGGATTAGTGAATGAACATCTTTGGGGGCCCTTAGTCAGCCTATCACATGTTATAGAATCTGGAGATCATTGATGATCTAATGAAAAATTAGGATGGAGAGTGATAGAGCAAAGTACCCAGTTGGGAGGCAGATTAAGAAAGAGAAAAAAGAATTATAGCCATTGAATACAGAAAACTCTTTTGAGGAATTTTGCTGAAAATGGGGGTCAAAAGATTGAGCTCTCATTGGCAGAAGTGGCATTAATAACTTTTTCTTTTTAAATTTAAGATGTGAAAAATAATAGCATGTTTTGTTGACAGGTATGGGGAATAATGAAAATACTGATGTAGAAGAGAAAAGAAAGGGTTTCTGGAAGGATTCCCTTGAGTATGGATAAGATAATGAATGTTTCATTTATGGAAACAGAGAGGAAGGTAGACTACGAGGGGTAGGTGAGTAGATGTGAGGTGGACATTTGCAAATCCTCTTTGATGGCTCAGTTTTCTCAGTGAGGTAGGACCTGAGTATTGTTGAGGTTAAGGTGGCAGGGAGAGTGTTCAAGGAGAAGGTATGAAATATTTTTTCTAGTATACTAGGATAGTTAATAAAATAGAAAATTATAATTGATCAGCCATACTAAAGTTCCTCTTAGGTTTCATGATTGTAAGTGTAAACTGTGTCCATTTAAGAGTTTGCTAAATTATTCTCTAGCCATATTTAACTGTACTGGAGTAGGGGGGAGAAACGGAGAGGTTTGGTTTGTTTTCTCTTTTTCACTGCAGTTGTGACTTGGCTAAATGAGAATTGTGATGCTAGAAGGGGTGAGTTAAAGTTGCGTTTAGATGCGTAAGTGTTACAAACCAAACTAGGGTCAGGTCTCCTGACCCGCAGCAAACTCAATCTGCTGATACAGGGTTGTGGTGAAGGAAAGTGCAGTATTTATTGCAAGGTGCCCAACATGGGGCCAAGTAAGGAGAATGGGCATTTCATGCTCTAAAGACCCAAACTCCCCTATGACTTTTGGGGAAGGGTGTTTAAAGGCAATGTCGGGGAGAGGGTTTCAGGGTGTCTGATCAGCTTGTGGAGATTATTTTCATTGGTTGCCGTGCCATTACTTTTATCGGATGAGAAGAGTGGCATTCAGGGAAGATAAGTAACTTGTTTGACTTAGAACCCTGATGTATTTTACTTTAATTCCTATAGCAGATTCTTATCTTACTGCCTGTGCCTCAACTTGATAATCTTCCCAGAACCAAAAAATTCAAAAACAAAACCAAAAACATCTAAACAAAACAAAACTTTAAGTCTGAGACCATCTTCTAGAACTTCCAGTGTCACCAGGAAGTAGGATATGGTGGCCAGACTTCTTGTCTCACTTGGTTTTCAGATTAACCCTCCAATCACCAGTTTAGTTTTCACTTTCTGGCCACTCATGATGCAGCTCATTCTATTACTCACAAGCATATCTTCTGGAAACACTTGACAAAGGAAGTCAAATGGAGCAACCAATTCGTAGAAAATAATGAATTTCATTGTTAAATGTGAATCACCAATGCAGTCTCCAGGCAGAAATATTCATCCCAGTGTTGGAAATGTGGAATAGGAGTTCAGGAGGCAGAGTAAGGCTATAAAATATAGCTTTTAATCTAAAGGAATTTATTGAGGAGATTGGAGTAAATGGGAGCTCAAAGGGATGGAAGAGAGCAGGATGGAAGACTGAAACCAAAGCAATATGTATCATTAGGGGACAGCTTAGAAAAGAGAACCCACCAATAGAAAAGGATCTGGAGAGTGAAGTGGTGCAGAAGCTATAGGAGATGTCTTCAGTGATAGGGTATTCAAGAGTGTCAGTTCTTACAAAAAGGTCAAGGAAGATAGGCATTAAGAAGAGATGAATTAAGCTATCAATTAGGAGATAATAGGTAATTAGGAAATACTAGGCTTTAGCAGAGTGCCTAAGTGTTGGCATCCTCTCAGTCATCCACTATTTAGTTTATTGAGTTAAACAGAAAATTATTTCTAGACTTAAACTCTAAACTGGAATGGGATCAGCACAAGTCAAGTCAAACTCTTTTTGCCACAGTATAAACCACCGTTGGGCCAAAGGAAACTATGAGATAAATAATGCTTGCATTTAGTCCTTGTGTGCCAATTCCTCTCTACAAATGAGTGCCCTTCTTTCTGTGACTGCCTATGTGGAAAGCTGTGTCCATTCCAAAAACTGTATATCAGTTCTCTCCTTCATCATTCTTTTATTCATCTATCCACTCATTTATTCATTAGTTGAGTAAATAAACGTTTATGACTTGTCATGTCTGCCTGCTGCTTTCAATAATTCAATGAAAATATTTATTTTATGGAAATTCTCTGAGCTCTGCCAAAAACAGTAGGAGCAAAAGAGATGAACTTTCCTTGACGAGCTGTAACAATATTGTGTTTTATTTCCCATAATGTAGATTAAAAATAATAGAGTGGAAGGAAGCTAAGAAAATCCAGGGGAAAAAGTCTTTTCCAACAAAGAATTTATTTTCAGAGAACACTTATGGCTTTTTCTTCAGGCTTAATCAGAGGTTGTGTTGGCCAAAATTATTATATTGACATTTGTTTTTGAGATCAACAACCTCCCTTTTCTAACATTTAATCTAGTTTATTGCACTGCAATGCTTTCCTATTCTTTTGCCTCCTATCAAAATCTATTCAGAAAATGGCCACATCAGTCATCAATACCTTATTTTACCTAGAAGTCAATAAGAGTATTGCATTTTAATCACTGAGTAACTAGACTTTGTTTCTTTTAAGTAATTTAAGGATCATCAAGGAGATAGGAAGAGGAGAAGTGATCCCAGAGCTGAAAGCCAGAGCCACAAGAAAGCCAGATCTCCTCACTACCTACTGCTTTCCTTTACAATAACACAGTGGGGCTTGTATAGCTGCTCCTTGATCACAGAAATGGTATAATTTAAAGAAGATACTTTTAGGGAAAGCCATAACAATAATATAAACCTTTATTATGTCCTTTGAGGGCTCACTTTTTAAAAATCACCCATTTTGAATTGTGCACAATGGTCTTAGTATACTGACTTATTTTCTCTCAGCCTTCACATCTGAGTGTTATTTCTTTTCAAGATGATACTATAACCAAGGGTTTTTAAAAAGCACCTCATAACTTTTTATTTGATGATAACCATATTTATTATCATAAACATGGCTGTCAGCCTGGAAAGCTTTTTGTAAGGAAGTCATCAAAGCCTGTTTTGGGCAAAGCCAATCTGAGCCATGTGTCACTATAACCTTTAATGCTTCAACTACAGTTAACAGTATCATATTTTATATTCAAATGCTGCTAAGAGAATAGATCTTAAAAGTTTTCATAAATTTTTATTACTAGATCCTGGAGATATCATGTATTGATATTAAAAATGTATTCTACTGGTTTTCATTTCCCTCAAAACACACAGTTGATTTAGCTATAGCACAAAATTTAACAAATATGTATGAGTTCTTTGAAATCTTACCCTTAGCCTACAATGGGTTCCACTTTATTCATTTTTGCCCTGTATTAATCTAAGAAGTAATAGAGGTCAAATGTCAGGTATTCCAGAACCAGCCTCCACCACAATCTTCCACGTTGATTTTGCTTTCTGCTTTACTTTCTGGAGTTACCATGCAAAAATAATACATACAAAGCTGAATGAAATCTTACAGATTAATTGTTTATTCATTTATTCCACAAGTGTTTCCTAAAAGGGCTCTTTGGTATGATGAATGTTAGGCAGTGATGTGCCTGCTCTCATAAAACTTGAAGTGGGCAGAGCTGAAACAAAACAAAACAAATAGTTAACATCTATTAAGCACTTACTATATGGAAGGCATTGTTGTAAGGCAAGGGGGTCTATATATCATCTCCTCTTCAAGTTTAATCCTCACAACACTGTGAGGTAAGAACTATTACTTTACAGATGGGAAAGCAGTACAGAGCTATTAAGTTGCTTGGTTACCCAGCTAGTAAGTAGTGGAGTCAGAATTTTAACCCATGTGGTTTGGACCTAGAGCCTGTGCTCTTAAATAAAGGTGTAAAAGCACCACTATGCTAAGGGTTATGAAGCAGAGAGAGATGGTGCTACAAGAACATGTAAAGGTTGATTTGGAAAGATGGGAAGCCTGGTCAGTGCCAACTGATATCTTAAGGATGAGTCAGAGGTAACTGAACTCTCATTTTTTTTTTTATTGAGGTATAATTGGCATATAACATTATATTAGTTGTAGGTGTACAACATGATCATTTGATATCTGTGTATATTGCAAAGTGATTTCCACAGTAAGTCTAGTTAACATCTGCCACCATACATAGTTACAGATTTTTTGTTGTTGGGATGAGAACTTTTAGGATCTACTCTCTTAGCAACTTTCAAATATGCAATACAGTGTTATGAACTATAGTCACAATGCTGTACATTACATCCCCATGACTTATTTATTTTATAGCTGGAAGTTTGTACCTTTTGACCCCCTTCACCCATTTCGCCACTACCCACACCCCACTTTCCTAAGCTCTCATTTTAACAATGGAGTGTTCGTGAGTAAAAAGCCATTTCTTATTATTTCTCCTTTTTCAGAGAGGAGAAGTCAAAGAAAGATGGTGTTTAAATTGCCTAAAAATGTTCAAGATATTCTTCTCACAGCGTAAACCACCTCTCGGAGCCACAAGGCTCTATCCCAGAAAACCCACTCCTACCTTTCCTTTCCAGAGGAGCTGCTAACAGTGAGTCTATGGTAAGACAATAGAAAAAAAGATCTAAGGAAGACTGCATAGTTTCTCATTCTTTTCCAAGAGACACCTGGCCCATTGGGGATGGAGTATGTCCCCAGCAAGAGAGTGTATCTGTGGTTCAGTAGAATGGATTTATACTGAGCTGTGAAGTTTTACCATGGAAGTTTAGCATATAGCATACTGAAGCAGAAACATCTATTCATGTGGAAATATGTAATGTCTTTTTAAGGAATGTTGGCAGTAATCTTGGATTATTTGCTTAAAGTCATTCCTCTCTACTCAAGAGCTTTCAGTTTTGTAAGATCTTTCAAGATCTTTAGCTTGGAAGATAAAACTCATTAATGGCCCCAGAAATAAGAGTCCACTTTATATGTTTACTCAGAATTTGTTCCCCACTGAAGTCTCAAGATATTAAATAAAAATAAAGCACATTCATATGTGAAAGGAAAGTTTGAACTTTAGCGCTTTTCTGATTCATAAAGCATTATGATTTCGGAAAGTCCCTTTTTTTAAATTTTTATTTTATTTTATTTTTTTTGCAGTATGTGGGCCCCTCACTGTTGTGGCCTCTCCCGTTGCGGAGCACAGGCTCCAGACGCGCAGGCTCAGCGGCCATGGCTCACGGGCCCAGCCACTCCGCGGCATGTGGGATCTTCCCAGACCGGGGCACGAACCCATGTCCCCTGCATTGGCAGGTGGACTCTCAACCACTGCACCACCAGGGAAGCCCCCCTTTTTTTTTTTAAACAAAGAGTGTTAACATCTCGTATTTGCTCTGGTCAAACAGTCAATTCTTGCTTCCTCTGTTTGCTCCCCAGAGGCCCTTGGCAGAAATGTGCGCACTGCACTTTATAACTTAGGAAGCAGTTCCACAGTCATCACCTTGGTCCTCACAGCTGCATCACAAGGGAAGAGAAAGTGTTGTGATTGTCGATGTTACTTTTCCTTCTTTTTAAAAATTATCTCCACTGTACAAATGGGAAACTCAGACACAGTTAAGTGGTCTGATTAAGATTACATGACTCCAAGTGGAGCAATAATGCCTTGCGCTTAGGTCTTCTACCTGTGAATATTGTATAATTACCTCTATGAAATAATATCCAGTCACTCTGGCTCAGGGAGGTCAGTTTGTATTCAATCTCTGCCCATATAACAGCTCATCAAAATATACAGCTATAGGGCTTCCCTGCTGGCACAGTGGTTGAGAGTCTGCCTGCCAATGCAGGGGACACGGGTTCGTGCCCCGGTCCGGGAGGATCCCACATGCCGCGGAGCAGCTGGGCCCGTGAGCCATGGCCGCTGAGCCTGCGCGTCCGGAGCCTGTGCTCCGCAACGGGAGAGGCCCGCGTACTGCAAAAAACAAACAAACAAACAAATATATATACAGCTATAGAGTCCACAGCTTCCAAAGTAACAGGTTTTAACCCTTTGGCATTCCTACAAAACCTGCCTGGTGGTAGTGGTGCTGGTGTTGGAAGAAGTTGCTTCCTAACATTTTGTTAAAAGTAAGAGATCATCCATAAACTCTTATACACTTCTTTTCCACTCAACTTAGTGGATAAGCAGATTTAGAATGAAAAAGAATGATGTTCCTAATTAAATCCTTATTTCTTCCATTCCCTTGTTTATTGTTTTCATCAAATAATATAAGTGCTTAGTGGCACCCAGCACATCTAATATGCCAGGGTCCTAAGTGCTCACAGCCTAGTGAGGAGAGGAGTGGGTAAATCAGTGAGGACATACAATGGGGGGCGCACCAGCATAGAGGCACTCCAGGAAGGCAGGGCAGAAAGGGAAGGGTCATTCTGTCAACTGGGAGTTGATTAGGGAAAGCTTTGCAGAATAGGTGTCATTACAATGTATTGCATCTGATTGCTTCAAAAAAATTTTGTAAGAAAACAAACAACCCCCCCCAACAAAACCTTGTAGCCCTAACTTGATTAGCTATTAAGAGTTTCTAGGGGTAAACGCTGTGCATGGAAGGTGATGTCAGGAGCAAGGAGGTCAGTGGCAATTGGAGAGAAAGCCAGTCTTAGCTACTGAGGATCATCCCTGCTAGCCCAGTAATCCATCCCCTCACAATCTTTTAACTTAAAACAAAGGCAGAGGGAATACCTGGAAAGAGATTGAGAGGCACTGAGGGCACAGCAGGATGGTTAAATAGGATCTGGGACTTGGGAGGCTAAATGCCAGGTATGGTCCCCTTGCCCACCCTTCCCTATGATCCAGAGCAGAAGGTTCAGTACTAACTGGACTGACACATTTGCTCCAGCACCTCTTTTAGTCCCTGAGTTCTTCCTTCCCCTCATCCACATCTAACATTTCAAAAGCATCACTATCCAGATCAAACCTCATCTTGCAACTCCACCCACCACTACTTAGTCCTCATGAACATGAGTAGTTAACTAAGCAAAATTGTCAAAAAATTATTCTGCTGCAGTTGAATGCAAAGCTCTTCATCTTCTTGATGTCCTCTCATTCCATTCTAAGTACCGTCACAGAAGACACGTCACTCATTAGAGAAGCTTCTGGACCATATTCACTGAGCTCGTAATCTATACTTTGGGCCACGTAAAGGAGCTGATACCTGATGTCCAGGAACCTTTGGAACTATTACCTAGTATATATATCCTTGAATTCTTCCCTGAAGTGTGTTGTCACATAAAGACCATAATAATTTTTAAAATTTGTTTAATTTGGCTATTTTGGTAGCATTTTCCTCTGGTTTCTTTCGAGTCACTTCTGCATCACTCATTACCCATATTCTTGCAGGGCACTTGGGTGTGCCGGACACTGTGGGATAAGGGTGACCCTGAAGAAGGTTACAGTTTAGTGAAAAATACAGACAAGTGAACAAACTCTTCAGTACACTCAACTTCATCCTTTTAGAAGTAACTTTGGAAAGACTGATGATGTCAGTTATGAAACATTGGAATAGGTCAGGGTATTTTTGGCCAAAAAACTAGCTTATGACTAATTTGAGGGCAACTTACTGAGGCTTTCTTTGTACTTCTGGAAAAGGTGTCACGGATTTTTAATAACATCTCTGATGTTTCCATCTGTATTGAAGTATGTTTTCAATTAATCATGTAAGCAAGAAAATCCTGACTAGAATCCTTTTCAAAAAGAAATTTTATTTCTTAATACTAGAATACAAATAGGTGGGATACAAAACAAGGACTCCATATTAAAAGTAGTTGATAAATAGAACACCAGCATGCATATTTTTAGGTTGTTGTGAAGCAAGAAAGACAAATGTACTAAAAAGACTAAAACTATATTGCATAGATTAAGCATGTCAAAGATTACATGAATTTATGTAACTTCTACATTTGTTTTCCTCCCTGTGTTCGGTGGCCTCTAAAATGTGCCCCAGTGGTCCCTGCCTTCTGGCATTCATGCCTTTGTGTAATCCTCTCTTCTTGAGTGTGGGCTGTACTCAGTGATTCCCTTCTAATTAATAAAATAAGCAAAAGTGGTGGGATTTTACTCCCAAGATTAGGTTACACAAAAGCTCTGACTTCATCTTTCTCTCTCTCTCTCTCTCTCTCTCATTCTGAGCAAAAGCAGCTGCCCTATGGAGTGAGCTTGCCCCATATGACAAGACCCTGAGGGTCCCCAGCCAACAGGCAGCAAGGGACTGAGGCCCTCAATTCAACAACCGATAAAAAATGTCATCTTGAAACAACCGTATGAGTGAGTTTGTAAGCAGATCCTCCTCCAGCTGAGTGGAGAAGTCTGCAGCCCAAATGATGTGACGACACGGTGATCGTAGCTTGGTGGAGGCCTTGAGTCAGAGATCCAGCTAAGCTGCACCCGGATTCCTGACCCACAGAAACTGAGATAATAGATATTTGTTCTTTTAAACCATTAAGTTTGGGGAGTAATTCATTTTGGAGCAATAGATATCAAATGCACCTTCTTCTCAAAAATGAGGAAACTGAATTGGATCTTGAAAGAAATAAAAGGCTGCCTTGGCAGGGCCGTGAGCAAGTGGGGATGACTGATCTTGTCATAACCTTCCTCGTTTCTCTGTTTTTCCTCCTGTAAACTTCACTGTCACCTCTCCTTAGTCCCTCCTTCCCCGAGGCATGCTGGGTTAGAGGGGGCTGCAGAGGTTCCTCAGAGGAAAGGCTCTGGGTGTGGGGCAAGGTCTGCGGATGAAGCATGGGCAAAACCTTCTGCTTCTTCCCGAGAGGCTCCAGTTTTACTTACTTCACAAATTGAGATTCCACATAAAATTTCATGTGAAGAAAGCGTCTCAATCGCAAAGCAAATCTGAAATCTCAAAAAACACTTATCTAGCACTTGCTCTTCCTAGAACAAAGGGCTGGGAGCTTGAAGAGATGAGCTTTATTCTTGGGTCTGCTACACAGTTCCCTGAGTCCCAGTTTCCTCCTGTCTCAGAGATGAAATTACCTGTCCCACCTCCATCACAGGGTCATTGGGAGGCTTATCTGTGAGGACTGTGCATGCCAGCTGTTCCTGTGGCCTGGAACACTTCAGCCAGATATCTTAGGGCTTGTGCTCCTGTTTCATTCAGGATTCGACACAAATGTGAAATCTTCCCTGACCTTCTGCACAGATCACCTTGCCACCCCATCACTCTCTCTGTTCTTTAACTCTGCTGACATTTTTTCATCTCACTTATCACTACCTGATACATTTTGTGTTTATTTGTTTGAGATTTTAAAAATTTACTTGTCTACCTTGCCCTGGGATACAGGCTTCAAGAGGGCACCGACTTAGTCTATTTGGTTGTATTCCATATCCTCAGGAGTTAGAACGCTGCCTGACACCCATGGGTGCTCAATAGACATTTCTTGAATGAGATGAATGAATGAATGAATGAGAGAAATGAGACAATTGCATGTGCCCCTAATATATTTAATGCAAAATTCTAAAATAAGTTCTTCTTATGGAACTCCTGGGTAACAGCATCCTTTGGAGACAAGCACAACAGTAACAGATTTACCCCCATCTCTGGGAGAAGTTACTGCCCCGTCATATTTTCAAAGTAACCAACAGCTTCCAATCCAGCTAATCTGGACACATACTCTCTTTTTAATTTGATTGTTCAAAAGAAAATGCTACATAAGATAAAAGCACAGCTGCCACACTTCCCCCACATTCCAGCGCACCCACATTATTACGCATTATTGCTTTGATGTCCCCTTGCCCCTTGGAGAATCTGTGATGAGTTTCACATGCCAAGCCTGTGTTACAACTCCCCCACCCTGCTAGCGTCTGGAAAGCTTCCAGACCCTTAGCCAGAGGAAAGCAGAACTTAGAGGCAAAGGAGAAACAAAGTAATCCAGTTATGTTTCTTCATAATGTGGAGCTTTGTTCTGTGATACAGTTTGGATTCCTGGGCTGGGTTTGAGAAGTGATTTGTGAATAATTTAATATGAAGCAAAACAGAAGAACAGTGGGGTTTTGTTTGTTTGTTGTTGTTGTTGTTTTTTCTTTTTAATTGCTCTTCCTATTAAAGTAAAAATTGATTCAGGATTGCTAAACTTTTGAAATGACTTGAAATAATTTAACATCAAGAAATGTATTTCTAAATGTTGTCTATGTGAGGGATATAAATTACTAACCCAAAGTTTTAAAGTAGATTTTTTCAGAAATATTTTTAGTTAGAAACATTATTTTTTTCCCCCAATGATTTATTCCTTTATAGAGAACAGGAAACCAAAGAGCTGCCTTTTCTTCTCCCTGTGTACATACCTTGTTCTCAAGGTGAAGCTCATTAGCAGATAGTACAAGCCGAGTCTCGATTTTCTAGGTACAAAGGATGATCTGAAGAATGGTGAGAATTAGCTCATTCTTGAGTAGGTATGCATGGTGGGTCCCTGAGGGCTACCACCTCAGCAAACTGTTTTCACCTTCATCTTGCCCCCAGGTTAGGGCTTAGGCTCAGCTCCCAGAACATGCCCGGTGAATACTGGTTATTTCCAACCAGCATCTGTTCCCTTTGGGCTGGTGTATGTCCAGATTAGTTGTTGCCTGTGTCATCTGAATTGTTAAGTATCTTAAGTACTGCCATTCACTCTAACCCTGAATTCCCTCTGGGGATGCAGATGGCCCAAGAGATGCTTAAGACTAAAGATGAAACCTTGGCTGCCAAGATTAGCTCAGGGGTGGGCAAGAGAAGGAATCTCAGATTTGGCTGGCAATTCCAGGACACAAAGGCTCTTACTTTGGTGGGAGGTGTAGTTGTGAGGGCTGGACCTGCCACAGTCACTTTGTCACCATGAGGAAAACCAGCCTGAGGGGAAAGTTGATGCACAGGGAAAGACAGAGTTAGAGTATGGTAGAAAATTGTAGGTAGAGTCTGGTAGAAATTGCACCTGAAGCATACTCTACCTCTGAAATTTTTGAGCTACGTGTACTAATATATTCCCTTGAATGATTTAGCCAATTGAATATGGATTTTTTAATAACTTGAAACAAAAATAACTTCAAGTGATAAGGGAGGGATTTATCACTAGGGAGGGTGAGGGTACTGTTTTTTAATAATATCATCTCTGGATGTCTAGAAAATTATAGCGAAGAAGCTGCAAATTATATCTATTGATATTCTATCTCAGTTACTTTACACTGTTACTGAGTTTAATATTAAAACAGTCCTATAAGAAGAAGAATATTATCCCATTTACCAGAGAGGCCAAATAAAGCTCAGAGAGGATGCATTCCTAAGAACCACCAGCCAGATGATCAAACCAGAATTGAAACCCAGGACTGCTTGACTCTAAAATTTTCCACTACCCTCAGCTTCCCATGCTACTCCACCTCTTACTGCACTACACTGCTATATTTGACTGGGCTGTGAAGGGCCTTGCCTGCCACACTAATGAGTTTCAGAGACTTTTATTTTGGGGGAGGGAGGCCATGTCACAGCACAGACTCTTCTGAGAACCTGTTGAAATTTATTGACACTCTTCTTATGAAAAACATACTTAATGCTCATAAAACAACTTTTTTTGCATGTAATTTCAGAGGATTTACAGACCTCCATGAAGGCCGTCCATGCATTTCCTCATCATCCCATTCCCAGTCTGAGAACACTAGTGTATTCTTTGTAGGACCATAGACAATTTTAAGTTAAATAATTGACATGATGAGATTTGCATTCTGCAAACATAATTCTGGTAGCTTCCAGAGGACAGACTGGAGGGGAAAGTGGTTGCAGGTAGGAAGCTGCATTAGCAGTTTAGAGCAGAACTCATCTGTAAAACATGAGATTGGAGTACATCCCAGTGAGAGGGCAGAGGAAGTATGTAATGTGTGGGATGCAAAGAATGAACAGAAAGAGGCTTTGGAGATAACTCCAAGGTCTTTACATTAGGTGACTTGACAGATGGATATAATTAGGGATATAAATAAGGGTAGCAGATGAATAAATGAATTTAAACGATCAATATTGTGATAAAGGATGTGACTTAGAATTAAGGTTTACATGAGTACTGTTCCTTGACCGATGGGAATAAACAGGGTTGGAGAGGTTCAGGAAGCAGAGAAGTGTTGTGTATATAAGAAACATTATCTAAAAGCATGGAAAATTGTGAATATGGGCCAAGGGAAAGTAGAAGAGTGTGTCTGCTTTTTCTCAAGAGGGTATTTCAATTATTATGCAATCTGCGTTTCCCAGGTCATATTGGCCTGGGAGGAACAGAAGAGCAGAAACAAACAGTTTTCTGGATCGACTTTCTTTACCATGCACCAGGCTCTTCACATGTGTGTGAGTGCAGACCTCTTGCTTTTTCTACCCTAACTGCTCAGTTAATACCTGGGAGCTACAACGATCTGCTCAAGAGGCAGCTGGTCTTGTGTCTTGCTCCGACCCCTAAGGCTGATCATGTTCTGCTTTTCCCATGTTGTCAGATGTTCTCAGGGAGACCAGAGGCGGCTAAAGGACTCTCCTTTGTATCTCCTACATCAATACCCAGGTGACTGGTGGGGAAAAAGAGGTAAACTTTTTTATTATATAGTTGGCAGCTTTTTTCACTGACCACCCTCTTGCACCTCTCTCTCACTCCTCTCTAGGAAAACTGGAGACAGATACTCCATTGTATTCAAAATTGCCACCCTCCCTCTATCTCTGATCTAGGAATTAGCTTGTATACTTCCAGTTTCTCTCCTTCAGATATCTTCTGGTCTCTCCTACAAGTTGGCTGGTGAAACGCCATCCTAATAAGTTCCCTAGAAATTGCTATTGGTGTAAACCCCAGGGGGAAAGCATTTTGTGTTTATATCATGCTATTCCTGAGATAACACAATGATTTAAAAAAATGAGATCAGGGAATATTGTTTGATGTTGTTACTTGGTTGTTGACATAGAATTACATTTTTAAAAATTCCAGTGTAAAACTTTTTCTTCAGCATTAGCAACACAACAACAAACACAATCACAGAAAAGTTGTATTGATTTAATGTCTAGATTTTTATTACATAAATAGCTCAATATCATCTCACAGAAGTAAGTTATATACTGAAAACAGAAACCCAGATCATCTTGGCTCTTGGTTTATGCTGATATATGAAACTGTAACTGAGAATAGAAGACTTGACTTTTTAGGTCCGGACCTCCAACCCAGATTAACACCCCTAGCTTCGGTGGTTTCACAGGCCATGTTTGATGTTGCTACAGTATGTATTCTGTGGGGAGTCTCCTTCCTGGGAAAATCACCACGTCACTAATTTGCTTTGAGTTAAAAAAGTAAAATGAAAATACAATACTGAAAGAAAAGAAGTCTCAAAAAAGACAGTAAAATGTCAAATTTTACAATGAGAATTGGACTCAAAATTCACATTTGGAACTGTCAAATTAATCCCTTCCATAAGCTTTCTCCAGACTTACGGTTACCAAACATTTTTATATTTCACAACAGACTGAGTATCATGGACCAAAAGCAAGAATGGAGTGTCAGAAAACATTTTATAGCAACCTTGAAGCAGCTTGACAAAACAAGCAAAAAAAAAAATTAAGAAGCAATAGCATTACACAGACAGCCAAGTGAGCTTGGAGTCAGTCAGCAATGGAGAAGAACTTTCTGGAGGAAATGCTTGAAGCCAAATATGAGTGTGGCAGAGAGTGATTCAAATGTGTCTTACAGCTAATGATGCAACCACAAATTCACAGATAGTCTTGGCACACTCTACAAAGCGCCATTAGCTGCTTCTCGGGCTTTTCCTATCCTCTGAGCACACGTATAGCAATTGCCATGGGTAAGGACATCTTCTAGTAAGCAACACTGCAGCAGCAATTAATACAGATTCTTTGAAAACGTCTGCATCTAATCATTCCCTGTAGTGAAGGCTGCCTTGCAGGTTTAGGAAAAGAGGTAACCATTTCAAATATTTAGGGAAAGATCTTTTTTTCCCAGGTTTATTGAGATGTAATTAACGTATAACAATGTTCATGTTTCAGGTGTACAAGGTGATGTTTTGATATCCATATATATTGCAAAACAGTTACCAGAATAAGGTTAGTTAACATATCTATCAACTCACAGGTAACGTGTGTGTGTGTGTGTGTGTGTGTGTGGTGACAACTTTTAAGATCTACTCTCTTAAGCAACTTTCAAGTATACAATACAATATTGCCAGCTATAGTCACCAAGCTATACACCTGTAATTTATATTTTGATTTGAGGTAGGAGTAAAATCTCAATTTTTCCAATATTGATATTTTAATTGACCCAGTAGTTTTGTTGCTAAGACTTGTCCTTTCCCCATTGGTTGACAGTGCTAATACTATCATTTATCAAGTGTCTGTATTGCATTGGGCTCTCTTTTCTATATCATTGATGTATATTAGTCAGTACTTCATTGTTTTCATTAATGTTGCCTTTTAGTAAGTCTTGATGCACAGGTGTGTAAGTCTGGAGAGGGTCTGGGGAATAGGTTCTCCTTGCAGAGGCGGCCTTAAGACTGGGTTCTGGTTTGGGTGTGGTGGGGTGAATGAGAGAGAGGAGTGCACAGAGATCTATCTCAGGGATCCATTAATGTTTCAGCTTTCTCTGCTTCTCCTCTGACTCATTTTCTTTCCCAGCCAAGAGACACTTAATCTAGTCTCAATAATGGAAAACCCAGGCCCTTTGACTAATCATAGGTCCTTCTAAATCCATTTTTTACGTTCTCAGTTCTTCCCTACACTCTCATGAGAGATAGGCTGTCGAAATCGAAAAGTCTCAAGATTTACTTCTGCTTTCTGTTGTATCATCCCTCCCCTGAGATAATGAATTATTATGACTGAATAGGTAGCAGAGCAAAAAATTATAAGAAAGTGTTGAGGAGAAAACTTTAAATTATATCTCAAAATAACATCCTACCCAATTTGTCTAGAGTTCAAAAGATAAGTATGGGTCAAAGATAAACACTGGGAAATCAAGAGCAAACTGATGATGAGTTAGAGTAAAATGTTGGGAAAAGCCTTATTATAAATTATGTAAATTAAAATAATTAAGTCATCTTATCTGAAAGTTCACTGACTATAACTTGCTCATCAGTGGTCAAGGAAAGTTGTCAATCAGGGCAAGTAAAAATAACTATGTCATGGCTGTCTTCAGTGAATCAAATGAACTGCTTATAGTTAGTTATTATGGAACTCCCTTGAGCCTAAATTTATGGAGACCACAAGTGGTTTTTGTATGAATATTTGGTGACTACCTATTTAGAATTCCTGTTATAATCAAACCATCTAAGATTGATAATATGCCTTGTTTTCAAATGTTATGCTTAAATATATTTAAAAATGAGAGAAACATGCTTTTGAAATATGATTTATATTTCCATTTAGAGTGTACTCACAATAAGGTTAGTAGTTTTCATAATTTTACAACGTTTTTTTTTGTTTTTTATTTTTGCGGTACGCGGGCCTCTCACTGTTGTGGCCTCTCCCGTTGCGGAGCACAGGCTCCGGACGCGCAGGCTCAGCGGCCATGGCTCACGGGCCCAGCCGCTCCGCGGCATGTGGGATCTTCCCGGGCCGGGGCACGAACCCGTGTCCCCTGCATCGGCAGGCGGACTCTCAACAACTGCGCCACCAGGGAAGCCCTACAACTATTTTTAAATAATTAATTTTAAAATAAATTCATAAAATTAATGAATTCTTTCATGAAGGATTTTCTTGGAAACCAATGAAAGTGAAAAGCCAGTTTTCAAGCCTGGGGAATGCCTATTAGTTTGCCATGTTCTTCCCATTAGCAACCATTAAAAGCACTTGTGCTGCTTTCTAGGTAATATTAACCCCTGCCATAGACTACATAGCACCATCTCTGTGATGGCACCTCAGTTGTCTGTATTTTTGGTCTCAGATTATAGATCCAACTACTTACTGAATATCCTTGATTGAGCATCTGCTCAGGTACCCAAGATCTGAATGTCATTCTAGAGTCCTCTCTTTCCCTCACCCCTCATATCTAATAAATTACCAAAGCTTCTTGCTTATTCCCAAATATTATTGAGTCTCTTCTTTTCTCTCCTTACTTATTATCACCACCCTAGGCTAGGATATTATCATCAAGGGCCTGAAAAACTACAAAAGATACTCCTGTTTCCACTCTTGTCATCCTCTATTCTATCACCCACATTGTAGCCAACAAGGTCTTTCTAATTGTAAGTCTGACCACTCTGTTCACTTGCTTAAAAAGTTTTAATTGTATCTTATTGCAACTCACTGCCAAAACACCAACCCCTTTCCTGGTTATCCGAAGCAGAATTATGTGTTCTTTATGGATTTCCCTTCTTAGAATACATTGTGATTTGATTTTCTCTTTCCCTCTCCATAAGAGGAGAAACTGTGTTTTCTTGTTTATCATTGTATCCCCAATACCTAGGGCATAGACTCAAATAACTTTTTGTTAAGTTGATAACAGACTGCGCAAATAAACTAGGTTTTGCACAGCCAATGCTTGGGGAGTCAGGAGGTGATTTTTTCCCCCATTGATTAAAGTATGTTGTCACCAAGTGGATAATAATCCACTGAGTGAACATGATCTATGACTGTCAACTAAGAAAACAAATCATGACTTAACTTAAGGATTTATGTATTAAAACATAGATAACTTTCTAAAAAGTGTTTATAAAAATCCTTCACTATTGTCAATAAAATAGTAGAGTGTGACCCTAATCTTGAGTAGGACTAAGTCACTATAGGTCTTCTGAAAGATTTTCCACCTCATTGATTACAGAACTCTTCATTTACTATGAGCTTTATGTCTCTTACCAAAGAGACTTTGACTGACAAAGGCTTTACTAGCACTTACTATTCAGTTTCTCCCTAATTCTTCTCTTCTAAAGAGAAGCCACGTTTTTTACTCATGAGGCTGGCTAGAAATCATAGCTATATGATACATTCACTCACCAGCAACATGAATATTTGTAATCGTTGTGTCTTTCAAAGAGTATAGTTTATGTCTATCTGGATACTTCTCTGTTTTTACTTTCTGAAGAAAACTACTTTAAGCTTTTTCTCCTACTTTCAAATCACTAGCTTAGCTGAGAGTCATATAAAATCATTTTATATTGTCTGTTTCCTCAGTAACCATCATTAGTAGGATCATGTGCTTTTCTTTCTTTTGATATAAATCTTCTTTGGGGACTGGAAAATACATGTCCAAGCTACATCAGAGCATAATTTTGAAAACATATCAAAAGAAAAAAAAAACCTTTTTTATAAAACATGGATATAAAACAATTCCTTCATATAAGTAGTCATTTCAAAATCTCAGCTCTCAGTGAGGTAAATTTCCACCCTCAAAAATGCAGTATCAGCTTCACTTTAGATACAAATAAACTGAACCTTAGAAAAGGCACCTGAACATAACTGATGCACAATTGTAATCTCTATTTCCTTAGAAATCCTGCCATGACCAACATGGCCATGTGGGATTCACACTAATAGACCCATTTCATAAGTGACTTTTGACTCACTAAAATGTTATCAGTCTAAATACCACTATCCAGATATAAATATCCAGTTCTTTTAAATGAATTCATATATTTTTTTAAATATTCGAAATGTGGGTCTCATCCTCTAGAAAAAAAAGAATGAAAAAGAAAAAGCAAGGAAGAAAGAAACCCTAAATGAGCAAGCTGTGGAGACACTTCAGTTAACTAAGGGAAGAGTAGAGGTCAAAGGAGAGAATGATTAAGGGACCTCCATCTGGAGGAGGGGAGACTGAAAAGGAGCCAGCCAGAGACTCTAAGAGCGGGGGGCGGGAAGAGGCAGAACTATGGGATGACTCATGAGAGAAGGTGCTGCTTGCCAGGTCCACTGTTTTGTTCTTTTTTAGCCCCTTTCCTGCTCTGCATTCTGCCCTCTGGTTTCTATTTAAATTCTGTTACTTCCTTTATTCACAGTTTTCATCCTGGATGTAACTGTTTCTCCTTTTATCAGCATCTGTGTTGCTTCAGATGGTGCTTCCTCATGTCCTTGAAGCATTTCCTGAGGTATGACTCCAACTGTTTGGATTCCAGGTGTCATTGGTGCCAACCATTAATCAAACATGTGCCTCCTTGCCTCATACAGAGGACTAGGCTGTTTGTTTATGGTTCTGTCTAGAAGGAGTCACTGTAATGATGAGGTAGAACTTTAATTGCTCCCCAAATGTGTAATAATAACTTACACACTCCACAGAATAGAAAATCATTTCTAAATAAGAGAGAACGATAAAACACTATCACAAGTTTCTTTATCTAGGTAAATAACATGTATAAAAGCACTAGAGCATTAGCAAATCTTTAAAAAGGTTGAATGATTTACCTTAGAAATGTGGCAAGTTTTCAAAGCACTTCTATTAATGTTCCATTTTCATAATTGGCTTCAGAGTTGCTTGGCAATCTATTTATAGTTTATGAACTTCTTGCTCCGTACACATCTGTGCGCCTGTTTCTTCTTCATGTGTCAGCAACTGATTTTAAGAGAGCGCTTTCTTATTGTCACATATGTAACAAGAAAGCTATAAAGGACACATCTAGACAATAGCCGCTCAATCATTATACAGCAAGACGAAGATATTGAACAATCAGCATAGAAATTGTTTCATTTTTTTAATAATATTTCAAATGATAGGTCTGCTTATTTCAATACTGTTTTGGATGTCTCAATTGTCATACTTACTAGAGCTAAGCATTTTTAGGACAAGGACCATCCCTGATCTATCTTGGTATCTCATAACATGCCTATTATAACTTAGGATTTTACATCTAATTAGTGAGTAATTAACATTTGTTGAATGAAAATACATTTTACCAAGTTAAATAAAAACACAAAAACTAGTGAGACTGAAACCCAGTTACCTTTCCATACTAAAGGCTTGCTTTAGTATTTGGCCCAGAGTAATTTTTCACAAATAAAGCAATTCATAAATTGGGAAGAAATTAATATTGAAAGCATTAAATAAAAAAACTCCCTTAGAAGAGAGAACATTGGAATTGATTTTTCTCCATTTGTTTAAAACACAAGTCTGCACCAAAAGGTTTTTGAGATATGAGTACGTTGGGTTTCCTTTGGAACACAAAAAGTTACAGAAACTTTCTGTTCAGGAGTTTTTTAAGTGATATCAAGCAGTTCTTGTTCTTGAATGTGTATTTGTGAATTGTAATGGATCTTTATTCAGTTTACTTATCAATTGATTATTTTTTATAGATGGAAAAAAGGAGTAAAATAAAAATAATAAACCACATATACAAATAATTGATAAGGCTCTCCGACACAAAATGGTTTGAGAAATTCACTGATACATGTCTCTTAGCCTTATTTACATTTCACAGCTAAATCATAATTCTCTCCTACTATGGACAGTCTGCTAAACTAAAAAGAGACCTTCTTACGTAGACTTGAAAAGACTTAAAACTATATATATACTTTGTTTCAGAATTACCAAATTAGTTATCAGTATATGTGCACTACATATGAGGCGGTAGAGTTTCAGAAAAGGCAAGACAGCAACTTTGGTTAGTTTCCAATTGGTCACCTATATTCAATTAATATATGATTTACAAGTAGTGCATCCTTTTTGTTCACAGTTATGAATGATTGAACATAATATCAAAACCTGCTACAAATCAAGTTTTCTATTCATTTAGGTCATCTCTAATGAATGTTTGGGCTCTCCCAACTAATTACGGTGTTTCTGAAAGCATCTGTTTTTCTCTTCCCTAGATGAAAAGGTTTTATCTAATATCTACAATGGGAGTACTTTTTTAATGGTATCTGATTCTCACCGCTGTCCAGCAGCATTCTGAATGTTGATTTGATACATGTTACTGTCTGTTATTACCAGAACGGAATTTTTTTAAAACTGCTTTTGTTGAAAATTGATGTATTTAGTAAGAAGGTATAGGTGTGAACACAACAATGAGTTTCAAGTAAAGAGTAAGCTGGGTTATACTGAAGATGATCATTTTTACATTGTGATTCAAAACTTTTACTCTCTTGGGACTTGTCCAGATAGGAATATTTTTAATAATTTTATTTTTCATTTTTAATAACTTTATTTTTCATTTTTAATATATTCTTCTTACACTGTTTATGAGGATAAAAATCAAAGCTTTGTTAACCATAAAATAACTGTATTTTTCTATCACATTATCTTGGGATATCTTTAAATTAAATTTTGTAATTGAATATTTAAGTCCATTTTAGTGAGAATATTCTTGTCTAGGGGAGCAAACTCATAAAGATCTATGTATAGCAATTTCTGTGTTTGTGATCGGAAGCAGAAGTTGGCAAACTTTTAAAGTCTATACACTAAAAATAGTTTTTCCATTTTTAAAGGATGTTTAAAAGAAAGAATAATATGCAATCAAGATCTCATAAGTGGCCCACAAAGTCTAGAATATTTACCGTCTGGCTCTTTACAAAAAAATGTTTGCCAACCCCTGATCTGTAGGTAACCACTGCCCTTTGGATAATAATAGAAATATATCTACAAATCTGTCCTAGAGTCACAGTGTTTCAAAGTTAGGAAATATCTTAGGAGTAATTGACTCTTACTTGTCGGAGGCATCTTCCTCCACAAGTGGCCAGACTCTATTCTTGTTACTTGTTGTTTATACAATTTACAACAAGACGAAAGCTACAATACCTATACCATATAGTATCATCACTAAAATCTTCCAGTTCACCAAGAAATAGACCTTATGTATTACAAAGGAGGCTGGAATAGTAAAAATAATATATTACATCACATAACACTTCATTGTTTATAAGGCGCTCAAACTGGACTGTCCCATAGTGAGTAGTCCTTGGGCAGAGTAGAAAGACTCCAAATGCATTTAGTTATCCCATGCCCACAGCAAACTTTACCTATACTGACCTTAGAACTCCTTCCCAATAAGCCTGGATGTAACCTTTTCTTCTTTCTTCACACACTTCTCCTGGTGGTTAGTCACTATCAATTAGTCACAGTTGTCCATTAACACATGAGAGCTCTTTGTCACATTGGTTGCTGAAAGATTAAGTGGAGGGGAGAGAAGAGGGGCAGTTGAAAGGGGATCTTTCAGGTGTTTGGGATAGAGAAAGGGAAAGCCAGAGGTAGAGATATCCATGTAGGGTAAGAGAAGGAGAAAAAAAAGGAGACAGTACTTTCAGTGAAATGAATTACATTCTTCTTTTTGGTATGAACTGGCAAAATATTTGAGTTGTGTTTCAAGAATAAGATAGGCACTTAACAAATGGCTGCATGACTTTCTGGAAGGCAGAAAATGGACTAGAAGAAGTTTTAGGCTCAAAAGATGAGGCTAGGGCTTCCCTGGTGGCGCAGTGGTTGAGAGTCCGCCTGCTGATGCACGGGACACGGGTTCGTGCCCCGGTCCGGGAGGATCCCACATGCCGCGGAGCGGCTGGGCCCGTGAGCCGTGGCCGCTGAACCTGCGTGTCCGGAGCCTGTGCTCCGCAACGGGAGAGGCCACAACAGTGAGAGGCCCGCGTACCGGAAAAAAAAAAAAAAAAAGATGAGGCTAGCAATGATAGAAAGGAGGAATGGAAATTACAGAGACAGATCTGAAGGGATGTATGTATGTACGTGTTTATGCCCCAAGGATTAGCCTTAATAAAAGAATAAGCCACACGGCTCAGGAGACATGCTTCTACTATTCAGGATAGATCTTTAAGGAGATAGAAATCCGGGGTGCTCAGCAGGATCACAGATAGATTAGGATGCAGTAAAGTAAGAATTGAAACTCAAAAGTACCCAAAGGTGCCAACTGCCTATACAGGGAAGGAATGTATCATCAGTCTTTGTAGCTGAGGTTGTTTAGAAGAGCAGAGTCCCTACACTAGAAAATACTCAGTGATTATGTGTAGATCAGATATGTGATAGTGAATAGGTGGGTCACCCAGTGATTTCGTTAATTAAATAATTTAAAATATTTGTCATAATTTAGAACTAGACTGAGAAATATCCAGCTTCAGAAATGACACATTTCAAGGGTCTGTTATAAACTCAATGATTGTAGAGGCAGAAAGTACTCTCAGTGACAATCCAGTCCTGCCTCCCGAGGTCATAGTTGAAACCCAAACTCAAAGGGTTGAGACAGAATCTCAGCATTACCACCCAGCCCTGCTGACTCATTGTCCTTTCAACTATACCCTGTGGTCACTATGTCACTGAGATGTACAGAACCTCCCCACCCCAGAACCCTTGAGGCTAAGGGTTCTAGCATTGCTGATCATTCCTTCTACAGTAGGGAAACTCTGTTGTCAGTTCTCGATAAGGCCATCAGAACTTCTTGACTGCAGCCTAAAATAAGACTATCCTTCACCCACAAGTGAGTTTAGAAGCATATTTAATTTTACATCTACCATATAATGAATGCTGTGCTAGCTGCTATGGGGTGACATAAATAGAGAAAATAAGCCATCTTGAAATAATATGCTAACCAGGTCTTGCTGTAGTTAAAAGAAGATGAAGTCAATTAGGGGTGACAAAATTCTGCAGTGCTCCATTCTTTTTTGTATTAAGTTGTCTTGCAGATTTTTCTCAACTCTTTTCAAACATAGATTTATGAAAATCTAGAGAAAAAGCCAAGAAAAGAAGAAAACATCTGTCCATGTACCAATATAAAACATAAAAATATGAAAATATTTCTGACATTAAACCTTGTGGATACCAATGTATTGCCATCACAATCTATACTGTAAGAGCACAAGACTAAGTTCTGTTCATCCCTTGTGGATCCAGAAATTTGACCAAATAGAAGGAATTGCTTTCCAGTCAAGTTTCTTGGGTGAGCATGAAAAGACACTGGCTACTAAGGTTGAGTATTTTTGAGAAAGAAGGTATTCATCTTTAAAGAGGGCTAAAAGGTTGAAAAGTTTCTGCCTGAAGAAAATAAACTCAATTTCCATGACACAGCAATCTATCATTTCTACACCTAAAAAATGAAAGATATGGACAATGAATAAAAACAAGGTAGTAAAACATACATTGGTCATAAAAGGGAGACACAGTGATAATGTAGTGAAAACTGAGTCCTTGTAATAACTTTGAAATTGTCCCAACTGCTTCAAAAGAATAATACATATTATCATATAGGTCTAATGTGACATTTAAAAACTGATGTTAGGATTAAAAAGTAATGACAGCAAAGAGCCAGTGATTGGGACCAAAATAGAGATAACCTGGTCAAGTTTTCCAGAAAAAAATAATAAAAATGATCCATACCTTTGAAAATGTGCAGTATATAGCACTTAGATAGCAGTCTTTCAGATGCTATGGAGTAATTTGTCTTTTTTAAGGTGCTCCAAATATAGAGGAATGGGAGCTTCACTGCATTTTCTAGAAGCCAAGCCTGGGTTTTGCCTTTACCACACATTCTGCCACAAATCAAGAATTTGTTATTGGCAAAGCTACACAAATATAGCAAACCAATTTAAAACACACTATTATGCAGCAGAGAAGGTTAGACAAATGATTACAATTATTCTTCAAAATGGAAAATCAAGCATAAGTTAAATGTAAAATTGCTTGAACTGAACTGAGAAAATATTTACTCTTGCAAGGCTGATTGCAGTAAACTTGCTTCTTCAGATTTTTATGGCCCACTAGTTTTTATGTTTATATTCCTAACTTTAAGCTGAGTTATTGCAGAGATTCTATAAGATGGGTTTGTTTATGTGCTTGGAAATTCTTGGGGTGGCTCTTTGAGAATCATGAGTTTGAAAATGAATTTTTCGAGTTGCTGTGCAAGACTCATGTTGGGTCATTAAAAAGGAAAAAAAATAAACCATTTATCTGAATGAGTGACAAAAATATTATATTCCAGAAAAATGCCAGCCCCTGGAGGAAAAAAAAATGAAGAAACTTTTTAAGCCCCCAAACTCTAAAAATCTAGAGTAAACATCACAATTTTATGTAAAATAGGACTAATGATACACATCAGAATGAGATTCAAGTTTAGAGAATTGATGTTATGCTATTCAGAAGCCTCTGAGAAGTTGAAGACTCTAAGAAAATAATACTGGCCAAGCATCTGATTTTATGTTCATGTACGCTTCTGAAATGTACCAAGAGAAACAGCATGACATGTGATCAGAACTGGAAAAAGTCTTCAAGGTACGGTGGATGCAACTGGTATTGTTATTTCCTGTTGATGTGAACTAAACAGTGTGTTAAGTAATGCAGTTGATTTATACTCTGCCACAAGCTCCTAATTTTGTTGCAGACAGATAATTTGTAGACTGCTATCCTTTGAGTGGTACTGCCCTAGGGGGGCAAAAGGAAGCTGGATCCCTGAGTCATTTCTTAGAACACATCACCAGACCAATCACAGCCATATTAGACTATTGTAGGAACAAGAAATACACTTTATTATTTCAGTAATAACCATTAAGCCACAACGATTATTGATTTTTTAAAAACACTTAGACAGTCTTCAATAATATAGACTGTTAGAAAGAGAAAAGACACAACAGAATACACAGTATTTTCATGTCATCTTGAAATGTTAACAAATTTTTATGAACTCTACAAAGTAAAAATTGAGCAGATCACATATTCTAACCATAGAAAATAAGCTAGTGATTAATAGAAAGATATTTCAAAAAGCTAATTAAATGAAAGGTAAAAAAAAGTATCATTAATAACTCTTTGGACAAAGAGGAAATTTAAAATTTAAATATCACATAATTAGAAAATGCCAACAATAAGATTATTACAATCAAAACTCAGGAGAGTGAGGGCAAATCTGTTCTGAAGTGCATTTATTGAACTTTACTGAAAAATGCATAGAACTAATGAAGTTAGAAAAAAGTATACAAACATAAGGAAAGCAAGAGGAACAAAATAACATAGATAAGAAGAGAAAATAATTAATATGCTTTTAAAAGAAAAGCTGTAGACTTGACAGGTAAATCTAGGAATCAGATATTAATGGTAAAACAATAGTTAAAAGCAGTAAAATAGACCCCTAAGCAAGTCTGATCAAGAAAAAAAAGACCCTACAAATACATAAAATGATGAGGGAAGCATTAAGAAATTGTTTAATTTGAGGAAAATATAAATTATCAACATTACCTCAAAAACAAGTTTATACTTTGACTAGAAAAATAGTGATGGATATATAAAAGTTGTCAAACTATAACTACTATAAAGATGTACAGGGAGACAATGTATATTGTTTGGGTTTTTTAATCTACTAATTTAGAAATATGGGTATACACATTATTGAAATATATTAAAATATAGTACATATTTCTTCTAAATTATCAGAGTGAATAAATTAAAATAAATAAAAATTGTATATCAAACAAAGGAAACAGCAGTAAAAAATTTTAGAAATCAATTTCTTAATTATAAAATAAGATGACAGATGATCCAAACATATCTGCCATAACAATAGCAAATTTGCAAATAATATATATTCATATCAGTTAGGGTCCAAAAACCAGATTAAATCATATGGTGTTGATAAGAGAAACACTTAATATTGACTTGGAATCTTTAAAGGTATTTAGATATCTATCAAACAAATGCAAGCAGAAAGAAAGGAGGACTCAGAACATCAAAATGAATCAAGTTTGAATTTAAGCCTTTAAACATAAATGAAACACATAAGGTTATTTTTTTACTAAGAAAAAGCTCAATAAAATATACTAACAAAGTATAAAACAAAAACTATTGAAAAAATATAGGAAAAAATAATATTGGTAAGAGAATTTCACAGAATTCTTGGCCTAGCAAATCAAGTATAAAGTTTTAAAACTGAATTTAAGGAGCATACCTAACCTGATTAAATAAACTGGTGTTAATGTATAGAGATTTTTCTCTTTGTTTTAAATAGTCCATATATCATTTATAAAATTTTTTTAACATTTTTTTTGGAGTATAATTGCTTTACAATGGTGTGTTAGTTTCTGTTTTATAACAAAGTGAATCAGCTATACATATACATATATCCCCATATCTCCTCCTTCATGCGTCTCCCTCCCACCCTCCCTATGTGACCCCGCTAGGTGGTCACAAAGCACCCAGCTGATCTGCCTGTGATATGCAGCTGCTTCTCACTAGTTATTTTACATTTGGTAGTGTATATATGTCCATGCCACTCTCTCACTTCGTCCCAGCTTACCCTTTCCCCTCCCCTTGTCCTCAAGTCCATTCTCTACGTCTGCGTCTTTATTCCTGTCCTGCCCCTAGGTTCTTCAGAAGCTTTTTTTTTTCTTTTAGATTCCATATATATGTGTTAGCATACAGTACTTGTTTTTCTCTTTTGGACTTACTTCACTCTGTATGACAGACTCTAGGTCCATCCACTTCACTACAAATAACTCAATTTCGTTTCTTTTTATGGCTGAGTAATATTCCATTGTATATATGTGCCACACCTTCTTTATCCATTCATCTGACGATGGACACTAAGATTGCTTCCATGTCCTGGTTATTGTAAATAGAGCTGCAATGAACATTGTGGTACATGACTCTTTTTGAATTATGGTTTTCTCAGGGTATATGCCCAGGAGTGGGATTGATGGGTCGTACGGTCCTTCTATTTTTAGTTTTTCTTTTTTTTTTTTTTTTTTTTGCGGTACGCGGGCCTCTCACTGTTGTGGCCTCTCCCGTTGCAGAGCACAGGCTCCGGACGCGCAGGCTCAGCGGCCATGGCTCATGGGCCCAGCCGCTCCGCGGCATGTGGGATCTTCCCAGACCGGGGCACGAACCCGCGTCCCCTGCATCGGCAGGCGGACACTCAACCACTGCGCCACCAGGGAAGCCCTATTTTTAGTTTTTTAAGGAACCTCCATACTCTTCTCCATAGTGGCTGTATCAATTTACATTCCCACCAACAGTGCAAAAGGGTTCCCTTTTCTCCACACCCTCTCCAGCAGTTATTTTTGTAGATTTTTTGATGATGGCCATTCTGACTGGTGTGAGGTGATACCTCATTGTAGTTTTGATTTGCATTTATCTAATGATTAGTGATGTTGAGCATTCTTTCATGTGTTTGTTGGCAATCTGTATACCTTCTTTGGAGATATGTCTACTTAGGTCTTCTGCCCATTTTTGGATTGGGTTGTTTGTTTTTTTGATACTGAGCTGCATGAGCTGCTTGTATATTTTGCAGATTAATCCTTTGTTAGTTGCTTCATTTGAAAATATTTTCTCCGATTCTGAGGGTGGTCTTTTTGTCTTGTTTATGGTTTCCTTTGCTGTGCAAAAGCTTTTAAATTTCATTAGGTCCCATTTGTTTATTTTTGTTTTTCTTTCCATTTCTCTAGGAGGTGGGTCAAAAAGGATCTTGCTGTGAATTATCTCATGGAGTGTTCTGCCTATGTTTTCCTCTAAGAGTTTTATAGTGTCTGGCCTTACATTTAGGTCTTTAATCCATTTTGAGTTTATTTTTGTGTATGATGTTAGGGAGTGTTCTAATTTCATTCTTTTACATGTACCTGTCCAGTTTTCCCAGCACCACTTATTGAAGAGGCTGTCTTTTCTCCAGAATTGTATATTCTTGCCTCCTTTATCAAAAATAAGGTGACCATATGTGCGTGAGTTTATCTCTGGGCTTTCTGTCCTGTTCCATTGATCTATATTTCTGTTCTTGTGCCAGTACCATACTGTCTTGATTACTGTAGTTTTGTAATATACTCTGAAGTCAGGGAGCCTGATTCCTCCAGCTCCGTTTTTCTTTCTCAAGATTGCTTTGGCTATTTGGGGTCTTTTGTGTTTCTATACAAATTGTGAAATTTTTTGTTCTACTTCTGTGAAAAATGACATTGGTCGTTTGATAAGGATTGCATTGAACCTGTAGATTGCTTTGGGTAGTATAGTCATTTTCACAATGTTGATTCTTCCAATCCAAGAACAAGGTTTATCTCTCCATATGTTTGTATCATCTTTAATTTCTTTCATCAGTGTCTTATAGCTTTCTGCATACAAGTTTTTTGTCTCCTTAGGTAGGTTTATTACTAGGTATTTTATTCTTTTGTTGCAGTGGTAAATGGGAGTGTTTCCTTAATTTCTCTTTCAGATTTTTCATCATTAGTGTATAGGAATGCAAGAGATTTCTGTGCATTAATTTTGTATCCTGCTACTTTATGAAATTCATTGATTAGTTCTAGGAGTTTTCTGGTGGTACCTTTAGGATTCTCTATGTATAGTATCATGTCATCTGCAAACAGTGACAGCTTTACTTCTTCTATTCCAATTTTTATTCCTTTTATTTCCTTTTCTTCTCTGATTGCTGTGGCTAAAACTTCCAAAACTATGTTGAATAAGAGTGGTGAGAGTGGACAGCCTTGTCTTGTTCCTGATCTTAGAGGAAATGGTTTTAGTTTTTCACCACTGAGAATGATTTTGGCTGTGGATTTGTCATATATGGCCTTTATTATATTGAGGTAAGTTCCTTCTATGCCTACTTTCTGGAGGCTTTTTATCATAAATGGGTGTTGAATTTTGTCAAAAGCTTTTTTCTGCTTCTATTGAGACGATCATATGGTTTTTATCCTTCAATTTGTTAATGTGGTTTATCACATTGATTGATTTGTGTATATTGAAGAATCCTTGCATTCCTGGGGTAAACCCCACTTGATCATGGTGTATGATCCTTTTGATGTGCTGTTGGATTCTGTTTGCTAGTATTTTGTTGAGGATTTTTGCATCTATATTCATCAGTGATATTGGCCTATAGTTTTCTTTCTTTGTGACATCTTTGTCTGGTTTTGGTATCAGGGTGATGGTGACCTCGTAGAATGAGTTTGAGAGTGTTCCTTCCTCTGCTATATTTTGGAAGAGTTTGAGAAGGATAGGTGTTAGCTCTTCTCTAAATGTTTGATAGACTTCACCTGTGAAGCCATCTGGTCCTGGTCTTTTGTTTGTTGGAAGAGTTAAATACAGTCTCAATTTCAGTGTTTGTGATTGGTCTGTTTTTATTTTCTATTTCTTCCTGGTTCAGTCTCGGAAGGTTGTACTTTTCTAAGAATTTGTCCATTTCTTCCAGGTTGTCCATTTTATTCGTATATAGTTGCTTGTAGTAATCTCTCATGACCCTTTGTGTTTCTGCAGTGTCTGTTGTTACTTCTCCTTTTTCATTTCTAATTCTATTGCTTTGAATCTTCTCCCTTTTTTTCTTGATAAGTCTGCCTAATGGTTTATCAATTTTGTTTATCTTCTCAAAGAACCAGCTTTAAGTTTTATTGATCTTTGCTATTGTGTCCTTCATTTCTTTTTCACTTATTTCTGATCTGGTCTTTATGATTTCTCTCCTTCTGCTAACTTTTTGTGGGTTTTTTTCTTCTTCTTTCCCTAATTGCTTTAGGTGTAAGGTTAGGTTGTTTATTTGAGAGGTTTCTTGTTTCTTGTGGTAGGATTGTATTGTTATAAACTTCCATCTTAGAACTGATTTTGCTGTATCCCGTAGGTTTTGGGTCATCGTGTTTTCATTGTCATTTGTTTCTAGGTATTTTTTGATTTCCACTTTGATTTCTTCAGTGATCTCTTGGTTATTTAGTAGTGTATTGTTTAGCCTCCATGATTTTATCCTGTAATTGATATCTAGTCTCATAGCATTGTGGTCAGAAAAGACACTTGATACAATTTCAATTTTCTTAAATTTACCAAGGCTTGATTTGTGACCCAAGATATGGTCTTCCTGGAGAATGTCCCATGAGCACTTGAAAAGAAAGTGTATTCTGTTGGCTTTGGATGGAATGTCCTATAAATATCAATTAAGTCCATCTTGTTTAATGTATCATTTAAAGCTTGTGTTTCCTTCTTTATTTTCATTTTGGATGATCTGTCATTGGTGAAGGTGGGGTGTTAAAGTCCCCTACTCTTATTGTGTTAGTGTTGATTTCCCCTTTTATGGCTGTTATCATTTGCCTTATGTATTGAGGTGCTCCTATGTTGGGTTCATAAATACCTACAATTGTTTTATCTTCTTCTTGGATTGACCCCTTGATCTTTATGTAGTGTCCTTCTTTGTCTCTTGTAATAGTCTTTATTTTAAAGTCTATTTTTTCTGATATGAGCATTGCTACTCTAGCTTTGTTTTGATTTCATTTGAATGGAATGTCTTTTTCCATCCCCTCATTTTCAGTCTGTATGTGTCCCTAGGTCTGAAGTGGGTCTCTTGCTGACAGCATATATACGGGTCTTGTTTTTGTATCCATTCAGCCAGTCTGTGTCTTTTGGCTGGAGCATTTAATCCATTTACATTTAAGTAAGTATCGATATGTGTGTTCCTATTATCATTTTCTTTATTGTTTTGGGTTTGTTATTGTGGGTCTCTTCCTTCTCTTGTGTTTCATGCCTAAAGAAGTTCCTTTAGCATTTGTTGTAAGCTGGTTTGGTGGTGATAAATTCTCTTAGCTTTTGCTTGTCTGTAAACGTTTTAATTTCTCCATTGAATCTGAATGAGATCCTTGCTGGGTAGAGTAATCTTGGTTGTAGGTTTTTCCCTTTCATCACTTTAAATATGTCTTGCTACTCCCTTCTGGCTTTAGTTTCTGCTTAATGATCACTTGTTAACCTTATGGGGATTCCTTTGTATGTTGTTTTTCCCTTGCTGCTTTTAATATATTTTCTTTGTATTTAATTTTTGATAGTTTGATTAACATGTGTCTTGGCGTGTTTCTCCTTGGATTTTTCCTGTCTGGGACTCTCTGTTCTTCCTGGATTTGGTTGACTATTTCCTGTCCCATATTAGGGACGTTTTCAACTATAATCTCTTCAAATATTTTCTCAGTCACTTTCTTTTTCTCTTCTTCTTCTGGGACCCCTATAATTCAAATGTTAGTGCATTTAATGTTGTCCCAGAGGTCTCTAAGACTGACTTCAATTCTTTTCATTCTTTTTTCTTTATTCTGCTCTGTGCTAGTTATTTCCACTATTTTATCTTCCAGGTCACTTATCTATTCTTCTGCCTCAGTTATTTAGCTATTGATTCCTTCTAGAGAATTTTTAATTTCATTTATTGTGTTGTTCATCACTGTTTGTTCTTTAGTTCTTCTTGGTCCTTGTTTAAACGTTTCTTGTATTTTCTCCATTCCATTTCCAAGATTTTGGATCATCTTTTCTATCATTACTCTAAATTCTTTTTCAGGTAGACTGCCTATTTCCTCTTCATTTGTTAGGTCTGGCGGGTTTTTACCTTGCTCCTTCATCTGCTGTGTGTTTCTCTGTCTTCTCATTTTGCTTAACTTACTGTGTTTGGGGTCTCCTTTTTGTAGGCTGCAGGTTCGTAGTTCCCATTGTGTTTGGTGTCTGCCCCCAGTGGTTAAGGTTGGTTCAGTGGGTTGTGTAGGCTTCCTGGTAGAGGGGACTGGTGCCTGTGTTCTGGTGGATGAGGCTGGATCTTGTCTTTCTGGTGGGCAGGACCATGTCTGGTGGTGTGTTTTGGGGTCTCTGTGACCTTAGTATGATTTTAGGCAGCCTCTCTGCTAACGGGTGGCGTTGTGTTCCTGTCTTGCTAGTTGTTTGGCATAGGGTGTACAGCACTCTAGCTTGCTGGTCATTGAGTGGAGCTGGGTCTTAGTGTTGAGATGGAGATCTCTGGGAGTGCTTTCACCATTTGATATTTCATGGAGCTGGGAGGTCTCTGGTGGGCCAATGTCCTGAACTCGGCTCTCTCACCTCAGAGGCACAGGCCTGACACCTGCCCGGTGCACCAAGACCCTGTCAGCCACACGGCCAGGTATGTGGGGAGTTTCTTGCCTTTTGGGAAGTCTGAGGTCTTCTGCCAGTGTTCAGTAGGTGTTCTGTAGGAATTGTTCCACATGTAGATGTATTTCTTATGTATTTGTGGGGAGGAAGTTGATCTCCATGTCTTACTCCTCCGCCATCTTGAGGGTCTCTCCTCATTTACAAAATTGACCATAGTAGCCTACAAAGAAGCAGTTAATAGTTTTAAAAAATGTAGAAAATGGATGGACGTAGCGATTATCATATTAAGTGACGTAAGTCAGACAGAGAAGACAAAATCATATGATATCACTTATATGTGGAATCTATAAAAATGATATAAATGAAGTTACTTACAAAACAGAAATAGACACACAGACATAGAAAACAAAGCTATGGTTACCAAATGGGATGGCAGAAGGAGATAAATTAGGACTTTGCTGTACACCTGAAATTAACACAACATTGTGAGTTAACTATACTTCAATAAAGAAAATGTAGAAATTATACATGCTCTATTTTGACTAGTGTTCTGTTTAGAACTAAATACATTAATACTGACAATATTGAACCTCTCTGATAACAACACACAGAAATGCTAAATTGAAACAAAACAATATATGAAATATGTGAAAGATATATCCCTAAGAATGAAAAGTATATCCCCAAGTGACAGAAGTCAGGTAAACTGAAAATCAGATGTATAAATTCAGGGGTTGTCACTTGAGTAGGCTCAGGAAAAACTTGGACATGCACATGAAACCTAATGGCCAGAGCATGGAGTTTCAGTGTCCAATGGGAATATGAGATATGGCCTTGGATTCCTGAATGATATTGATAGTACTATATTGATATTTTTGTCTAAAGTCCCTTCAGCAGAAAGGTATTTTTAAAAAACTCTCCAACCACTAGAAGAAGGAAGCTAAAAGGGTTCTCTGCACCATGAGTGAATATCGAGTTGAAATATATACTACCAGAATGATGAGGAATCCTTAAACCAACCAACAAGTTAATGTATAAACTATTCTCAGGTTATTTCCCAGTGAGTTACATACAAAATATTCTCTAGAGAGATTTTTACAGCTCAAACTTCATGATTTTGCTAAAGGAAAACCTTTTTCTACTGAAGATGAGCATGCAATCAAAAATGCAAAAAATTCCCCATGAGTGAGAGTCAGCAGACACAACAAATAGGAGGGTTCGCCTACCTGGAGCTTGAGATCATAAAACAATATTCTGTAATACTCCAAAGAAATTATGTTTAAAATAACTGAAAGATAAAATAATATAAGCCACAAAGAAAAAAAATAGTATAAATTTTAAAAACGGTAGACAAATTTCAAGCCAATATAAAGAGAGATTCCAGAAATCCAAAGGGTATCTGAAGAAATATAAAAAATAGTCAGACAGAGAAAGACAGACATCATATGATATTGCTTATATGTGGAATCTAAAAAATGATACAAATGAAGTTATTTATAAAACAGAAATAGAGTCACAGATGTAGAAAACAAATTTATGGTTACTAGGGGTGTAAGGGGGTGAAGGATAAATTGGGAGCTTGGGATTGACATATACACACTACTGTATAAAAAATAGATCACTAATAAGGATCTACTGTATAGCACAGGGAACTCTACTCAATACCCTGTAATTACCTATACGTGAAAAGAATCCAAGAAAGGGTGGATATGTGTATATGCATGTGTATAACTGATTCACTGCTGTACAGCAGAAACTAACACAACATTGTAAATCAACTATACTCCAATAAAAAGAAAATTAGACATAGCGGAAGAGACAGTATGCTAGAAGAAATATCTGAGGGAATTACTTAGATTTCAATATAAGAAGTTGAAGAGATGAAAAATATGAACGAAAGATTAAGAAACATTGAAGAAAGGATGAAAAGACCTCATATATAAAAATAGAAATTTCAGAAGAAGAGAATGAGACAATTGGTGAAAAGCCATAATTTTTAAAATAGCTGAGTATTTTCCAAAATTACAAAAGATGTGAATCCTAAAATTAAAGGAACTAAAAAAGTCCTGATTATAATAATTAAAATGTATTTCACTTTGACCATATTCTATTAAAATTACAAATAAAAAGAAGATAAAGAGGAAAGAGGAATATATAAATGCTACCAAAAAGAAAAGTCCATAATCAACAAAGAAAAAGAAATTGTTTCACAGCAGTCAGTAGCCAAAATAAAGCCCGAAAGACTATAGAATAATATCCCCACAATGCTGAAGGTAAATATCGATCAACCAAGATTTTTTATACACAAGTAAAATATATCACAAGGATATGGATAAAATGAGGGTATTTTTAGTCAAAGACTAAGATAATTTGCCACTCACATTCCCTCATTATCAGTTCTATTAAAGGATGTACTTCAGGAAGTAATTTTTAAAAATCCAGATAGCTTTTTCAATGCAAAATCAGCATGAATATAAATAGCAAATCCCACTAAAAATAAAATAGGAATAAGATGCCAGTCACAAGAGAAATAAAATATATAAAGAATCCAGGATACATTTAGTACAAGATACCCAAGAACTTAATGGATAAACAGACAATTTATATGTGAGAATTTGTTGTATAAGTGAAATATCTTACATGAGATGTACCATGATTAACTACTTTATTAATAGTGTTTTAACACTTGACTGTCTCTATGGAAAAATTAAATTGAATACCTTATTTATGCAGTATGCAAAAATCAAATCAATATGAATTAATAATCCATGCATAAAATAAAGACTTCAAAGTTTTAGAGAAATGTAATATTTTTATGAAATTGAGGTGGGGAAAGATTTCAAAATATAATACAAAAGCATAAACCATAAAGGAAAGAACTGATCAATTAAAATTTGAAACTTCTCCTTGAAAAGGATAGCATAAAAATCAAAATGCAGGTATGAAAATACATGCAACTGCTAATGCATTATTATTCAGAATATATTAAAGTTGCAACAAACCTATAAAAAACTGCCTAGAGAAAAAAACAATAGAAGAATGGTCAAATAATATGACCAGACATTTTGCAAAAAAAGGAAATCCAATAGCCAATAAATATGAAGACCAATCTTACTAATAAAATGAGAAATTCAAATTAAAATTTGATGAGATATCAATTTACACCTATCTCATTGGCAAAAATTTACAAGTCTGATAAAATGTTGATGAAACAGGAAGAATATCTTGATTCATACTTTGCTAGTTGGATATAAATCATCACAACAGAGCAATACGGCAACTGATAGTAAAGTTAATATATTTTTTAATCTAACAATTTTACTTTTATGTAGTTAGGATTAAAAATGTTTCCCCTTGTGCACTAAGAGGTATACATCAAAGCATTGTTTATAAAAGCAAAAAATTGGAAGCATCCTAATGTGACATTTGTAGAAAAATTTTTAAAAACTAATTTATTTACTTAAACACAATAGGTGAAAATAAGTAGATCAACATGTCAACATGAGTAAATCTAAAAAACATCAGTATCAAGAAAAACTAGATTGTAAAGTTAGGTACCGGGGACACACAGTTTTGAGAGGCACAGGTCTGTTGTGTCCCCCTTTGCCTGGCAAAGCAATAAAGCTATTCTTTTCTACTTCACCCCCACCCCCCAAAAAATGTTAGGTACATGATGTCATTTATGTAAATGATTTTATTTGTTTTGTTTTTTATTGAAGTATAGTTGATGTTATATAACTATTTTAAACAATGATTGAATGCTATAAATTGAGGATTTTTACCTGTGTTTAAAATTATTGAAAACATGTGGAAATGATACATATACCAAGTTCAGAAATAGTGTGTATTGAGTGAAAAGAAAAATAGGAAAAGATGGATCTTAAGTCATATATTACTTTCAAAAATAATAAATAAATATTGTAGAATAGATAAATATGTTAAATTTCTGTTGTGTCTACATAGTTGTATACCATACTATTTTTTTATTTTTCTGAATGTTTAAAATAGTTCACATATAATACCAAAATTACAAAAAGAAATAGCTAATTTTAACTTCATCAAAATTGAAAATTTTGAGCTTCAAAGACATCATCAAAAAAGTGAAAAGATAATCCACACAATGGGAGAAAATATTTGCAAATCATATATAAGATAAGCATCTCATATCCAGAATATATAAAGAACTCTTTCAACTCAACAATAAAAAGACAAATAACCCAGTTTAAAGATGGGCAAAGGATTTGGGTAGACATTTCTCCAAAGAAGATATACAAATGGCCAACAGTCACATAAAAAAGATTCTCAGAGTCAACAGTCACTAGGGAAATGCAAATCAAAACCACAGTTAAGATACCTCTTCACACCCACTAGGAATGCTATAATGAAAAAACAAAGAAAAGAATTAATGTAGGTGAGGATGTGAAGAAACTGGAACTCTCATACAATGCTTGTGTAAAATGATGCATCACTGTTGAAAACAATTTGGCAGTTCCTCAAGAAGTTAAATATGGAGTTATCATATGACCCAGAAATTCCATCCCTAGTTATATACAAAAGAAAATTTAAAACATTTGTTCACAGAAAGACTTGTGCATGAATTTTTACAGCCTCAATATTTATAATATCCAAAAACCGGAAACAACTAAAATTTCATTAAGGAATAAATTCATAAACAGAATGTGGAAAATTATTTGGCAATAAAGAGGAATGGAGTACTGATACATGCTATGGTATGGATGAACCTTGAAAACAATCATGCTAAATGAAAGAAACCAAACGCAATAGCCACTGCCTCATTGGTTTCCAGGACCATCCTCAGGCTTGATAATTCACTAGAAAAACTCATAAGAACCAGAGATATTATATTTATGGTTATGGTTTACTATAGCAAAAAGATGCAGATCAAAATCAGCAAAAAGGGAAAAGTGCATGGAGGGAAGTCAGGGAGAAACCACGTATAAGCTTCCAGGTGTACTCTCCAAGTGAACTCACATAGGATGTGCTTAATTCTCACAGCAACAGTGTGTGATAACACAGGCAAAGTGTTGCCATTCATGGAAGTTGACATTAAGCTTTGGTATCCAAAATTTTTACCTAGAGTCGTTCACATAGACTACTGAGACTCAGATACTCAATTTATCTATTCAGACTGCAGACCCCAAGAGCAAAAAATAGGTATTCACCATAAATCACATTGTTAGCATAAACTATCTGATACAGAATGGCTCAAGGCCTCCAGCATGCAAAAACACTCTTATCAAGCTGAACATTTCAAGGGCTCAGAACTCAGCTTCCAGGAGCAGGCCAAGAGCCAGTCCTAAGTATAGACCTTTCCTGGGAATGTGCAGAGTTTATGAACCTAAGCCTGATGTGATAACCTTTTCCTGCTCAACCACATACTCTGTGGTTCCATTTATATGAAATATCCAGAATAGGCAAAACCATAGAGACAGATAATAGATTAGTCATTAAGAGAAAATGGGGAAAAGGGGCATGGGGAGTGACTGCTAATGTGTATGAGACCTTTTTTTTTGGCCATTTCCATTTTTATTAATTGGAAAACTATACGGCAATCATTTAAATTGAAAAGAACTGTATTTTGTGGATAATGCATTTATCCATTCCAGATAATTTCTTCAGTGAAATGTTTATTTTCATTCTGTTATTAGATTACTTTTAGTGTTGGGACTTTTTCATTTTTTTTTATTGAAGTATATATAATTTACAATGTATTAGTTTCAGGTGTACAGCAAAGTGATTCCATTTTATTTATATATACATTCTTTCTCAGATCTTTTCCATTATAGGTTATTACAAGATATTTAATGTAGTTCCCTGAGCTATACAGTAGGTCCTTGTTGTTTATCTATTTTATATATAGCAGTGTGTATCTGTTAATCCCAAACTTGTAATTTATCTCCCCTGCCTCCTACTATCCCATTTGGTAACCATAAGTTTGTTTTCTATGTTTGTGAGTCTATTTCTGTTTTATAAATAAGTTCCTTTGTATCTTTTTTTTTTTTAGGTTCCACATATAAGTGATATCATATGACATTTGTCTTTCTCTGACTTACTTCACTTAACATGATAACCTCTAGGTCCATCCATGTTGCTGCATATGGCATTATTTCACTCTTTTTTATGGTGGAGTAATATTCCATTGTGTATATATACCACATCTTCTTTACCCACTCATCTGTTGATGGACATTTGGATTGATTCCATGCCTTGGTTAATGTAACTAGTGCTGCTATGAACTTTGGGGTGCATATATCTTTGTGAATTAGAGTTTTCATCTTTTCTGTATATGTGCCCAGGAATTAGATTGCAGGATCATATAGTAACTCTATTTTTAGTTCTTTAAGGAACCTCCATACTGTTTTCCATAGTGGCTGTACCAATTTACATTCCCACTAAGAGTGTAGGAGGGTTCCCTTTTTCTCCACACCCTCTCTAGCATTTACTATTTGTAGAATTTTTAATGATGGCCATTCTGACTGCTGTGAGGTGATACCTTATTGTAGTTTTGATTTGAATTTTTCCAATAATTAGCGATGTTGAGCATCTTTTCTTGTGCCTTTTGGCCATCTGTATGTGTTCTTTGGAGAAATGTCTGTTTAGGTCATCTGCCCGTTTTTGATTTTTTTTTTTAATATATATTAAGCTGCAGGAGCTGTTTGTATATTTTTGAAATTAACCCCTTCTCACTAGTATTATTTGCAAATATTTTCTCCCATTCCATTGTTTGTCTTTTTGTTTTGCTTATGGTTTCCTTTGCTGTGCAAAAGCTTTTAAGTTTAACTAGGTCCCATTTGTTTATTTTTGTTTTTATTTCCATTACTCTAGGAGATGGATCCAAAAAAATATTGCTGTGATTTATGCCAAAGAGTGTTCTGCATATTTTTTCCTCTAGGAGTTTTATAGTATCCGGCATTATATTTATATCTTTAATCTATTTTTAGTTCATTGTTGTATATGGTGTTAGAGAATGTTCTAATTTCATTCTTTTACATGTAGCTGTCCAGTTTTCCCAGCACCACTTATTGAAGAGACTTTCTTTTCTCCATTGTGTATTCTGCCTCCTTTATCATAGATCAGTTGACCATAAGTGCGTGGGTTTATTTCTGGGATATGAGGCGCTTTTGATGAAAATGTTCTTAAATTAGATAGTAGTGATTGGTACACAATTTTGTGAATATACCAAAAACAACTGAGTTGTATACTTTAAAGTGAATTTTATGATATGTAAATTATATCTAAATAAAAATGTTAAAAATATTTTATAGTTTAAAATTTTAAATTTGCTCTTTGGAGAATTTATTAATAGTAACTGTAGAAAAAGTGAAAATTATTTATGAAGCTATTGCAGTAGTTCATAAATCATTAAAATCAGTTAAGATAACAATGTGGTAGGGAAAATATATACAATATCCAGTTTGGGTGAGGCCTCCATTAAGAAATGAATCTCTGTTACTGTGTAAAATGTTGATGATGAAACAGTAAGTGAAAATAATTGGGAGTATGTCACAAAAGTCTTAAAATATAAATATTTGGCCAAAGAAAACCACTTAAATAAATTGTATTCTATATGATGACATAGTGTGCAGTCATTAAATTACTTAAAGTATTATTAATGACATGCAAAAATATTCATATCATAATATCAAAATGCTATAAAATCATATATTTAATAATGAACAATTTAAAAATATCTATTACCAATAATTACTAGATGAAACTGTAACCAAATATTTATCAGTTTATGAAGGGATTTAGTTATTTGTATGTTTGCTTACAAATAATATGGAATTTATATTCAGAAAAACATCCAAAGGATCAAAATCATTAAAAAATAAATACAAGGGAAGTGCTATGTTAGAGCTCAGGTATCTAGCATATTTAGGCATTTCTTACTAAATATATGTTCTAGGTTCTGGATTTGATCCCCTGATGCTTTAATTTCCTCACTTGGAAACAATATGATAATACCTAACTCAAAAGTCATTGGTATTAAAGTCTTGAAATGCACAATTGGAAAACAGTGGTGTTTAAAATGTGGCAGATATTAAAGAATCATTTAAAAATTCTTAAAATGTTCAGATGATAAACAGAAGTCAATTTTATGTAACATTTTACATTAATTCTGGATATTTTGACTCTGAGTAGTGCTCACTATGGAGGTTTCAGAAACTGGAGAGAAGGGTAGGTCAAGCTTCCTAAAACTAGCTGAAAAGTTTGGATTTCCAGAGTCAGATAAAGACACCACAAAAAAAGAAAATTATAAGCCAATATCACCGATAAACATAGATGCAAAAATACTCAACAAAATGTTAGTAATCTAAATTCAGCAATACATTAAAAGAATCATACACCATGATCAAGTGGGATTTATTCCAGGGATGCAAGGATGATTCAACATCCACAAATAAATCAATGTGATACACCAGATTAACAAGTTGAAGAAGAAAAATCATGATCATCTCAATAGATGCAGAAAAAGCTTTTGACAAAATTCAACATCCATTTAGGATTTAAAAAAAAACCGTCAACAAAGTGGTTATAGAAGGAACATACCTTGACATGATAAAAGTCACATGTATCAAACACACAGTCAACATTATATTCAACATTGAAAAGGTTAAAGCACTTCCCCTCAGATCAGGAACAAAACAAAGATGTCCATTCTCACCAATTTTATTCAAAATAGTATTGGAAGTCCTAGCCACAGCAATCAGACAAGAAAAATAAATAACAGGAGTTCAAATTAGAAATAAAAAGTAAAATTGTCACTGCAGATGACATGATACTATATATAGAAAATTCTAAAGATGCCACCAAAAAACTATTAGAATTAATAAATGAATCCAGTAAAGTTATAGGATACAAAATTAATGTACAAAAATTTGTTGCATTTCTATACACTAACAATGAAGTATCAAAAAGAGAAATTAGGAAAACAATTTGATATACAATTCCATCAAAAAGAATAAAATACCTAGGTCTAACCAAGGTGGTAAAATTGTTGTACTCATAAAACTATAAGACATTGATGAAAGACAGTGAAGACAACACAAACAAATTGAAAGATATACTGCACTCATGGATTGGAAGAATTAATATTGTTAAAATGACCACACCACCCAAGGCAATCTACAGATTCAGTGAAATCCTTATCAAAATACCAATGGCATTTTTCACAGAACTAGAACAAATAATTCTAAAATTTGTATGGAAATACAAAAGACTCCAAATAGCCAAAGCAATCTTGAGAAAGAAGAACAATGCTGGAGGTATCACACTTCCTGACTTCAAACCATACTACCAACCTGCAGTGATCAAAACAGTATGGTACTGGCACAAAACCAAACACATAGATCTATGGAACAGAAAAGAGAGCCCAGAAATAAGCTCATGTTTATATGGTCAATTAATGTTTAACAGAAAAGGCAAGAATATACAGCAGAGAAAAAACAGTCTCTTCGATAAATGTTACTGGGAAAACTAGATAACTACATTCAAAAGGATCAGACTGGAATATTTTCTCACACCACATACAAAAATAAACTCAAAATGGATTAAAGACTTAAATGTTAAGATCTTATATCATAAAACTCCTAGAAGAAAACATAGGCAGTCGGTTCTTTGACATTGGTCTTAGAAATATTTTTTGGATATCTCCTAAGGCAACAGAGATAAAAGCAAACATAAACAAAATGGAGTACATCAAACTAGAAATCTTTTCACAGTGGAGGAAACTATCAATGAAATAAAAGTTAGCCTACTGAATGGGAGAAGATATGTGCAAATGATATATCCAACAAAGGATTAAATCCAAAATAGACAAACAACTCATACAACTCAACATCAAAAAAACATACAACCCAGTTAAAAAATGGGCAGAGTACTTGAATAGACATTTTTCCAAAGAAGACATACAGCTTGCCAACGGGCAGATGAAAAAATGCTCAACATCACTAATCATCAGGGAAAGGCAAATCAAAACCACAACGAGATACCACCTCTCACCTGTCAGAATGGCTATCATCAAAAAGACAACAAATAACAAGCATCAGTGAGGATGTGGGGAAAAGGGAACAATTGTGCACTGTTGGTGGGATGGCAAATTGGTGTGGCCACTATGGAAAATAGTATAGAGATTCCTTTAAAAATAAAAAATAGAATGACCATACTATCCAGCAATTCCACTAATGGGTATTTACCCAAAGGAAACAAAAACACTAATTCAAAAAGATCCCCCCCGCATGCAGCCTTGTGTTCATTGTAGCACTATTTATGATAGCCAAGACATGGAAGCAAGTTAAGTAAGCACTGACAGATAAATAAGATGTGGTATATGTATAATGGAATATTAGTCAGCCATAAAAAATAAAATCTTGCCATTTATGACATCATAAATGGTTTTAGAAGGTATTATGGTAAGTGAAATAAGTCAGACAGAAAAAGACAAATACCATATAATCTTACTTACATGTGGAACCTAAAAAGCAAAACAAACAAAGAAAAAAAAAACAGACTCATAGACACAGAGAACCAGTGGGTGGTTGCCAGAGGGGAAGGGTTAGGGGACATGAGGGAAATAGGTGAAGGGTATTAAGAGGTACAAACCTCCAGTTACAAAATAAAGAAGCCAGAGGGATGTAATACACAGCATTAGGAATATATTTTAATAACATTGTATAGGGACAGAGGGTTATGAAACTTATTTTGGTAATCATTTCATAATATGTAAATATCAAATCACCATGTAGTATATCTGAAACTAACATAATATTGTACATCAACCATATTTCAATTAAAAAAGAGTTTGGATTTTATCTTATACTCAAACAGAACTTAATGAATAATCTGATCACATTTAGTAAGATAAATCTTGTGGTAGAGTGGAGAACCAACTAAGAGGTGCAGAGACTAGAGGTGAGGTGATGATATATACCTACTTGGCAATGCTTGAAAGACAATGGTCTGAGCTAGGTTGTAGTGAAGACGGTAAGGGGAAACTGAGTTCTCAAGTTAGTATTATCCTCTTCATGGAACACTCAAATGTCCTCATCTATTAATTAAATTACATTTTTCCTTATTTTATTCTATTTTTTATTTATTTTTTTTTATAGTAGGTCCTTGTTGGTTAGGTATTTTAAATATAGAAGTGTGTACATGTCAATCCCAAACTCCCAATCTATCCCTCCCCCAACCCTTCCCTCCTGGTCACCATAGTTCATTCTCTATGTCTGTGAGTCTGTTTCTGCTTTGTAAATAAGTTCATTTGTATCATATTCTCTTCAGATTCCTCGTGTAAGTTATATCATTACATGCTTAAAATATTAAACCAGACTTTCTTCCATTTTTTTCTCCTTCATTTTTTTATGGAAGGGGATAGAAATATGGCATTCCTCATTTATACATAAAATACAAGGTTTCTTATGAGAGAGAAGGTAGATTTTTTTAAAGTGATGGGTGGAGAATGGTTCAGTGATGATTGAGATGATAATGATACATTTGTATAGAATGTTATAGTTTACAAACTGCTTTTACAAACATTACCTTATTTTGATTTCTAATCAGTCTTGTGTGATAGGTAGAGTCATAACTGTGTTCCCATTTTAGATGTGAGTAATCTCGGATTTAGAAATTTTTAAATGACTTACTTAAGATCACCCCACTAGTTAATAACAGATCCAAGACTCAAAATTCTGATACGATGTCCAGTGTTGCTACACTACAGGTAAAACACAAGCACTCACAAAATTAGTAATCCAGTTGCTATAGAGGGTGGAAAAAAAATATCCTCCACCTCACAATAAATCCCATTCCCTCCTATAAATCATAGTGTATGGATGAGTTACCTATATGGATTAAGTTCACTTTTAAAAATTAGTTCTTTTTTCATCATCTATAGGAAGAACCTCAATCTGTCAGAAGTAGCTCACTCTGTGAAATAACAGTTGTTCACTTAAGACTGTAAATAGCTCAAATGATAAATCCTGAATTACTTTCCTACTTCTTCCTCCAGACTGGATATGGAAAGTGTGATATGCTAATGAAGTTAAATAGCATCATGAATAATTCTCAAGTGTCTGGGGGAGCCTATAATATTTTTATACTACTTTCAACATTTTTCTCTGTAGAACTTCTCTTACTCTTTGAAGTTACATGTTTGTGAACCAAAAGTAACTTCATATTATCAACATCATTCCATACTTTTATAATTCTCACTGAATATATGTAATAAAATTTGATAATTAAGAAGTTAGAAAATATGTGCTATTTTGAAACCTTTCCACATAGGTAGTCATAATAATAGAACTGGTTGACCTAAATTTCTTTGAATATTTTTTTCTCATTTTGACTTTATTTGCCCGTCTAAGAAATGTCTCAGTGGGTTTCTCATTCAAAATATATTCAATAAGTGGGTTTCCAAGGAATAGCAGGACAGAAATTCCAATCTGGAAAATATTAAGAGACCAAACATAAAATTTTATTTCTTTTCTTTGTAATGAGTAACATGCTAATTTTAGGGCAAAATCGCCTTAAAGAGTAAATTTAACCCTTGTCAAAGTTGAATATGGTTTTCTCTTTTGAAATTCTTGTTTGATAATAATATTAAAACATGCTTGTTATAAAATGAAGCAATATACTACAGAGATATTAAATAGCGAAGCTATCTCACCTCCCTCTTTTACATTATTAGATAAACAAAACTTGAAGGGCATTGTCACCAACAGATCTGGACAATAAGTATATTAAGGATGATATTGAAGCTGGAAGAAGGTGTTAGATAGAATTTTAATTCTACTCATAGAAATGAACAGAACTGGAATACTTAATATGTGGGTAATTATAAAATGTTTTTCCTCATTATTTAATTATTTTAAAAAATAAATGATTGCTTGGACTTCATCAAAATTAAGACTTTTATGCATCAAAAGACACTATCAAGACAGTGAAAATACAACCTACACAATAGGATAAAATATTTAAATAATATATATAATAAGAAACTAGTATCTTGAATATATATATTTTTAAAACTCTTATAATTCAACAGTAAAAAGACAAAGAACCCAATTTGAAGATATACAAATGACCAATAACCACATGAAAAGATGCTCAACATCATTAGTTGTTAGGGAAAGGCAAATCAAAACCATAATGAGATACCACCTCATGCTCGTTAGGACAACTATAATCATAAAATTAAAAAGGAAATCAATTGTTGGTAAGAGTGTGGAGAAATTGAAACCATTATACAATGCTGTTTGGGATGGTAAAATTGTGCAGCACTGTAAACAATGGTTTTGTAGTTCCTCCCAGAGTTTACCATATGACTTAGAAATTCCACTTCTAGGTATATATCCAAGAGAAGTGAAAGCATATGTATACACACACACACACACACACACACACACAAACCAACTTGTATATATATATGTTCGTAGCAGAATTATTCATAATACCCAAAAGTGGAAACAACCCAAATGCTCTTCAACTGATAGATTTAAAAATGTGATATATCCATACAATGAAATATTATTCAGCCACAAAAAGGAATGAAAATGAGAAACACCTTAAGTATCCATCAGAATATAATGGATAAACAGGATATCTATAGGACTATTTATACAATGGAATCCTACTCAAAAAGAATAGACTTGATACATGCTACAACATGGATTAACCTTGGAAACATTATGTGTGTGCAAGAAACCAAACACAAAAAGCTAAATATTACTTGATTCCACTTATATAAAATGACCAGAATTGGCAAATCTATAGAGACAGAAATATTAGTGGTTTCCAGGTGATAGGGTAAGGGAACTGGGAGTGACTACGAACAGATACAGGGTTATTTTGGGAATAATGGAAATATTCTGGAATTAGAGAATGGCAGTGGTTGCACAACATGGTAAATTTACTAAAAGTCACTGAGTTGTATATTTTAGAATGCTGCATTTTATGTTATGTGAATTTTATCTCAATTAAAAATTTTACATGAATAAATAATTGCTTAAAGCAGTAATAATAATATATTGTGGGGCTTATACATAGAAATAGGAGGGAGAATAAAAGTATATGGTTGAATGGCTCTTACATGATATATGAAGTAGAATAATATTTGAAAAAAAAGCTGTGATGACTTAGATATTCATATTGTAAGCCATAGAGCAATCAATAAAAAATAAAACAAAAAGTTATAAATAATAAGCCAAGAGTGGAGATAAAATGCTTAACTAATGCAAAAGAAGGCAAGAAAAAAATTATATAATAATAAGGAGCAGATGGAAAAAGGGAAAACAACATGATGAGAGATTTAAATTCAACTGTATTGCTAGCATTAAATGTAATTATTTTAAATATTGTAATTAAAAGGCAGAGATTGACAGACTAGATAACCCAAGAATAAGCTATATATTGTTTACAAGAAACACTTTAATATAAAGTTACAGATAGAATACACATAACAGTATGAAAAAGATACAGGATACTAACACTAACGATAATAAAGCAAGTGCAACTATATTAATATTGGATAAATTTTCGGACACTGATTACCACATTGATAATTACCTTGAATATTACCATAAGTATAGAGCAGTATTTCATAATGGTGAAAGGCAAAGTTCATTGAAAGAACATAATAATAGTAAATGTGCTTGAATCTAATAACAAAGCTTTGAAATTCATGAAGTAAAAACTGATAGAACTGAAATGAGGAATAGACAAACTTACAATTATTTTTTAAATTTTTAATTGAAGTATAGTGGCACAATATTATATGTTACAGGTGTACAATACAGTGATTCACAGTTTTTAAGGTTATACTCCATTTATAGCTATTATAAAATATTGATTATATTCCCTATGTTATACAATAAATCCTTGTAGCTTATTTTGTACCTAATAGTTTGTACATCTTAATCCCCCTACCCCTATATTGCCCCTCTACTCTTCACTCTACCCACTGGTAACCACTGGTTCATTCTCTATTTCCGTAAGTCTGCTTCTTTTTTGTTATATTCACTAGTTTGTTGTATTATTTAGATTCCACGTATAAGTGATATCACACAGTATTGACAAACTTACAATTATAATTGAGGTTTCAGCACTCCTCTATAACAAATTGATAGAACGGGTAGCTGGAAACTCAATAAGGATATGGAAGACTTGAATAATATTATAATCAACTTGATTTAATGTAGTTGTATAAAATCCTCCACATAACAACAGCATGTTCTGTGCCCACAGAACATTCAGTAAGATAGATGAATATTCTTGGCCATAAGACAAGTCATAAAAATTTTTTTTAAATAAAATTATTTAAAGTACATTTTCTCACCACCTCAGAAATAAATTAGAAATCAGTAATGAATATTTCTAAAAAACTCCAAATATTTGAAAACTAAGTAACATCCTTGTAAATAATGCATGGACCAATAAAGGAATCACAGTGAAAATATAAAGCATTTTTAATTAAATAAAAAAGAATCTACAACATATCAAAAATGGTAGGGAGGGGAAGCTAAAGGGAAGTACTAGGCAGAAGACCTAAATAGACATTTCTCCAAAGAAGATATACAGATTGCCAATAAACACATGAAAAAATGCTCAACATCATTAATCATTAGAGAAATGCAAATCAAAACTACAATGAGATATATCACCTCACACCAGTCAGAATGGTCAACATCTAAAAATCTACAAACAATAAATGCTGGAGAGGGTGTGGAGAAAAGGGAACCCTCTTGCACTGTTGGTGGGAATGTAAATTGATACAGCCACTATGGAGAACAGTATGGAGGTTCCTTAAAAAACTAAAAATAGAACTACCATACTACCCAGCAATCCCACTACTGGGCATATACCCTGAGAAAACCATAATTCAAAAAGAGTCATGTACCCCAATGTTCATTGCAGCTCTATTTACAATAACCAGGACATGGATGCAACCAAAGTGTCCATCAACAGATGAATGGATAAAGAAGGTGTGGCACATATATACAATGGAATATTACTCAGCCATAAAAAGAAACGAAATTGAGTTATTTGTAGTGAGGTGGATGGACCTAGAGACTGTCATACAGAGCGAAGTAAGTCAGAAAGAGAAAAACAAATACCATATGCTAACACATATATATGGAATCTTAAAAAAAAAATTGGTTATGAAGAACCTAAGGGCAGGACAGGAATAAAGGTGCAGACCTACTAGAGAATGGACCTGAGGACACGGGGAGTGGGAAGGGTAAGCTGGGACAAAGTGAGAGAGTGGCATGGACATATATACACTACCAAATGTAAAATTGATAGCTAGTGGGAAGCAGCCGCATAGCACAGGGAGATCAGCTCAGTGCTTTGTGACCACCTAGGGGGTGGGATAGGGAGGGTGGGAGGGAGATGCAAGAGGGAAGAGATATGGGGATATGTATATGTATAGGCGATCCACTTTGTTATAAAGCAGAAACTAACACACCATTGTAAAGCAATTATACTCCAATAAAGATGTTAAAAAAATAAATAAAAAATAAAGGGAATTACTAAAAAAGTACTTAGAGGGAAATTTATGGCTTTAAATGCTTTATATTAGAAAATAAAGGCTTAAAATCCTTTTGTAGTTCAAATTTTATATATATTTGTCCTTCTAATTGTATCTTTCATATCTCTTATCTACTGTTTTGTATTTTCTATGACAGTATCTTCCTGGACTGCATTTCGGATATTTTTTCCAATTTAGTTGATAGGTCACTAATTCTCTCTTTTGTTGCATTTAAACATCCATCAAATCCAACCACTGAGTTTTTATATCTAGTTGTTAAACTTGTTAGTTTGAGGATTTCTATTAATGCTCTTTTTAAAATCTGTTATGCCATTTTTTATGGTTTCCAGTTCTCTGCCAAAATTTGCAGTCTTGCCTTTTATCCATACACGATAAGTATAATTATTTTAAATTCTATGCCTGATCTTCCAATATTTGGAGCTATTTTTTTTAATTGGAGTATAGTCGCTTTACAATATTATGTCAGTTTATACTGTACAGAAAGATGAATCAGCTATACGTATACATACATCCCCTCTTTTTTGGATTTCCTACCTATTTAGGTCACCACAGAGCACTGAATAGAGTTCCCTGTGCTATACAGTAGGTTCTCATTAGTTATCTATTTTATACACAGTATCAAGGAAACCATAAACAAGATGAAAAAACAATCCTCAGGATGGGAGAATTTGCAAATGAAGCATCTGATAAAGGATTTATCTCCAAAATATACGAATAGCTCATGCAGCTCAATATAAAAAAAAACTACTGGAGCTATTATTTCTAATGTTTTTTTTGTTTGGGGGAGATTTCACTTCTTCAATTCTTATATGCCTGGTATATTATATCCCAGAAATTTTATTTTTAAAATATTTTTAGAAATAATTTGAGGCCTAGGATGATGTTATCTTTTTCCAGGTATCAAGTTACATTAGCAATCTGGAACCGCCTTAATTCAATATCAAGAATTTAGATTTTTCTAGATACACCATTAACTTGAATCTTGGCTGCTCTGTCCCTCCTCTCCCATTCCAACTATGACGTTCTCTACATACCCAGAGCTCCTCCAAGTACTTGGGCTTGTCAGGGTCATCACTCATTTTTTTCTCTTTTCAAAAAACCTCCAACTTTTGTCATCCCAGTCATCCTTTTGTCATCAATAGTCCCTTGAAACCATTGTAAATACTACTCAGCCTCTCAACTACCTTACCTATACTGCCCAAAACCCTAAGGGTAAATGTGACTTTAAGTGCTTGGCTGGTCTCTCTGGATTTTTTTCTTTTCCCAGAGTTGATATGGTATTTCTTCATGATCTTGGAAGCTCTGTAATTGTCTCAAGCCCGGTCCCCCGCCACACACCAATACTTGTACAGCTAGTTCAACATTTCTAGTTATTCTCAGCAGGAGGTTTAATCACAATGACTCTGTCAGAAGCCCTCTGCTTAATTTTTAATTAATATGTCTTCAGTTTTGTCATCTGTAAAATGGTGATGTTGATAATTATAGTCTTCAAATTGATTATTGTATGTTTAAAATGGTTCTAGGCACCGAGCAAGCATTATGAACAGCACTAACTCTCATTTTTATTGATCAAATCAGTGTTTTTAATGCTTTGGTGTTTGGTGGATGGTTGAGTATTCATAAACTTGTTTCATAAAGTGGAAGTGAAAATCAACAAGAACAGAGAAAGTAGGGACCCGCATTCTGGACATTCCTGGCCTCTAACATGCCACGGGCCCTGACCTTGCCTCCTGGCCTCCTTCCAGTCATAAGTGTACACACCAGACTTTTGGAGCCAACAGTTTTTGGAAAGTGACTGTGGTGGGCCCATGACCACACAAGACATGAGTTAGAAAGCTCAGAGAGGCAGAGAGGGAGGTGGAGTTCTTGGGTAGCAGATTTTTACCAACAAGCACTAAGGTGTTTCAAAATATTGACCGCACTGGTTTGTACTGGCTAAACAGGTGTGGGAATTCACTCTTCTCAACTCTTTCTTTTGGCTAGTTAAAGTAAGCAACAACTTTCAATTTAATTTGCAATTTTCTAACCAGTAGTGAATCTGAATATCTTTTCACATCTGTTATTTGTATTTGTTCTTCTGTGAATTGTTCATTCATATCTTTTATCTATGTTTCTATATATTTTATCATTTTCCTGCATGTTTATGAGAGAATTTCATCTATATTAGGTGTTAGTCCTTCATCTGTTATATATAATGCATCTGTTTTTTCTGTTGGCTTTTTTAAAGGTAAATTCTGCCATAAATGCTTACATTTTTAATATTAAAATGTCTCTTCCTTGAAATGTTTCTTTTTAAAGCATTTGATTTTCCTGGTCTTGGTGAAAAAAAGGTTTTCCTCCTCCTTAAGCTCCTTGCAAGATTTTTCTTGTTTCATGTTTTACATTTAAGTCATTATTTCATTGAAATTTATTTTAGTATAATATGTGCATCAGGGACATCATTTTAAAAACAATCCTTCCATTCCCAACTGAATGGAAAGGGCACTTTAGCCATATATTAAATTCTCATGTAAACTGAGTTCTGGAGTCTGTCCTTTCCCATGGACACATTTGTCTAACTCTATGCCAATAGTTTATTGATATGTTAAGATTCTTATAGAATGAATTAAATGTTTATATTAACTTGGGGGGAACTGGCATTTTAATAACATTAAATATTTACATGTAAGAACATGATATGTCATTCCTTTTATTCAGGGTTTGTTTCAGATACTTCAGTAAGATATTACCAAATTTTCATGTGGATCTATGATTTTCTTTTGAAACTCATTCGTGGATTTTTTTGGTTTTGAATAGAAGTTTTAAAATTAAAACTATTTTTTTAGAGAAGTTTAAGGTTCACAGCAAAATTAAGGGGAAAGTACACAGATTTCCTATATACCCTCTCTCTCTACACACGTATGGCTTCCTCCATTTTTTGATTGAGACGTTTGTGTGTTTGTTTTTTTTATATCGAGTTGCACAAGCTGTTTGTAAACTTTGGAGATTAATCCCTTGTCAGTCGCATCATTTGCAAATATCTTCTTCCATTCTATGGGTTGTCTTTCCGTCTTGTTTATGGTTTCCTTTGCTATGCAAAAGCTTTTGAGTTTAGTTAGGTCCCGTTTGTTTATTTTTGTTTTTGCTTCCATTACTCTAGGAGGTGGATCCAAAAAGATACTGCTGTGATTTGTGTCAGAGTGTTCTGCCTGTATTTTCCTCTAAGGGTTTTATAGTATTTGGTCTTACATTTAGGTCTTTAATTCATTTTGGGTTTATTTTTCTGTATGGTGTTAAAGAATGTTCTAATTTCATTCTTTACATGTGGCTGTCCAGTTTTCCCAGAACCATTTATTGAACAGACTGTCTTTTCCCCATTGTATAGTCTTGCTTCCTTTGTTGTAGATTAATTGACCATAGGTGTGTGGATTTATTTCTGGGCTTTCTATCCTGATCCATTGATATATGTCTGTCTTTGTTCCAGTACCATACTGTTTTGATTACTGTAGCTTTATAGTGTAGTCTGAAGTCAGGGAGTCTGATTCCTCCAGTTCGTTTTTCTTCCCCAAGATTGCTCTGGCTATTCAGAGTCTTTTGTGTTTCCATACAAATTGTAAAACTTTTTCTTCTAGGTGTGCAAAAAGTGCCATTGGCAATTTGATAGGGATTGCATTGAATCTGTATATTGCCTTGGGTAGTATAGTCATTTTGACAGTATTGATTTTTCCAGTCCAAGAACATGGTATATCTTTCCATCTGTTTGTGTTGTCTTTGATTTCTTTCATGGTGTCTTGTAACTTTTCAGAGTACAAGTCTTTTGCCCCCTTAGGTAGTTTTATTCCCAGGTATTTTATTCTTTTTGATGTGATGGTAAATGAGTTTCCTTAATTTCTCTTTCTGATCTTTCATTGTTAGTGTATAGAACTGCAACAGATTTCTGTGTATTAATTTTGTATCCTGCAACTTTACCAAATTCATTGATGAGCTCTAGTAGTTATCTGGTAGCATCTTTAGGATTTTCGATGTATAGTATCATGTCATCTGCAAACAGTGACAGTTTTACTTCTTCTTTTCCAATTTGGATTGCTTTTATTCATTTACTTTTCTTCTCTGACTGCCATGGATAGGACTTCCAAAACTATGTTGAATAAAAAGTGGCGAGAGTAGACATCCTTGTCTTGTTCCTGATCTTAGAGAAAACACTTTCAGCTTTTCACCACTGAGTATGATGTTACCTGTAGGTTTGTCATATATGGTCTTTATTATGTTGAGATGTGTTCCATCTATGCACACTTTCTGGAGAGTTTTATCATAAATGGGTGTTGAATTTTGTCAAATGCTGTTTCTGCATCTACTGAGATGCTAATATGCTTTTTTTCTTCAATTTGTTAACATGGTGTATCACACTGATTGATTTGTGGATATTGAAAAATCCTTGCATCGCTGGGATAAATATCACTTGATCATGGTGTATGATGCTTTTAATGTATTGTTGGATTTGGCTTGCTAGTATTTTGTTGAGGATTTGTGTCCATGTTCATCAGTGATATTGCCCTGTAATTTTCTTATATTGTGGTTTCTTTGTCTGGTTTTGGTATCAGGGTGATGATGGCCTCATAGAATGAGTTTGGAAGTGTTTCTTCCTCTGCAGTTTTTGAAATAGTTTCAGAAGGATAGGTGTTAACTCCTCTCTAAATATCAAACATGTGATTTAAAATGTAAAATATCTTAAGAATTCTTTTGTTTTGATTAAACTAACAAAAGTCATAGAATTTGAGAAATGAATCCTTTGCCCAAACAATTGTTAATCATTAAAATTACCTGAAAATAGGGCTTCCCTGGTAGCGCAGTGGTTGAGAGTACGCCTGCCGATGCAAGGGACACGGGTTTGTGCCCCAGTCCGGGAAGATCCCACATGCCGCGGAGCGGCTAGGCCCGTGAGCCATGGCTGCTGAGCCTGCGCGTCCGGAGCCTGTGCTCCGCAACGGGAGAGGCCACAACAGTGAGAGGCCCGCATATGGCAAAAAAAAAAAAAAAAAAAAAATTTACCTGAAAATAAAATGTTCTTTGAGTTGCTTTTTTTCTTGAACCAAGGTATCTCAAAGATTCTTTTTAAAAAAAAAAATTGTACATCTCTTTTATAAACTCACTGTATCTACAAATAGTTGGACTATGAGGTAAGGATAGTATAGGCCAACATAGCAGTTTATATGGGAAAAAAATAGTGCATAATTTTTGTGAACTATCAACTTATATATTTAAAAGGCAGACTTTTTTCCCTGAAATTATTATTTTTCTTTCTAAATCAAATGTATCTTTCTGGATAACCCTATAAAGTGTACTTAATCAATACTTTTTAATGTTGACAAAGGGAAAGAAATTAGTATGCTGTTTTGTATTTATTAAGGGAATGTTCCAAACTTTTCCATTACAGAGACTGTATTTTCATCATTTAAGAGAGAAACTTCATTTCATTTTACTACATGAAGAAATAATAATTAAGATGAATAACAATATGATTTTCATTACTGCAAGTTTCCACACTAAGTTTTCGTCTGGGAAGCCATGAGGCATTATGTTTTTGGCTTCAGTACTATCTAACAACAAAATTATTTCTTTCAGAATGAGGTGATCCCAAATATGTAAAACAGAAGATACAAAAGCTCAGTCGATATTAGTAGAAGAATTAAGTTGGGGCTTCCCTGGTGGCGCAGTGGTTGAGAGTCCGCCTGCCGATGCAGGGGACACGGGTTCGTGCCTTGGTCCGGGAAGATCCCACATGCCGCTGGGCCCGTGAGCCATGGCCATTGAGCCTGCGCGTCGGGAGCCTGTGCTCCACAACGGGAGATGCCACAACAGTGAGAGGCCCACATACCTCAAAAAAAAAAAAAAAAAAAAGCAATGGAGCCTTTTGTTTATACTGAAATAAAATACAATTTGACTTTTTAGCTGTGCTAGACACCCTTCTTGATAAGATTTATGACTCATTAATGTGAAACTCAAAGGTAACTGGATACCATATTAAAACTTGGTGGTAGGGATGGGGAGGAATCAATATCATACTCTAAAGAAGTTGCTATATGATTATCTGTTTTACTGGTCTGAGCAACAGTTAATTCCCAGGTGCAAATAGCATCAGGAAATACAATACAGTTTCTCAGAGAGATAGTTTAACTCCATGTTACTACACTTCTAATCCAATCATTGACCAAAACTAAATTCAGTGAAGTACAGGGACTATGGGGTTACATATTGCAGGAAACCACCATAGTGGATCAAATATCTCTATGCCTGTGGAACTCATTTCCATCCATTCAGAAGAAACCTTCAGTTGTCATGTTTCTACTATATTACCTTTCCATAAGACAAAATAAAACAGAAAGCAGAGAGTTTGATACCTCAGCTACTGAGAAAAATGGGAGGGTAAGCCTGGTCTATAGGTTTATGGGAACATATGTATATATATAACTGATTCACTTTGTTATAAAGCAGAAACTAACACACCATTGTAAAGCAATTATACTCCAATAAAGATGTAAAAAAAAATAGGCAGTGAAATCAAGACATTGCAAGGCTAACAAAGGCAGTTTTTTTCCAGCTTCTGTCGAACAATATCCATGTATCTGGAGGAAAGTAGAAAGGGAGAAGGAGATATTTACCCATTATATTTCCTCCTACAGCCTTGGACTCTTAAAGATTAATAATGCTCCTTTAAAATCAACATTGATAGGAAAACTAGAGCTAAAATTCTTAAAAAGATTTTACCAAAGTCACACACTTCTCCTCCCACACATTAAACTAGCAGGTTGAATGGAGTGTCAGTTGGCAAACCAGGATGAGAGGTTTCTAGAGACCACCTGAAGGAGGGTGATCTCGTCATAACTATCCAAAGAGCCAGTAGAACAATTCTGAAACCTCTGAGAATGAGCTTCATCAATGTGGGAAAGACTGGGGGGAAAAGATGAGTTTCAGATAATACCATGAATCGTTGGAAACCCAAGTCTTACTTTCATAGGTTAGTAGATGTGTAATTCAAGGGCAGGTCAGGATGTAAAGATTTAGGGTCAAAATACATATTGAGAGGCTAAAACTATCATCTCTAATACTCCTCCATATTATTTTGTTATTTACTCATTAATCAATAAGCATTTATTGGAAACATGCCTTTTACATGAAACACAAAAATTTAGAGTACAAAAGAAAAATCAGCATCTTTCCCCAAGAAGTTTATTATCCCAGATGTAGAAAAGTAATCTTTCAGGTTAGTGATATTCTAAGTTAACTACATTTTCATGTATCTACAATGAAGTTCAATTTAACTGAGTGGTTATGGAAAGACTGAGTTAGGTAGAAGCAATTAATGAAAGTTTACTTAATTTGATAGTTCACATTCCATAGGTGTTTATTCCACTGGGTGTTTATCTCAATAACTTCCAGATAATTTTGGATAGAAGTGATGTGTAAACTACTCACACTGATCCATCTATCATATTGAAATGATGTCCTAAGATTAATCTTACCTGATTTAATTTTCTGATTTTCCCATCACTGCTCACCTATATCATCTATCTTCCCCTTTCATCTCTTCACTCTATAAATTCATCTCCATTTTTTTAAGGATAAATCAAAGTAATTTCTCAGCCTGAAGATTAAGGTGAACTATCTGAAGAATGTAATCAACGAAATAGGTTACAAAATAGACAGAACAGAGGTATTATAAGAAATATATTTCTTGTGAATAAAGTTCAGAGTTAACACACTGGTAAAATTATTATGCTATTAGCAATCAGTAACACCACTCATGTTTCTAAGAAATAGAGAATATCTCTTCCTTAAACTATGCTTAATTTTATCTTTAAAATATGACTGAAGCTGAATTTAATCTTTTTTGCCTCAGTACATTTTGGCTTATTATAGTGAATGCTTGGGATATTTGTCTTTTTATTTTTACTTCAACTGGGTTTTTTATTTTTAAATTATTTTCAATTTTTTTGTAGTATAGTTGATTTACAATGTTGTGTTAGTTTCCGGTGTACAGCACAGCAACTCAGTTATATATATATCGTTGGTTATCTATTTTATATATGCTAGTGTGTATATGTTAATCCCAAACTCCTAATTTATCTCTTCCCTCCCCTTTTCCCCTTTGGTAACCATAAGTTTGCTTTTTATGTCTGTGGGTCTCTTTCTGTTTTGTATATAGGCTCATTTGTATCATTTTTTTTTCTAGATTCCACATATAAGCAACATAATGTGATCTCTTTCTGGCTTACTTCACTTAGTATGATAATTTCGAGGTCCATCCATGTTGCTGCAGATGGCATTATTTCCATTCTTTTTTATGGCTGAGTAATACTCCACTGTATGTATGTGCCACATCTTCTTTATCCATTCACCTGTTGATGGACATTTAGGTTGCTTCCAATGTCTTGGATTACTGTAAATAGTGCTGCAATGAACATGGGGGTGCATGTGTCTTTTCAAATTATGGTTTTCTCCAGATATATGCCCAGGAGTGGGATTGCAGGATCATATGGTAGCTCTATTTTTAGTTTTTTAAGGAATCTCTATGCTGTTCTCCATAGTGGCTGTACCAATTTGTAGTCTCACCAACAGTGTATCTCTTGGTAAACAAAAAATACCTAGAGACAATAAAAACAAAAGTACAACGATCCAAAACCTATGAGAGGCAGCAAAAACAGTTCTAAGAGGGAAGTTTATAGCAAAAGTTTATAGGGAAGTTTACAACAGTTTCCTGTTACCTCAGGAAACAAAAAAAAACTCAAACAACCTAAACTTACACCTAAAGCAACTAGAGAAAGAAGAACAAACAAAACCCAAAGTTAGTAGAAGGAAAGAAATAATAAAAACCAGAGCAGAAATAAATGAAATAAAGATGTAGAAAACAATAGAAAAAAACAATGAAACTAAAAGCTGGTTCTTTGAAAAGATAAACAAAATTAATAAACCTTTAGCCAGACACATCAAGAAAAAAAAGGGAGAGGGCCCAAATCAACAAAATTAGAAAAAAAAAAAGAAGTTACAACTGACACCACAGAAATACAAAGGATCATAAGAGAGTACTACAAGCAACTGTATGCCAATAAACTGGACAACCTTCTTTCTAAGAAATGGACAAATTCTTAGCAAGGTACAATATCCCAAGTCTGAACCAGGAAGAAATCGAAAATATGAACAGACCAATTACAAGTACTGAAATTGAATCTGTCATTTAAAAACTCCAAAAAAACAAAAGTCCAGGACCACATGGCTTCACAGATGAATTCTATTCTTAAGATATATTACATTTTAAATCATATGTTTGACATTTAGAGAAGAGTTAACACCTATATTTGTGAAACTATTTGAAAAAATTGCAGTGGAAGGAACACTCCCAAACTCATACTATGAGGCCACCATCACCCTGATACCAAAACCAGTCAAAGAAACCACACAAAAAAAGAAAATTACAGGCCAATATCACTGATGAATATAGACACAAAAATCTTCAACAAAATACTAGCAATTCGAATCCAACAATACATTAAAAAGGTCATACACCATGATCAGGTGGGATTTACCCCAGGGATGCAAGGATTTTTCAATATCCACAAATCACTCAGTATGACACACCACATTAACAAACTGAAGAATAAAAACCATATGATCATCTCAATAGATTCAGAAAAAACCCTTGATAAAATTCAACATCCGGGGCTTCCCTGGTGGCGCAGTGGTTAAGAATCTGCCTGCCAATGCAGGGGACGTGGGTTCGTGCCCCGGCCCGGGAAGATCCCACATGCCGTGGAGCGGCTGGACCCGTGAGCCATGGCCGCTGGGCCTGCGCATCCGGAGCCTGTGCTTCGCAACGGGAGAGGCCACAACAGTGAGAGGCCTGCGTACCGCAAAAAAAAAAAAAAAAAAAAAAAAATTCAACATCCATTTATGATAAAAACTCTCCAGAAAGTGGGCATAGAGGGAACCTTCCTCAACATAATAAAGGCCATATATGACAAACCTACAGCTAACATCATAATCAACGGTGAAAAGCTGAAAGTGTTTCCTCTAAGATCAGGAACAAGACGTGAATTTTCAAAACATGGTAAGACAAAGCAGCTTCTGCTCCTGGTGCCTCTTTGCAGGGATAAGACTAGACCTTCCAGGTGGAATTAGTCAACCTCACTATCACTTGAGCTCTTTTTACTTCAGCTGAAGAGTATTATGGAAGTGCTCTACCAACTTAAATGTGCTTACAAATCACCTGTCTTGTTAAAATGCAGATTCTGATTTAGTAGGTTTGTTGTGAGGTCTAAGATTCAACATTTAAGAGATATTCCCAAGTGCATCACATTTTGAGTAGAAAAGTATCATAGCATTCATTGCATTGTGCTATGATATTTTGTTTGCATGAGTTTTATCCAGTAGGCTATTGTGCTTGGAGTGTCAGTACCCACAAATGCTTATTTAACAAATGAATGACTAAAACTTAACCTGACATAAAATTCACCATCTAGGCAGTACTCTCAGCTTTTCTCAACCTTCAAGACTTCCAAGATTACTGCTAACTTTCCCCTTGTGAGCAAAGATCGTGATCCCAAAAATTCAGTCCCATGGTGCTTCCTCACTAACAAATCTACCACAGGAGAATTGCTTTCAGGAAACAAGCATAAACAAAAGGCAATAGAATGCATTATCCAGAACTTAAACCTTGGAGGCATTTCAGCAAGAGCTGTGGAGCTTTTAAAAGTTCTGAGGTTGGTATTTGAAGTTGGACTTTTAAATTCATTTTTTATTGCTGCATAACAAATTGCCACAAACTTAGTGACTTAAAACAGCACCTATATATTAGCTTACACCTCTGTAGGTCAGAAGTCCAAGCGTGACATGGCTGGGTTTTCTGCTAAAAGCTCAAAAACTGAAATCAAGATTATCTGGGCTGACTTCCCCTCTGGAAGCTCTGAGAAAGAATCTGTTCCCAAGTTCATCAGGTTTTTTGCAGAATTCATTTCCTTGCAATGATAGGACTAAGGCCCCTGTTTCCTTGTTGGCTGTAAGCTGGAGACTCCTCTCAGCTCCTAGAGGTCACCTATATCCCCTGCCACATGACCCCCTCCATCTTCAAGCCAGCAATAGTGCATAGAATCACTTACAGTCTTCAAATTGCTGGCCTCTTCCATCTCCGACGTCTAGACTCAGATTTAAAGGGTTGAATCAATCAGGCCCACACAGTCTTAAAGTTCGCTGATTTGGGACTTTATTTACATCTGCAAAATAACTTAAACAACACCTGGATTAGTGTTTGACTGAATAAATGGGAGAAGGAGTATATATATCCAGGGCCGGGAATTTAGGGGCCATCTGAGAAATCTGTCTACCACAGCTTCCAAATGAAAGCCTGGAGAAACATGGTTACTTCTCTTCCTATATAAAAATATTTCCATGGAAATAAAAATAAAGGTGTGCCATTGACATTGAATCCATAGCAACACTGAAAATGGGAAGGGGTGAAATTAGCACACTGATGATTTTGACCAAGTTCTGGAAATCACAAGGAAAGGTTGAAGATTGAATTGAGAAGAGAAAGGTTATTCTCAAGGCACTCAGGATTCCTGAAGCCAAGGGGAAAGCCTGCAATCTCTAAGTCAACAGATTTAGAGGGGGAATGGGCTATGGGCTATGTACTGTGTATGGAACAGTCAGGCTGGGTGGTCCTGCCTCATTTGCATACCTGCACCATGACACAGTTTTAATAATATAAACTGTATGTTTCAGTATATATTTTGGTATAGCCACCAGGATAATAAAAAAAGGTTAAAAATGTAATATCACATAGCGGAAGGGGACTGTAGATAGGGTGATAAAAGGAGACCTTCATTTTTCACTTAAGTTCTTTCTGTACTTTCTTTGTTCTTTTTAAAAATTTTGTGTAAATAATACAGTTTTATTGTAAAAGTAAATGTACTGGTTTCTTATTATCTTTTGATTTGTAAGAATTCTTTATATAGTCTGGATACTAATACTTCAGTTTTACGTGTTATAAATTTTTTGCTGTTTGAGACTTTTCCAATTTATGATGACTTTTCACAATCAGAAGTTCGTGATTTTAGTGTTGTCTGGTTTACCAATTATTTCTTTTATGGTCACTGCTTTTTGAGTAAAATTAAAATATCAGGATTTGTTTACTTGGAAACAATAGAAAACAACTTAAGTTGTCATAAACAAACAAACAAAATTGTCTCGTAATTGCAGAGTCTTTTAGTAATGATATCTTCAGGCACAGCTTGATTCAGAAGCAAATAACCATCAGAATTCCTCTTTCTGTTCTGGCTCCTGAGGGTTGGCTTCATTCTTCATTCTCATACTCCAGGTATTAGGCACTGGTAGCTTTAGACTCATCTTGATCATCACAAAATAACTGCAGCTCCAGACCTCATACTCTCGTACTATCAAGTCTGCAGAAAATACAGAGAGAAATCTTCTCTTTCCCAGAAGCCCAAATATTAGCTCATGATTCATCAGCTTATTTGCATACATGCCCATAGTGAACCCATTACTATGGCCAAAATGGAGCATGCTGACTGGTTTAGATCAATCTGAGCCCACTTCTGCATCTGAAAATGTGGTCAACCACTGAAAAGCACATGGGCTCAGAGTAGGGAAATGAGGGTAAGGTTACCAAAAAACACTAACCCTTTTGGGCTGGGTGGCCAAAAAAAACAATTAATGTCCAGATAATAATTACTTTTCATTTCATAAGTGACGCTGATAAATGATTACTATTAGATTTAAGAATAGAGACTTGGTATCAAAAACTGGCCTTTCCTTTTTTTTTTTTTTTTTACATCTTTATTGGAGTATAATTGCTTTACAATGGCGTGTTAGTTTCTGCTTTATAACAAAGTGAATCAGTTATACGTATACATATGTTCCCATATCTCTTCCCTCTTGCGTCTCCCTCCCTCCCACCCTCCCTATCCCACCCCGCCACGCGGTCAAAAAGAACGAGCTGATCTCCCTGTGCTACGCAGCTGCTTCCCACTAGCTATCTACCTTACGTTTGGTAGTGTATATATGTCCATGCCTCTCTCTCGCTTTGTCACAGTTTACCCTTCCCCCTCCCCATATCCTCAAGTCCATTCTCTAGTAGGACTGTGTCTTTATTCCTATCTTACCCCAAGGTTCTTCATGACATTTTTTTTCTTAAATTTCATATATATGTGTTAGCATACGGTATTTGTCTTTCTCTTTCTGACTTACTTCACTCTGTATGACAGACTCTAGGTCTATCCACCTCATTACAAATAGCTCAATTTCGTTTCTTTTTATGGCTGAGTAATATTCCATTGTATATATGTGCCACATCTTCTTTATCCATTCATCCAATGTTGGACACTTAGGTTGTTTCCATCTCCGGGCTATTGTAAATAGAGCTGCAATGAACATTTTGGTACATGACTCTTTTTGAATTATGGTTTTCTCAGGGTATATGCCCAGTAGTGGGATTGCTGGGTCATATGGTAGTTCTATTTGTAGTTTTTTAAGGAACCTCCATACTGTTCTCCACAGTGGCTGTATCAATTTACATTCCCTCAAACAGTGCAAAAGTGTTCTCTTTTCGCCATACCCTCTCCAGCATTTATTGTTTCTAGATTTTTTAATGATGGCCATTCTGACTGGTGTGAGATGATATGTCACTGTAGTTTTGATTTGCATTTCTCTAATGATTAATGAAGTTGAGCATTCTTTCATGTGTTTGTTGGCAATCTATATATCTTCTTTGGAGAAATGTCTATTTAGGTCTTCTGCCCATTTTTGGATTGGGTTGTTTGTTTTTTTGTTATTGAGCTGCATGAGCTGCTTGTAAATTTTGGAGATTAATCCTTTGTCAGTTGCTTCATTTGCAAATATTTTCTCCCATTCTGAGGGTTGTCTTTTGCTCTTGTTTATAGTTTCCTTTGCTGTGCAAAAGCTTTGAAGTTTCATTAGGTCCCATTTGTTTATTTTTGTTTTTATTTCCATTTCTCTAGGAGGTGGGTCAAAAAGGATCTTGCTGTGATTTATGCCATAGAGTGTTCTGCCTATGTTTTCCTCTAAGAGTTTGATGGTTTCCGGCCTTACATTTAGGTCATTAATCCATTTTGAGCTCATTTTTGTGTTTGGTGTTAGAGAGTGATCTAATCTCATACTTTTACATGTATCTGTCCAGTTTTCCCAGCACCACTTATTGAAGAGGCTGTCCTTTCTCCACTGTACATTCCTGCCTCCACAAAGATAAGGTGACCATATGTGCATGGGTTTATTTCTGGGCTTTCTATCCTTTTCCATTGATCTATCTTTCAGTTTTTGTGCCAGTACCATAATGTCTTCATTACTGTAGCTTTGTAGTATAGTCTGAAGTCAGGAAGCCTGATTCCTCCAGCTCCGTTTTTCGTTCTCAAGATTGCTTTGGCTATTCGGGGTCTTTTGTGTTTCCATACAAATTGTGAAATTTTTTGTTCTAGTTCTGTGAAAAATACCAGTGGTAGTTTCATAGGGATTGCATTGAATCTGTAGATTGCTTTGGGTAGTAGAGTCATTTTCACAACGTTGATTCTTCCCATCCAAGAACATGGTATATCTCTCCATCTATTTGTATCATCTTTAATTTCTTTCATCAGTGTCTTATAATTTTCTGCATACAGGTGTTTTGTCTCCTTAGGTAGGTTTATTCCTAGATATTTTATTCTTTTTGTTGCAATGGTAAATGGGAGTGTTTTCTTGATTTCACTTTCAGATTTTTCATCATTAGTGTATAGGAATGCAAGAGATTTCTGTGCGTTAATTTTGTATCCTGCTACTTTACCAAATTCATTGATTAGCTCTAGTAGTTTTCTGGTAGCATCTTTAGGATTCTCTATGTATAGGATCATGCCATCTGCAAACAGTGACAGCTTTACTTCTTCTTTTCCGATTTGGATTCCTTTTATTTCCTTTTCTTCTCTGATTGCTGTGGCTGAAACATCCGAAACTATGTTGAATAAGAGTGGTGAGAGTGGGCAACCTTGTCTTGTTCTTGATCTTAGTGGAAATGGTTTCAGTTTTTCACCATTGAGGATGACGTTGGCTGTGGGTTTGTCATATATGGCCTTTATTATGTTGAGGAAAGTTCCTTCTTTGCTACTTTCTGCAGGGCTTTTATCATAAATGGGTGTTGAATTTTGTCAAAGCTTTCTCTGCATCTATTGAGAAGATCATATGGTTTTTCTCCTTCAATTTGTTAATATGGCTTATCACATTGATTGTTTTGTGTATATTGAAGAATCCTTGCATTCCTGGAATAAACCCCACTTGATCATGGTGTATGATCCTTTTAATGTGCTGTTGGATTCTGTGTGCTAGTATTTTGTTGAGGATTTTTGCATCTATGTTCATCGGTGATATTGCCTGTAGTTTTCTTTCTCTGTGACATCCTTGTCTGGTTTTGGTATCAAGGTGATGGTGGCCTCGTAGAATGAGTTTGGGAGTGTTCCTCCCTCTGCTATATTTTGGAGGAGTTTGAGAAGGATAGGTGTTAGCTCGTCTCTAAATGTTTGATAGAATTCGCCTGTGAAGCCATCTGGTCCTGGGCTTTTGTTTGTTGGAAGATTTTTAACCACAGTTTCAATTTCAGTGCTTGTGATTGGTCTGTTCATATCTTCTATTTCTTCCTGATTTAGTCTTGGCAGGTTGTGCATTTCTAAGAATTTGTCCATTTCTTCCAGGGTGTCCATTTTATTGGCATAGAGTTGCTTGTAGTAATCTCTCATGATCTTTTGTATTTCTGCAGTGTCAGTTGTTCCTTCTCCTTTTTCATTTCTAATTCCATTGATTTGAGTCTTCTCCCTTTTTTTCTTGATGAGTCTGGCTACTGGTTTATCAATTTTGTTTATCTTCTCAAAGAACCAGCTTTTAGTTTTGTTGATCTTTGCTGTCGTTTCCTTCGTTTCTTTTTCATTTATTTCTGATCTGATATTTATGATTTCTTTCCTTCTGCTAACTTTGGGGTTTTTTTGTTCTTCTTTCTCTAATTGCTTTAGGTGCAAGGCTAGGTTGTTTATTCGAGATGTTTCCTGTTTCTTAAGGTAGGATTGTATTGCTATAAACTTCCCTCTTAGAACTGCTTTTGCTGCATCCCATAGATTTTGGGTCATCGTGTTTTCATTGTCATTTGTTTCTAGGTATTTTTTTATTTCCTCTTTGATTTCTTCAGTGATCACTTCATTATTATGTAATGTACTGTTTAGCCTCCATGAGTTTGTATTTTTTACAGATCTTTTCCTGTAATTGATATCTAGTCTCATAGCGTTGTGTGTGGTCGGAAAAGATAGTTGAAACAATTTCAGTTTTCTTAAATTTACCAAGGCTTGACTTGTGACCCAAGATATGCTCTATCCTGGAGAATGTTCCATGAGCACTTGAGAAAAATGAGTATTCTGTTGTTTTTGGATGGAATGTCCTATAAATATCAATTAAGTCCATCTTGTTTAATGTATCATTTAAAGCTTGTGTTTCCTTATTTATTTTCATTTTGGATGATCTGTCCATGGGTGAAAGTGGGGTGTTAAAGTCCCCCACTATGAATGTGTTACTGTCGATTTCCCCTTTTATGGCTGTTAGTATTTGCCTTATTTATTGAGGTGCTCCTATGTTGGGTGCATAAATATTTACAATTGTTATATCTTCTTCTTGGATCGATCCCTTGATCACTAGGTAGTGTCCTTCTTTGTCTCTTGTAATAGTCTTTATTTTAAAGTCTCTTTTCTCTGATATGAGAATTGCTACTCCAGCTTTCTTTTGATTTCCATTTTCATGAAATATCTTTTTCCATCCCCTTACTTTCAGTCTGTATGTGTCTCTAGGTCTGAAGTGGGTCTCTTGTAGACAGCAAATATCTGGGTCTTGTTTTTGTATCCATTCAGCCAATCTGTGTCCTTTGGTGGGAGCATTTAGTCCATTTACATTTAAGGTAATTATCGATATGTATGTTCCTATTACCATTTTCTTAATTGTTTTGGGTTCGTTATTGTAGGTCTTTTCCTTCTCTTGTGCCTCTTGCCTAGAGAAGTTCCTTTAGCAGTTGTTGTAAAGCTGGTTTGGTGGTGCTGAACTCTCTCAGCTTTTGGTTGTCTGTAAAGGTTTTAATTTCTCCATCAAATCTGAATGAGATCCTTGCTGGGTAGAGTAATCCTGGTTGCAGGTTTTTCTCCTTCATCACTTTAAATATGTCCTGCCAGTCCCTTCTGGCTTGCAGAGTTTCTGCTGAAAGATCAGCTGTTAACCTCATGGGGATTCCCTTGTGTGTTATTTGTTGTTTTTCCCTTGCTGCTTTTAATATGTTTTCTTTGTATTTAATTTTTGACAGTTTGATTAATATGTGACTTGGCGTATTTCTCCTTGGATTTATCCTGTATGGGACTCTCTGTGCTTCCTGGACTTGATTAACTATTTCCTTTCCCATATTAGGGAAGTTTTCAACTATAATCTCTTCAAATATCTTCTCAGTCCCTTTCTTTTTCTCTTCTTCTTCTGGAACCCCTATAATTTAAATGTTGGTGTGTTTAATGTTGTCCCAGAGGTCTCTGAGACTGTCCTCAGTTCTTTTAATTCTTTTTTCTTTATTCTGCTCTGCAGTAGTTATTTCCACTATTTTATCTTCCAGGTCACTTATTCGTTCTTCTGCCTCAGTTATTCTGCTATTGATCCCATCTACAGTATTTTTAATTTCATTTATTGTGTTGTTCATCATTGTTTGTTTCATCTTTAGTTCTTCTAGGTCCTTGTTAAATGTTTCTTGCATTTTGTCCATTCTATTTCCAAGATTTTGGATCATCTTTGCTATCATTTTTCTGAATTCTTTTCAGGTAGACTGCCTATTTCCTCTTCATTTGTTAGGTCTGGTGGGTTTTTATCTTGCTCCTTCATCTGCTGTGTGTTTTTCTGTCTTCTCATTTTGCTTATCTTACTGTGTTTGGGGTCTCCTTTTTGTAGGCTGCAGGCTCGTAGTTCCTGTTGTTTTTGGTGTCTGTCCCCAGTGGCTAAGGTTGTTTCAGTGGCTTGTGTAGGCTTCCTGGTGGAGGGGACTAGTGCCCTGTGTTCTGGTGGATGAGGCTAGATCTTGTCTTTCTGGTGGGCTGGTCCACGTCTGGTGGTGTGTTTTGGGGTGTCTGTGGACTTATTATGATTTGGGGCAGCCTCTCTGCTAATGTGTGGGGTTGTGTTCCTGTCTTGCTAGTTGTTTGGCATAGGATGTCCAGCACTGTAGCTTGCTGGTCGTTGAGTGAAGCTGGTTGCTGGTGTTGAGATGGAGATCTCTGGGAGATTTTTGCCTTTTGATATTATGTGGAGCTGGGAGGTCTCCTGTGGACCAGTGTCCTGAAGTTGGCTCTCCCACCTCAGAGGCACAGCACGGACTCCTGGCTGCAGCACCAAAAGCCTTTCATCCACATGGCTCAGAATAAAAGGGAGAAAAAGTAGAAAGAAAGTATTAGTAGAAGAAGAAAAGAAAGAAAGAAAGAAAGAAAGATGGGAGGAAGGGAGGGAGGAAGGAAGGAGGGAAGGAAGGAAAAAAAGAAAGAAGATAAAGTAAAATAAAGTAAGATAAAATATAGTAAAGTTATTAAAATGAAAAATAATTATTAAGAAAAAAATTTAAAAAAAAACAAAAACGGACAGAACCATAGAACAAATGGTGGAAGCAAAGCTATACAGCATACATCTTGCTCTCAAAGTCCACCTCCTCAATTTGGGATGATTCGTTGTCTATTCTTATATTCCACAGACATCAAGTTGATTGTGGAGCTTTAATCCGGTGCTTCTGAGGCTGCTGGGAGAGATTTCCCTTTCTCTTCTTTGTTCTCACAGCTCCCAGGGGCTCAGTTTTGGATTTGGCCCCACCTCTGCGTGTAGGTCGCCAGAGGGCATCTGTTCTTCTCTCAGACAGGACGGGGTTAAAGGAGCCGCTGATTTGGTGGCTCTGGCTCACTCAGGCCGGGGGGAGGGAGGAGTACGGAGTGCGGGGCGGGCCTGCGGCGGCAGAGGCCAGCGTGACATTGCACCAGCCTGAGGCGCGTCGTGCGTTCTCCCGGGGAGGTTGTCCCTGGATCCTGGGACCCTGGCAGTGGCGGGCTGCACAGGCTCCCCGGAAGGGGGCTGTGGATAGTGACCTGTGCTCGCACACAGGCTTCTTGGTGGCGGCAGCAACAGCCTTAGCGTCTCATGCCCGTTTCTGGGGTCCGCGCTTTTAGTCGCGGCTCGCACCCTTCTCTGGAGCTCCTTTAAACATTGCTCTTAATCCCCTCTCCTCGGCACCAGGAAAGAAAGCGGGAAGAAAAAGTCTCTTGCCTCTTCGGCAGGTCCAGACTTTTCTCCGGACTCCCTCCCGGCTAGTCGTGGCGCACTAAACCCCCTTCAGGCTGTGTTCAAGCCGCCAACCCCAGCCCTCTCCCTGTGATCCGACCGAAGCCCGAGCCTCAGCTTCCAGCCCCGCGCGCCCCGGCGAGTGAGCAGACAGGCCTCTCGGGCTGGTGAGTGCCGGTCGGCCCTGATCTTCTGTGCAGGAATCTCTCCGGTTTGCCCTCCGCACCCCTGTTGCTGTGCTCTCCTCCACGGCTCCGAAGCTTTCCCCCTCCACCACCCGCAGTCTCCACCCGCGAAGGGGCTTCCTTCCTAGTGTGTGGGAACCTTTCCTCCTCCACGGCTCCCTCCCACTGGTGCAGGTCCCGTCCCTATCCTTTTGTCTCTGTTTATTCTTTTTTCTTTTGCCCTACCCAGGTACGTGGGGAGTTTCTTGCCTTTTGGGAAGTCTGAGGTCTTCAGCCAGCGTTCAGTAGGTGTTCTGTAGGAGTTGTTGACGTGTAGATGTATTTCTGGTGTATCTGGGGAGGAAGGTGATCTCCGCGTCTTACTCTTCCGCCATCTTCCCGGAAGCCCCTGGCCTTTCCGTTTAGTGTGTGATAATTATTTACTTTCTTTAAGTTACAGTTGCTTCATGTTTTAAATGGAAATAATAATATTTTTAAGGTTATTGTGGATCAAATAGAAATTATATGTAGACTGCTTGACACATGCTTGATAAACATAGTAACATAATTGCTACTAACGTGAGTGTTAATTGAAACTATGGGCTGCCATTTCTAGAGGTATTCACATGAGAAGCTTCGTTTCTGCTTATGGTACTAAAGATATAATCCTTTGTTAATTAGACATCAGTTAAGGGAGATGAAGCCAGAGTGCAGGGCTTTTGCCTGCCCTGTTGAAATCCAGCCCAGGTTGATCTGCTCTGTTGGTTGATAAAGAGAAGCAGCACAGGTGCCCATTCTCAACAGACTTACGGTTCCGTTTTAATCAATTAACTACCAGTTCTACCTTTTTGCTTAAAAAAAGTGCATTTAAGAAATTTAATTAGCCTTTCAGTGATTTCCTCATCTATAAAATGGGCAATAATATCACCTAACAGAATAAAAGTTATGTTATGTGCTAGCACCTAGCCAAAAATAGGGACTCACAACCACGAATCTCTCCCCGCTCCTTTTCCCTACACTAACTGCAGGGTCTTTCTAGTCTTCCACGTTTCTTTCATCTTCTTCCTAAGTCAACATTCACCAGCAAAAGCACACATCCTTTCAAGGAAACAACTGTTCCTAGGATTTCTCTAGGAAAATGTATTCCCAAGAAAAGCCATCAGCCAAGGAGTAGTTAAGGGAGGGGTCACAGTACTTCCTCTTTACTGTAAGAACATTGCAAGATGGCAGGGGGCACATTTTTAATTTATTCTGCTTTGGCTTCTTTGTGCCCAGTTTTGAACTCTTGCTTATTTTTAGGGAAGCCCCACTTACAACACCCAGACTGAGAGGGATTTTCAGAGCAATTAAAAAACAGATGAATTTATTATTTTTTAATAAATTTATTTATGTATTTATTTGTTTTGGACTGCATTGGGTCTTTGTTGCTGCAAGCGGGCTTTCGCTAGATGCGGCTAGTGGGGGCTACTCTTCATTGTGGTGCGCGGGCTTCCCATTGAGGTGGCTTCTCTTGTTGTGGAACACGGGCTCTAGGCGTGTGGGCTTCAGTAGTTGTGGCATGCAGGCTCAGTAGTTGTGGCTCAAAGGCTCTAGAGCACAGGCTCAGTAGTTGTGGCACACGGACTTAGTTGCTCCACGGCATGTGGGATGTTCCAGGACCAGGGCTTGAACCAATGTCCCCTGTATTGGCAGGCCACTGCACCACCAGGGAAGCCCCAGAAACAGATGCATTTAATATAAGTGTTTGAGGCTTTTAAAATAACCCATTATGTGCTTATATTTAAGAAGGTCCATCACAAAACAAAATTCTACTGTTAGCATTCCATAAGAATATATTATTATTACTAGTATAAGCAGTAAGAGAAGTTGATATTTATTTTTCCACCCACTAGAATGTCATATGTTTCAAAATGGATCTCAAAGTACATTTTTATTGAGTGCCATGGACGTGCCCACTGCCATGGTAAGAGGATAAGGAAAACCAAAGAAACAATCATTTTTAAAAACATAAATCATTACAGGCATGGAAGAATATTAGCTTATCATATGCACAAAAAGTGCTAACATATCCAGTGAGAACTGGCTAAACTATTCAGAAATCACAATGAGCCCTTTATTTTTCTTGTTCTGAGAGATGCTTGAAATTCACTTAGTATAGGATTTCAAAACCAAATTATTGTATATTGGACCTATTTAAAAATGTTGACAATTCCTACTCACCCGGAATAACTTGAGCCAATGAAACCATATGATTGAAGTTACCAAAAAACAATACATTGATTTTAAAAGATTTGGATAATTCAGATGAAAGTAAATTATTCAGTTTAAATTACACAATTAATTGATCTAATTACTTAACTACAAAATCTTGAGATAGTTTTTTTTCTTATTCCACATGCCATCTTGCTCTTTGAAGTCTCAGAGTCCAGAAGCGTGGGAAGGGTGCTCAAGCTGAAAAGAAAGAAAGAGATGCTGGTGGAAAGGAGCCCAAGGCATTCCACCTCTGGGAGGAAGGTCAAACTAGAAGAATATTTCAGACAGGTTGATAAACTAGAGCCTTGGATCACTCCAGTTGCAGTCCTGCCCAGCGGTCGAAATGTTTGGGCAACTTTCTACCAACTTCTCCAGGAAAAAGCACAAGTGCTTCTGCTTTGGTAACATTTGTCTCTTTGTTATGCAGACCCAGTGGCCATTTGTTTGATGATGCATGACTCATTGGTGAACTTAACAGAAATAGTCTAAAAGGGAGAAACTGGCCTTTCAGTCAGTCAGCAACCAGTGAATGAGATGGAGATGAGATGGTCCAGTGATTTAGTCACTGCTGGGTTCATCCTGATTCCCAGGGATGGCTGGGGATGGCAAGCTAGACAGTGAGGAAACAGGGGAAAATGTAAGATGAGAAAGAAGTAACTATATGGCGGGGGGGCGGGGGGGCGCGTAGGTGTGGAACAGGGAAGGACTACTCTAACATCTTTTTTCCTTGATTAACTACTATTTAAATTCATAATTTTATCCCAGATGGAAAGTCCTTGTGCACTGAGACAAGGGCTTTCTGACCAATGAAAGGAGGTTCTTCCAATGAGAATATGATGGTATGTTTTGGAGATGATAAAAGAAGGAGATAGACTGAACTATGAAAATAATAAATGCCAATATTGTTTACCACCCGTTTCCTCATGGCTTATGAGTTAGTGTTTGTGCAGACTTCTGAGTTCATAGGGTGAGAGTAAATAGAAATAATTACCATTAAATACCAAGCTTTGCTGTCCTCACCCTAAAGATGCTATTAACAGGAGCAGTCTTAAGCACGTCTCTGAAGAGACATTAGCCAAACTGACCGAAGAGGAGTATCTTATCTGAGAGCACTATAATTCAGCAATCACAGCATCATCTTGGTGTTGTAAAGAACATGGGGTAGCACTGAAATAAGACATCCTGAACTACAATTTTGTTGTCCCTTCTCTCTCACCAAAATGTGAGCAATTTATTTCTCTTTTTTAAGCCACAGTTTCTGTATTGTTAAAATGGGATAATACTAGCATTCTTTCAAGGTAGCTATGAGGATTAAGAATAGCATATATAAAATTCGTTTAAAAGTACTAGCACATATTAGAGTTACAATAAATTGTAGCTATTACAATGGTGGTCACAGGTGTCCCATAAAAAGTCCCTACATTCTAGCTACTCTGTGTTCTCTCTTTTACCTTTTCTTCTAAATCTGTTAGCTTTGTGCTAATATTTCAGTTTATCTTTTGGCCTGATACATAATTTTTAGCTGTCTGATTATCTGAAGAATGATTGGGATCCACTGTCATCCGCTTGATTTTCTTCATTCCGGCTTCACTGCTCAATGCTATATACTGTGTCTCCTCTTGACCAGATGATCTGCAGCTAGTGCGAAAGTCCCACTCAATCCCTACATCTAGTTTAGAAGTGGATAGTCAGGGGATATCAGTGAAGACTTTATGGATGAACTAGGGTATGAGCTAACCTTGAAGGACAGGCACAATTGAAATGAAAGAGAACTGTACGTTTGCTCTTCAGTATCCCATATAGACCACCAAGTTCTGTTTTGTGTTTGCTCTTACAATGCCATCCTTCCTTACTTCAACATTTTGACACAGCCTTTCTGTGTTCCAAGAATGGATGATGTCATTGTCAGGGACATGAGAAGTTGGCTTAATTCTTTTTTCTTACAGTAAGTCCTTATTGGTTGTCTATTTTAAATATAGCAGTGTGTACACATCAATCCCAAACTCCCAATCTATCCCTCCCCTTCACCCTTCCCCCTGGTAACCATAAGTTCATTCTCTAAGTCTGTGAGTCTGTTTCTGTTTTGTAAATAAGTTCATTCATATCATTTTCTTTTCTTTTAGATTCCACATATAAGTGATATCATATGATATTTGTCTTTCTCTGTCTGACTTATTTCACTTAATATGATAATCTCCAGGTCCATCCATGTTGCTACAAATGGCATTATTTCATTCTTTTTTATGGCTGAATAATATTCATTATATATATATATATATATATATATATATATACATACACACACATACTACATCTTCTTTATCCATTCATCTGTCGATGGACATTTAGGTTGCTTCCATGTCTTGGCTATTGTAAATAGTGCTGCTATGAACATTAGGGTGCATGTATCCTTTCAAACTGTGTTTTTCTCCATATATATGCCCAGGAGGGGGATTGCTGAATCATATGGTCACTCTGTTTTTAGTGAAGTTGGCTTAATTTTTATTGATGACCAATTGGGTTGATTATTTCCTGATGATATGATAGAACTTTGATTCTACTTTTAGGTTCAGAGACTCCTGTGCTGGTGGGATCGTAAGTCCAGTTGTTTCCAAATTGTGATTTGTGAAGCCTTTGAGTTCCAAGGAAATATCCCAGGGCTCCTCTCAGGGAATTTAAAAGGGTAGGTCAAGTAAGGATGCAGGCTGCCTGCCTCCAACCTGAACATTGCACTTCTGTTGCTTCATACTGGATTCTAGATAACATTTTATTTAGAAAATAAAAAAGAATTACACAGCTTCAAAAACAAATTTTGGAGGCTCTCTATTTCATATATGAGGAACCACAATCTAGTCTTTTAGCATGCCCAATGTTACACTGTTTATCTTTAAACATTTATGTATAATATTTATTGAACATCTGTTCAGTGTGTGGTGTGGTTCTCAGGCCTGAAGATGATACAAGGAGAGAGTCTCTGTTCTTAAAGAGTAGATAACCCAAGGTAGCAGTGATTGCTGGGTGTCTACTCAATATCCCTCCTTCTTTTCTTCCTTTCTAGCAGAATCACAGTATAAAGGCAAGCAGCAATGTGCACAATTAAAAGATAATATTTCCCTGTCACCCCTGTAGCTAGGGGTAGCCAACAAAAAGTGAGCTAAGGTGTTGGGTGAGACTGCCGGGAAAACATCTTAGAAGGAAACTAAAACAGCTTGAATGTACTTTTTATCTACTGCTTTTTCTTCCTTCCTGCTGTCTGATATGCAGATGTGATTGCTGGAGTTCTCTTGGATATTGTGGCAACCTTAGGGATGGAAACTACGTGCTAAGTGTATCAGTTCAGAAAAATTGAAGGGTCCTAGAAACCTGATGACCTTGAAGTTATCACACAAGCTCAAGACTGCTCACTTCTGGATTTTCTTTACATAAGATAAAAATAAGCCTCCAACTTGTTTAAGTCACTGTTATTATTTTTTTAATATTAGGCCAAACTTAATCCTAATGGATACAGACAAGTATGTAAAGAGGCAAATTTAGGATGATGGTAAATTAAGGAGGGGATAGAATTTTTTAGGGAACCATGAGGCACAAATGTATCCCAGGCACTAAAGTTTGAGGAAGGTTTCTTAGAAGTGATGTCTAAACTGAACGCTGTAAAATGAGTTGGAGTTAGCCAAGCAAAGAGTATGGGAAGGGGGTATCAGGGATGTAGAGCAATTTGTGCAGGAACCTGAGGGCTGGGGAGTAGGGAGATGACCTAGTGCATTCTGGGAATTTAAAGTATTTCAATGAAGATAGTGCAAAGAGTGCATGGGTGGGGGAGTGGTTAGGCATGAGAAGGGATCTTAAAGTATCTGGGCTGATTAAAAAGGGAGGCCGCTAAAGGATTTTAAGCAGGGGAGTAACGTGATAATATTTGGATTTTAGACATATCATTCTAAATTGAAGTGATGGAAAACCAATTAGGAGACTTTTAATAATACTGACAAAAATAGAGCAAAAAAAAAAGATTAAGAAAAGGGAAATTTTAAGAATTGTGGTTATTGACAAATTGGATGGAGAAGATGAATCCATGAGGAAGAGGGAAGAATCAAGGTTGATGTCCGGGTTTCTGGGTGGATAATTTCATTCCCTGATATGAGGAATCCAGGAGGAACAGCAGGTTTGCTGTCTTCAAAGTCCACCAAAAGATGAGTTAGATCTGCACGTGACAACACTTGTAAATGCCAATTATAAAAGGTAAGACTTCTGAGCCTGCTAGCTCATTCTTCCCATGATCTAGTGCTCTATTTCCTCTCTTTTCATCTATTTTGCAGAATCTGTCCACTGATTTTCTTCATATGGGATGGAACACAATGGATGATTTTCTAAATCTAAATATGTTTCATCCTTTAACATAAAACATCTGTACTAATTTGTCCAATTTGAAAGGCATAGCATATATTTCAATAATAATTCTGCTCTTTCCTGTCACTAGACTTTTTTCATTTTTCTAGTTGGATATCAGAAAACCCAGAGAAGACTTTGTGTAGCAGGGACACATTGATCGAATTATCCAAATCTCATATCAGATTTCTTGTGCTCAACTATTTACACACTTTCTCTGCAACATATATTCTTTTATCTTCAGTAGTGGATGTTAGGGAAGTTTAGTTTAACCCTAGTCATTGTAACAAGATCGGATTCAAAAAGGAACTGCTAGTGGAGTCTATATCGCTAAGGTGAAACAATATAAGATTACTTTGGGTGGATGCAGAATGAATAAGGATGGTCACTAACAGTAGTTGCATCCAAACGACTAATATATCTACAGCTCTAGAACCCAAGGAAAGCAGGTAATCAGGCAGTAAATAAAGAAGAAACTTAATATATTTTGCTTTTTTACTAATTTCTTCAACCATTATGGGTTAAACACCTACCATATTCTCATGAAGCTGAGAATCTAGCAACTGAGACAGACAAGTACTCAAGTAAATATGTAATTACAAATTATAACAAGTACTGTGAAAGAAATGTCAAGTGTAATAAAAGACTGTAACAGAGGGGTCTGATATACATTGAGGAGAGACCACGTACCAGTGAAGGTTCAGCTACAGATAGCAGAATCTATGTTAGGTAGCTTAAGCAGAAAGGTATTTGTTGCAGAGTATTAAACAGCTTTCTGAATGAGTGGTGAAACCACAGACCCTAGAATGAGCTGTCATGAATGGTCCCCAAAGCCACACCACAGAACTGGACAGTGAAAGTGGGTACTACTGCAGCCACAATCAGAGGGCTGATATTCTTGCTGCTTACCCTAGAACCATATCCCCTCTGCTAAGACCTGAGCCATAAAAATAGATGCCTCACACCCTCCTTTTCAGTTAACTCAGTTTTGTATTCAAGGCTTCCATGGGAGTTTCCATTTGGTAAACATAAATCACATTCAGAACTCAGGCAGCAAGGAAATATGAGCAGTGCAATTCTGAGCTTTTCAGTTTCTCTGTTCAAGAGGCCACAGCAAAGGAGGTTGGAAGAGGCAGTGAGCAAGAGAACCAAAGTAACTGCTGCAGGTGCCAGAGAAGGCCTTCCCAAGGAAACGAGTGAGACTTGAGGGGAGAGTGTTTGGCCAGGTAAGGAATGGGAAGAAGAGAATCACAGGTAGAGAGATCAGCATACACCTAAGCCCTGAGGTAGGAAGCACTTGGCCCACCTAGACATAAAAAGAAGGCCAGTGAGTCTGGAGATCAGGGAGTAAGGGGTGCAGTGCTGAGAGGAAGACATGGAAACTGACCCAGGTCAGGTCATGCTGGACCTCATAGGCCATGCTAACAATTTTAACAATTTAAATTTAATAATTTAAGTTTCTCCTAAGTAATATTGGAAGGCATTTAAGGGTTTTCGGCTGAGGGTTACTATGATTATATTAATATTTTAAAAGATATCTCTGGCTGCTTCATATAGAATCGATTTCAGAGGGGATCCAGGGTAAAGATGAGGAAGGCTGTTGGAAGGCTTTTGTTGCAGACCCAGTGAGTTGAGATGGTGGAACCAAGTGCATCACCTGGAAGGAGAGAAACCACAGGACTTGGAAGAAATAAGGGAGGAAGCAAACAATTACTAAGATTTATGATAAATAAGAACAAATTACTACTATATAATACAAACACATTCCCCTCCCCCTCTTCTCCCCTCCTCCCATGTAAAATGGTAATTCTTACATCAGTATTGTTAAAAAAGGATGAAAGTATATAAATGAAGTTCATCCATTACTTGGATAGATTCCCAGCATATGCCATTTATTTATGAGGTGGTTTCGACTCTGTGTGGTCTTATTTCTTTAGTTCATCCTTCCTTTGTTGTTGTTGGTTTGTCATTCTGTGTTCACTACAAATAAAAATTAACTATGTACTCTACCTAATACCCTTTCACTCAGAAAAACAACTCTAAGCCTCCAGTTTTATTATGTTACATTGACACAAAAAAGAAGGAAGCAATGATAGAAAGAATGAAAATGAGGTAAGTGTAAAAGATAGATGAAAGACTGCAGGTCACAGAGACAACAGCAAATGACTAGGAATTTGACAGAAGACATACAATAAGGATACGCAAAGTGTTTTTTGAAAGTCAGCTTTGAAAGGGCAGCAAAGTAGCATTTAAATGAATATACTTCATGTTCCAATGCATGATATTTCTCTCCAAGACCCTGTTTGTGCATTTTTAACCTACGTAAGAAACATTTCCTATACCTGCAGCCGTCCTCAGGAGGGAGTGGTATAGATCACTTAGTGAGATGTGAGCAAGGAAATAGGGAGCTGAACATCACACAACGAAGTGCCATCAAGGGGGAAGAGGAGCTTAACATTGAAATGCAGACAGTGCAGTAAAGAGATGAGAAAACTGGAGCAAGACAAAGGACTTAATGGAATAGGAGAAAAGTAAAAATAGTCTGATAATTTCCAAACTTATCTCTTCTATCTCCTGTATTACTTATTCTTTGGTTAAACTCCTACAGTCTGGCTTCTCTCCAGTCTTCCAAAACTATCCTGGACTCTGGTGACCTAATTCCTCAATATAAAGGCCTTTTCCATAATTATTTTCTGTCTGTTCCACTTGAAAATGAAGTTATATAGACATACATCTTTTCCCCTAAGCTTAAACACTTCACTATTTTGCTAATCATAAAAGTAATACAGAGTATTTGTAAAAATAAATAAAATCACTCCAAGTTCCAAAGTTCAGGGCAAAAACCTGCAAACCATTAGATGAACGTGCTTCCTGACATTTTTTTTTCATGGATATGTACATGCTCACACATAAAGGAGTATATGCAGTTTTATGTAAATGCATTGTATGTGCTGTTTTTCTTTTACTTTTCCACAGTAAAATTTTATTTGCATAATCAAAACTATAACATCGTATGGTAGAACAGATGGCTAGTGACAATACTTTATTTGTATATACCATAACAGTTTACAATGTACTTTAATTTACATTATTTCAATTAAATTCAATGAGATGATTAATGGTGATTTTTATTTCCAGTAGTTTCTTCAGTAGTAAAGCAGGAAAGGGAACAAATCCAATGTTCACTCTAATTTTCAATGGACATTTTTATGTTTATAAATGTGAGCTACAATAATATTATTTTAACATTAAACTTAAAAAAAACCTTGACTTTGAACCTGAAGCCTACTTTATAGAATTAATTAATTAATTAATTGTTCAACATTTATTGAGTACCTGCTGTTCCCCAGAGACCTGATTAAGGAATTCAAAGGTTTAAAAGCGAATTTTTACAAATCTAAAATTTGTAGTTGGATTATTAGGGATGTTTTTCTAACCTTTTTAAATTCAACAATGTCAGTAAAGATTTACATCATCAATTTTAATGATAGTGTAGCTTTCATTTGCTTCTCTTGATAAACATTTCAGTTGTTTCTACTTTTTATTCAAATGTTTCAGAACACAAAGAAGAGAATCTTGAGTTCATTGGTTGAAAATATCAGAACACTAATGTCAAAACTGACAGAGCACACCAAAATAAACCATGCACTCCTCATTTGAGTGTTGAGGTACTTACAGTATTATTTTCTTGGTTTTATCCATAGTAGTTGGACCACTAGACTAAAAAAGTTGTGTTTTACATTTTCATGAATATTTTAAATGCTGTTAGAAAAGTTGCTCAAATGTATATTTTAACTAAGAGTGTCCCTAGGTTTCCAAAAGCTTATAGATATTGAGTTTTGTCATGTGTTTCGCTCTTCAAAATACTCATTGATAGTTTCTTTCTTTGAGATGGAATATCCTTTCAAATCTTCATTGGACATTTATACTTTTCCTTTCTGAAATGCCTTTCAACTCTTTTGCCCTTCTTCCTGTCATGGTCGGTTATTTTTAATTTATTTTTAATCTATTTATTAAAATTAGAGAAATTAACTCTCTATATGTCATATGTGTTACAGATATTTTTACTAGTTCCTGAGGTTATCTTCAAACTCACTTATTGTATTTCTGCAGGTCAAAATCTCTCCATTCTTATTTGGTCAAGATCTATTCATCCTTTCTTTCTTCTTTTTCTCTCTCTCTTTTTTTTTTTTGGTACACTATGCTTGGAAACTTATAAAGAACTTCCTCAATAAGATATTGTACAAATCTTGACTTATACATTATTGTTTTAGGATTTAATTTTCCTCAAACATTTGGTGAACCCAGAATTTGTTTTGGATGTTTTATTTTTCTAAATGGCTACTCAGTTAGCTTATCACTATCTTTTTTGCATAATGAATCTTTTCCCCTCCACATCGCTTTATTATTTATTTTTTTTCTTTTTGCGGTACGCGGGCCTCTCACTGCTGCGGCCTCTCCCGATGCGGAGCACAGGCTCCGGACGCGCAGGCTCAGCGGCCATGGCTCACAGGCCCAGCCACTCCGCGGCATGTGGGATCCTCCCAGACAGGGGCACGAACCCTTGTCCCCTGCATCGGCAGGCGGACTCCCAACCACTGCGCCACCAGGGAAGCCCCACATCACTTTAAATGTCATATTTATCACATTAAATTCTCACACATATGAGTTTATTTCATTGTTTCTCTGGTTGTTTCCATTAATGTTAGTCTATTTCTACACCATAGAGTTATTTTTATAAATGCTGTTTTGTAATATATTTTTCTATACGAAAGCATATACCTCTTTACTTCTCTTTTTCTTCAGAATTCCCTGGATGTTTTCCCACATTTATACTTCCAGTTAAAATTTAGAATCATTTTTATCAAATTAAGAAAAAATCCAATTGGGGTTTTAGTTGGGATTTAATACATTTATAAATCCTCTTAGGAAGAAGTGATATTTTAAAAATATTTAGCATTAGCTGAAGACTAAGAACTGTCTTTTTATTTATTTAAGTCTTTTATGGTCCTTGATAGTTTCAGAGTTTTCCTCATACTAGCTCTACATATTTCTATTATTATTTAGATAATTTAATATTTTGGATTATTAATATTATAAATTATATCCTTGTATTATATTTTCTAATTAATTATTGTTTATTAAAAAACTGTATTTTCACATGTTAACTTTGTTATTGCCCACCTTTATAAACTCTTACTTTACCTTATATTTTTAAATGTTGTCTTGAAAATTCCACCCAGATGATTATATTATCCATAAAAATAACAATTTCACCTCTTTAATAGCAAGATATTATATTTTATTCTATTATCTAATTGCAATGGCTAGCATGACAATCATGTTCTTGATTTGTATGGAACTTTTTTAGTACAGAAATACAAAACTGATAATGAGAGAAGAAAGTCATCCAGGCCATGATAACAGGGGAGCTGAGAAAAAAGGTCTCAGATTCGGCAGTTTATCCATTAAATAATTTAAACAAGTTTCTTTTATACAGTGTCTCAAAGCTTTTATGATGTCTTTTACATTTCATGAACTTTTAAGGACATTTTTAATGGAGAAATTCCTAAGTTTATTTGACCGTGTTTTCCAGAATTAGCCTTCTTGGTTACACAGTTAAGCCCAACACAGACTCCTAGTTTTACGAATAGAATATATACCATGACTGTGTGTGTGTGTGTGCGTGTGTGTGCGTGTGTGTGCGTGTGTGTCAGGTACAACCCATATAATCCTTTTATTAAAAAATCAGAAATGAATGGTGAGTTTTACCAAATACTTCTTGGGAAATCTTCTTGGGAACAATAATATTTCCTCCTTTGCTCATTATAATAATGGTCATTTATAGCAATAGATTTTCTAATAATGAATCGCCTAGCATTCTTGGAATGAGTCTGTGTTGATCATGGATTTATAAGGCTTTCCATGTTTTCCTGGGTTCTAATAACATTTTATTTAGGATACTTATATGAATATTTATAAGTGGGGTTGGACAGAAATTTTACCTTTTCTTGTTTATATTGATAAATATTGTTTCTGAGTTTTGCTGACTTCATTTAAAACATGGAGATTGCTTTCATTCTTTATGCTCTGGAATAGTTTAAATCACTTAGAAGTTATTTATGGCTTGAATTTTTTTTTCTCAGCACCTAGATTTTTTTTTTAACATCTCTATTGGAGTATAATTGCTTTACAATGGTGTGTTAGTTTCTGCTTTATAACAAAGTGAATCAGCTATACATATACATATATCCCCATATCCCCTCCCTCTTGCGTCTCCCTCCCAGCCTCCCTATCCCACCCCTCTAGGTAGTCACAAAGCACTGAGCTGATCTCCCTGTGCTATGTGGCTGCTTCCCACTAGCTATCTGTTTTATATTTGGTAGTGTGTATATGTCAATGCTACTCTCTCACTTCGTCCCAGCTTACCCTTCCCCCTCCCCGTGTCCTCAAGTCCATTCTCTACATCTGCAACTTTATTCCTGTCCTGCCCCTAGGTTCTTCAGAACCATTTATTTTATTATTATTATTTTTTTAGATTCCATATATATGTGTTAGCATATGGTATTTGTTTTTCTCTTTCTGACTTACTTCACTCTGTATGACAGACTCTAGGTCCATCCACCTCACTACAAATAACTAAATTTCGTTTATTTTTAATGGCTGAGTAATATTCCATTGTATATATGTACCACACCTTCTTTATCCATTCATCTGTCAATGGATGCTTAAGTTGCTTCCATGTCCTGGCTGTTGTAAATAGAGCTGCAATGAACATGGTGGTACATGACTCTTTTTGAATTATGGTTTTCTCAGGGTATATGCCCAGTAGTGGGATTGCTGGGTTGTATGGTAGTTCTATTTGTAGTTTTTTAAGGAACCTCCATACTGTTCTCCATAGTGGCTGTATCAATTTACGTTCTCACCAACAATGCAAGAGGGTTCACTTTTCTCCACACCCTCTCCAGCATTTATTGTTTGTAGATTTTTTGATGATGGCCATTCTGACTGGTGTGAGGTGATACCTCATAGTAGTTTTTATTTGTATTTCTCTAATAATTAGCGATGTTGAGCACTTTTTCATGTGCCTATTAGCCATCTGTATGTCTTCTTTGGAGAAATTCCTGTTTAGATCTTCTGCCCATTTTTTGATTGAGTTTTTTTTTATATTAAGCTGTATGAGCTGCTTGTCTATTTTAGAGATTAATCCCTTGTCAGTCGCATTATTTGCAAATATTTTCTCCCATTCTGTGGGTTGTCTTTTCATTTTGTTTATGGACTCCTTTGCTATGCAAAAGCTTTTAAGTTTCATTAGGTCCCATTTGTTTATTTTTGTTTTTATTTCCATTACTCTAGGAGACAGATCCAAAAAAATATTGCTGTGATTTATGCCAAAGTGTGTTCTGCCTATGTTTTCCTCTAGGAGTTTTATAGTATCCAGCCTTACATTTAGGTCTTTAATCCATTTTGAGTTTATTTTTGTATATGACATTAGAGAATGTTCTAATCACATTCTTTTACATGTAGCTGTCTAGTTTTCCCAGCACCACTTATTGAAGAGACTGTCTTTTCTCATTGTATAGTCTTACCTCCTTTGTCATAGATTAATTGATCATAAGTGTGTAGATTTATTTCTGGGCTTTCTATCCTGTTCCACTGATCTCTGTATCTGTTTATGTGCCAGTACCCTATTGTTTTGTTACTAAAGCTTTGTAGAACAGTCTGAAGTCAGGGAGCATGATTCCTCCAGCTCCATTTTTCTTTCTCAAGATTGTTCTGGCTATTTGGGGTCTTTTGTGTTTCCATACAAATTTTAAACATTTTTGTTATAGTTCTGTGAAAGATGAAATTGGTAATTTGATGGGGATTGCAGTGAATCTGTAGATTGCCGAGGGTAGTATGGTCATTTTAACAATACTGATTCTTCCAATCCAAGAACACAGTATATCTTTCCAGCTGTTTGTGTCATCTTCAGTTTTTCTTGGTATTTTTAAAATTAGGTTCTCAAGTTAGTTACTGATTCTATTTTCTAGATGTGTCCTTGTTTAAAATTAATTCTTTTGTTTTGGAACAACATTAATTTTCTTCACTATTTCTCTTCTTAGTATTGTATTTAGTTGATGAATCATTTTATATCAAATTTTAAAAACACTTTGTATCAAAAAGTTCCACATCATCTTTAATTTTCTTGTTATAGTCTAAACTTGTCTCCCATCTTAGGGAATACTGTATTCATTTTAGGAACTTTTTTTTGCTTTAGCAGATTTTCTTTTGTATTTTGATCTGCTCATAACGGTAACAATAACAGTTGCCACTCTCCTTACTGTACTACTATATTACTGCTTTGACTACTACCAATACAACTACACCTACCAACACCAAAAGTTAATCCTGTTTAATTATTCTTGCTTTCAGGCCCTGTATCACTCAAATTCCTATCAGAAAACAAAATCCAGTTCAGAAGATTGAAGAAACATTCACCTAAGTAGTCCTTACAGAACTGTGGTCGGGATTAAGGAAACTGATAAAGGATGCTGAGGAGCCCAGAGACCTGCAACAATGGGGAATCCTTTCTGCTTCCTGGGCCTAAAGAGGTAAGAGGAGAAAATGACATTACTGGAGAACTAATCTGGAGGACCAAAGGGAGAATAACCAGCAGAGTCATGTGCTGAATATCTAAAATATATTTTATCTTTTAATCCCCAAAACAAAATATTACTATTACCTGAATTGTACATATGAGGGTACAAAGCGTTATAGAATTTGTCCAAGGGCACAAAGCTAAGAAGTTGCAGAATTAGTCCTCTTAACCATCTCTCTAACTTCAAAATCCATACCCCTATCTTCTGCAATAATAATTTGTTCATCAAATCTTTAAGGAGCCCCCTTTATGCCAGGTGCTACCAGAGGTATTGGCCATAGAATGATGAACAAAATCAATATGATCCTTCCCCTTATGCAACTTCCTTACCTTTGACTGGGGGCATATCTACATGTTCTGCTAGTTTCCCTAATAGAGGGTGGGAGACATCTCCTTGACACCCTTCAGACCTTCCTCTTCACAAACAAGATTGAAATTTGCTGGTGTAAGGTCTCTTGCATTTTCCTGCGGACCAAAGGAAGGGAAGTGGGGACATAGGCACTGTGATCAAAGATGTTTCTCTCAAAATTTGTTGGAAGTCCAGGCTCCACATCTAGCAAGCCTGATTGAGGGCCTGATTCGTACCACAACAATACAGATGATATTGCTGGGAACTGGTTTGTTCTTCTGCTTCATTATGTCCACCCCTGGATGAAAAGTCAACCAGACTGACATTCTATGCTTCTGTTGTATTTGGTCATTTGTTGCCTGAAGTTTGTTTCACAGTGGACCTGTTTTTAGATCGTACCCCTCCCAAGTAAGAAGCTGCTTAGCTTAGAGCTTTCTCAGATTCTGGCTGAGCTGCACTTGAGAAATTGACTGAAGACAGAATATTTCTGTTCTTTTCCACCAGCCATTCATGGTTATAGACTATACCTCTCTAGATAGTGGATATAATTAAAGGCCTACATGTTCACATGTTTGCTTGTTTCCACTTTTTTTTTCTTTCACTTAAGTGTCACCTATTGTACTGTGTTGAGAAACTAGTGTCCTGTATAAAACAGACTGAACTTACATCTTGATGATAGTTGGATTTGTATTATGAGGTTAAGACCTTTCTAAAGGTCAGCACAAATGGTTTTACTTGAATTTTTTTTTTATTTTAGTTCTTTTGGTTAGCTTTACTGCTATCAGAGAGGGGAACTCTTGTAAATGTGACTTTATGCCTACGAATTTCCCACATGTTTTTGAAAGAATAAATATGTTGGAGAGAATTTAGCTATAGCAAATAAAAGAAGAAGAATGAGACCAAGTTCCCCTAATAGGTCACTAAATAAAGAGAAAAATAAGTAAGGTAAGTACAACAGTTATTTTGAAAGAATAGGTTCAGATTTTCTGTTCTTGGGTTTGAGATGAAAATAGGATGTTAAAACAGAAATTGCCTGCGTGCAGCTGCAAATATGTACTTGCACTCAAACTCCAGGGCTGGCTTCAATGAGAAATGGGATAAATAGAGCAAATTGAGGGAGGAGAAGCAAATCTTGGGAGACAGTTACAGAGCAGGAAGAGGAGCTGGATTAAGCAAAGGAGAGAGAAAGATAATGGATGGAGTGTTGCCCTATAAAAGTGTGTTTACTTTCAAGTATTTTTTTAGAGTTTAGTATCAAGAAATCCTTTATCTCAGGGTTACAGATTTTTCCTGCTATCATTGATATTTCTTCCTTCTCTATTTTGTACATGCTTTATCTTTCCCAGTTAATTTAGGCACACTTCCATTATTAAGACAGCATATCAATAAGGTAGCAATTCCAACTAGATGTCTTTATCAGAACAAACCTAAGTATTATACAGTATAAAATCTCCATCACAGAATGAAGGTTAACAAGTCATTTTCATAGGAAATGTTCTTTTGTTATAGACAAATTTATGCTCCATGATTATTAGCCCAGGAGTCTGACTTCTAAATTAAAAGACATCTTCATGCTATTTCTCATTTGATAACCAGATACCTTTCATGCTGTTAATTCTCTTTTGGTAGCAATAGTTACAGCCAAGATCTGCTGGTCACAGATGCGCTCCCCTACTATCAGACTTCTATTCATTTATGCAGCATACCTTAATTAAGCCTGCCTCTATAATATAGTTTTCCAGGTTCCAAAAACAATTCAAAGATAATATCAGAGAGTCTCTGTCTTCAAGAAGATTACTGTTCACGGATTATTAATAGTCATTGTAGTCAATTTTTTAAATTACTTTCTTTTTATTAAAGTCTTTTGGTACCTCTAGAACCTGTTAGCAACAGAGAAATAATCATCATTTTCAAATGGGAAAATCTAACTAATTCATTCAAAGGGGAAAAGAAACATGAATTTAGGAATAAGACAAACTGAACTCTTGCCTTTCAAATTGAATGCTTCTCTCAGAAGGTATATCTGGCTTTAATGGAATCATACTGGAAGAATTTAGCACTGAGTCATAATGCTCTTCAATGGTTGAAAATAATTTTTTTTACAATATAATTAATGATTATTAAGTGAGTCAATAATATAGACCCTCCTTTTGTCCAGCACAATGTTAGATAAGAGAGAATTTTTAAAGTAATTATGACATAAATTGAGAACCAGAAGTAACATACAAAATAAATTTAAATACACTACACAATACTTGATAGTTTACAAAGCATAGTCATGAACATTGCTTATTTGATTATACACTATTGTCTCTTTTGAGCTGGCATAAATACAAGAGAGCAGACAATCAGGACTTATTCAGTGGGGCAGATTAAAATGTTACAGAAGATAGAGAAGGGCAAAACCAATGTGGACTACAGTAGCAGGGAAAGTTTCCTTGAATTGCAAAGTATTGTTCTCTATTTACTTTATCTTTTAAAATTCTCTTTTCCTAGCTAGATGCCTCAATCCTCTTTCTTTGATTCAGCTGCAGTACAGATTTGAATGAGCAGTTAAGGGTGGGAGGGAATAGATACTATTAAAGGCAGGTGGATAGGAAACAAAATAAAATTCCTATAAAAGTCACCATTCAAAGGAGTACAAAGAAGAGGTGACTATGTGCCATTTCTTTAGAGCCACTTCTTCTAGAGCCACTTCTTCATTTTCACTAAACCCTCTGCCTGGATTCCTTTCTGCACTGAGCATGTTGTGGGCCAAGGCTACTGTCTCATGAATGTCCTGTTCTGATCATAACTCCTGCCAGAAATGTGGGGAAGTGTTGTTCAAATCAAGCCAGGCAAAAATTATGTGATCTGCACACAGGTTTAACTAGACCAGCGATCAGAAATGACACTTTGCTGCAAAATGGCAAAGTTGAATAGGGTGAGTGAACATTGCCTTGGTCCCTTTAATCCTCTTTGGGCCAAACAAAATAAGCAAGCAAACATGCATACACAGCTGAAGTGCTTTTAAATGCCTCAGTTTTTGTGTGTTTTTAAAAATTTTTCCCAAGGCAGCTTGAACAAACCGTTGCATTTTAACAATGATGGTGGTAGTTACTTAAATGCTGAGGTGCCTGTGTTCATCACAGTTCTCTCCCAAGGCTCCCTCTGTCTTCTCCTGTCTCTGCCTTTCTCTGTTACATCACAGGCCTCATGTGTGAAGGTCACAGATGCAGGTTAAAGTAGATCACCATGGGGAAATAAAAGGAAGATAAAGGGAATCTTACCATTTCTCAGCTCTTGCACAAGGAAACATTTTATATTTCTTCAGTCAAAGGGGCATATGGGTCAATCATTGCCCTCTTATTTGAACTTGATCCTGAAAAGTGATTCAGACAAGACAGGAAATGGAATTTGTTTGAGTAGATGTATGTCTTTTATTAATGCATACATGCAATACCAGTACATTTTTTAAAAATTATACTTAATTTACAATGTTCTGTTAGTTTCTGGTGTACAGCACAGTGATTCAGTTATACATACACATGTAGATACAGATATATTCTTTTTCATATTCTTCTCCGTTATAGGCTGTTATAAGATGTGGAAGATAGTTCCCTGTGCTATACAGTAGGACCTTGTTGATAATCTATTTTATATAGAGTAGTTTGTATCTGCTATCTCAAACTCCTAATTTATCCCTCACCCCCTTCTCCTTTGGTAACTGTAAATACGTTTTCTATGTCTGTGAGTCTGTTTCTATTTTGTAAATAAGTTCATTTGTATCATATTTTAGATTCTGCATATAAGTGACAATACATTTGTCTTTCTCTGACTTACCTCACTTAGTATGATCATCTCTAGGTCCATCCATGTTGCTGCAAATGGCATTATTTCATTCTTTTTTATGGCTGAGTAATATTCCATTGAATATATGTACCACAGCTTCTTTATCCATTCATCTGTCAATGGACCTAAATGTTACTTCCATGTCTAGGCTATTATAAGTAGTGCTGCTATGAATATTGGGGTGCATGTATCTTTTCAAATTAGAGTTTTCTCTGGATATATGCTCAGGAGTGGGATTGTTGGATCATATGGTAACTCTATTTTCAGTTTTTTAAGGAACCTCCATACTCTTTTCGATAGTGGCTGCCCCAGTTTACATTCCCACCAACAGCGTAGGAGGCTTCCCATTTCTCCACACCCTCTCCAGCATTTATTATTTGTAGACTTTTTGATGATGGCCATTCTGAGTGGTATGAGGTGATACTTCATGTAGTTTTGATTTGTACTTCTCTAATAATTAGCAATGTTGAACATCTTTTCATGTGCCTATTGGCCATCTGTATGTCTTCTTTGGAGAAATGTCTATCTAATACCATTTAAAATTTTAAATTAGCATATAAACTAATCACAGTAGTGCCTCATTGCATTCTAGTTGGAAAATACAGAACCAACATAGAATAGCCAGAGATTAAATACAAGATTGTGTAGTAGCTGACTGCTAAGTTATGAATTAAAAGCAATAAATAGGACTCCCCTGCCAATACAAAAAACACGGGTTCGAGCCCTGGTCTGGGAAGATCCCACATGCCGTGGAGCAACTAAGCCTGTGCACCACAACTACTGAGCCTGCACTCTAGAGCCTGTGAGCCACAACTACTGAGCTCGCATGCCACAACTACTGAAGCCTGTGCACCTAGAACCTGTGCTCTTCAACAAGAGAAGCCCGCGCACAGCAACAAAGAGTAGCCCCTGCTCGCTGCAACTAGAGAAAGCCCGTGTGCAGCAACAAAGACCCAACACGCCAAAATAAATAAATAAACAAACTTATTTAAAAAACAAAAGCAATAAATAACCAATAATATCATATTTATTTTCTCTCCTATGCAAATACATACTTCTGAAAAACATTTTTGTTGGAATAACTATTCTACTCTCAGACTTATTACTATCTTCCAAAATGAAAAACATACAAATTTCAACATACAGGATTCAGCAGCAGCAGCAGCTGTAGCACAGGGAAAAAATAGGCAAATTCAAACCTAAGATGAACATACTTGGCTAAATAGCATTTTTCTTCTTTGTTGGCTTTTGGTTGTTGTTATTTTGGCTGATTTGATTTGGAGAACTGACATTACATTTTAAAATTTCTAAACCCCTGGGCTTCCCTGGTGGCACAGTGGTTAAGAATCCGCCTGCCAATGCAGGGAACACAGGTTCGAGCCCTGGTCCGGGAAGATCCCACATGCTGCGGAGCAACTAAGCCCGTGCACCACACCTACTGAGCCTGTGCTCTAGAGCCCGCAAGCCACAACCACTGAGCCCATGTGCCACAACTACTGAGCCTGTGTGCTGCAACTATTGAAGCCCACGAGCCTAGAGCCCCTGCTCCGCAACAAGAGAAGCCACCACAATGAGAAGCCCGTGCACCGCAACGAAGAGTAGACCCTGCTCGCCGCAGCTAGAGAAAGCCCACGCACAGCAGCGAAGACCCAACTCAGCCAAAAATAAATTAATTAAATAATTTTTTAAAATAAAAGACATAAAATTTCTAAACCCCTTTCAGAGGCTCTGAGTGGAAATAGAAAAAGTAAGAGGTAATTCAAAAATATTGCAATACTGAAAGTAAAGAAATTCTGCAGGGGAAATAGAACCTTTATTAAACCAAGAAAAGAAAGCAAAAGGCAAGAGGGTATAGAGAAACCAGCAAAACAAATTTGAAATAGAAGAAAGAAAATAAAAAAAGGTATCATGTTGTTGCAAAAATATATAAAATCAGTGGATAAGGAAATAAAATGGAAAGGGATAAATTCTAGGAAAAGGTATTCTCTGTGGTCAAAAGACAGTTGCACAGGAGACAGAAGACACAGGTTCCATTCTCACCTGTTGCTCACTGGTTGTGCGACTCTACAGGATGTTAAAAGTTTCTGGACTTTCAACTCTGTAAAATCACTTTTGCCTCAGAAGGGTAAGATCACTTCAATTTCTCAAATTCTTTGAGAGGAAACATTTTTGCATCTCTTCATTTCTTCTTTGCTATTGTTTACTACTGAACAGTTAACAATAGTGGACTTGATACTCTAGACTGACTAAAAACAGAGACATACTAATAAAATACTGCCTGGTTTACAGGGTTAAAATAGTTGACAAGTAGGATGGGTAAATGAGTCCTTGTTTCTCTAGGTCTAGTTTCCTCTAACTGTTCACAATTCCCCTGAGTGCATGTAGCCCACTGATAACACTAAGAATACCTGATTGTGGACTGGTATCCCAGAAATACTATATATTTCTTTAATGCTCTCTGACTAAAATGAAAGCAAGAAGAGAGAGTGTGATTAATTTGTCTGTGGCAGCGGAGCATCAAAAGCAGACTGAGGGCTGTGCTTATATAAGGGCAAAAGAAATTATTCAGGTGTTTCTATGTTTTATAAAAGTATTGCTTCTACTTTGCTTTTAAGTATTTCATTTAGTATTTCCATTTTGATTATAATTCATAACCAAAATGAGACAATCTATGTAAAGTGCTTATTAGTGTGCCTGGTTCATGGTAAGTGTTCAATAAATATTAGGTTACTATTATTAACTTGAAAGCGTGTTTGTATTTCACAGCTTTTACTTTCTGTATAAAAAGATGATTTAGCAAAGACAGATTCATGCATTAGTAGTAAAGGCAGAAACAATTAAAATAATAAGGAAGCCAGATTGGGGAAAGAAAGGAGACATGGATATATAAATTATTATTCAAAGGAATTTTTGGCCATGATTTGTTCTATTCCTGCTCTTTCAGTATTGAGTGTCTACACACACACACACACACACACACACACACACACACTTTAGAAATTCATGTCCACAGCAGGAAGGAATAATTTTTAAAATTCATGAATTAGAGTTTGATTTACCACAGAAGGAAATATCTTTTGGGACTACATTCCTTATGAGCATATGTTAAAAAAAATTGCCTTACATTTCTGTTTAGAAGGATATTCTGCCCCCCACCCTATTACATTCAGAAGAAAGTAGCAATGCTTCTTTATGAACAGAAGGCATGTATCTGACAAAATCCAGTTTTAAAAATAATAACAGAACACATGAAGCCCCTTCAATGTATATGAAGTTTCCATCAAGAGGGTGGAGTTGGTGGAGTGAGAATCACAACTTGCGAGGAAAATCTGGTTCTGACTGGAAAAGGAGGACCATGACAGTTTAGGATGATTTGAGAAAAATTAGGTGTCCTGATCTTGATTTATGAATTTGGGTCACAAAATAAATAAGGATGTGGCAACCACTAAGCCAGGTGAATGTGATTCAAAGTCATTCCTTAGATTAAAATAAAGTTAGAGCAACAAAAAGCCACTTCTGCCCCCCAATTTTTCCAATTAGGATTGAATAGCTAGTGCATTTCAGAGGTGGGAACACTAAGGAGGCACACAGCAGTATCTCACTAATGGGTCTAGTTTAGAGAAAGACAGGCTATTAAACTCAAAAGTGCTTAAAATGTGGATACCCCAAGCCACCAGGAACCTATAAACATATCAAATTCTAATACTTTGCAATACTAAAAGCTAATACATGAAAGAAAGTTGAAAGACTTGATATTTCTTTAACTATTACTATAAAGTTTACTTACTTGGTTCATAGTTGAGGGGGTCTTCTACATGATAGGCACTGTATGATATGGTAGTAGATATGATAGGGTAGTAGAAAAACATTGGATGACTTGAAGTTTCCTATCCAACCGGAGCTCAAACTTTTGTGGATTTAAAAAAAAAGAAATAAATTATTATAGTACTGAGTTCTGGATGTTGAACATGTCCTTGGTAAGTAGAGAGTACTGTGGAAGCACAGTGCAGGGAGCAGCCCATACTGAGTGGGAAGGGTGGAGAAGACATCTCAAGCAGAGGAGATCTGAGACGGGCCTTGAAAAATGAGGAAGAGTTTTCTAGGCAGAGAAGAAGGAAGACAGAGGACAATCCACACAGAATAAACAGCATGAACAAAACACAAAAGAATCAAAGGGCAGAGGCCATCTGGAGCATTGTGAGGAGACCTGAGCCAGGAGGAGATGAGGCTGCTTGCTCAGCCAAATATGAAAGAGGGCTTTGTAGGTCTTGCTGAAGAGTTAGAACCTTATCCTGCAGGCCATGGGGGGTGAGTCACGTTGAAGGATGTGTGCTTTTGAGAGATGGCACTCATGACAATGTGGATGGTAGAAGAAAGATTAAAGACAGAGGCTCTGTCAATCATGCAGATAAGGAATAAGAAAGACTTTGATTAAAGTAGTGTCAGGGAAGCAGAAGTAACAGAGAAGGTCCACTGGGGTTGAATGATAGGGCTTCATGTGGAAGGTAGAGGAGAAAGAGCATCAAAGGCGTCAAGGGTGACTTTGGCTTCTGTCTAGAGGGATGATGCTTCATCATGAGGGTGACGGGGAGGAGGAACAAGAGATGGGTTTCCATAGAGTCAGGTAGGGCTTGTAGTACCAGTGGGAACTCCTGGTGATTCCTTTAGGAAGCCCAAAAGATCCAGCCTGGAGATAAAGATCAGGGGTTCAGTATCTTATGGGTGTTACTTAAAAGTCATGAGAGTGAACGAGATGACCAAGAGAGCATATGTAAGAAAAAAGATAGATAGAAATGGGCCAAGGAGAGAATCCTGGGGAACACTGGAGATGCCAGCAGAGGGACCAAAGGCTATGAAACCATGCCAAAAGCAGCACTCAAGAGAGGTGGGAGAAAAACTAAGAAAATTATCTTTTGGCTAAAGCATCATGTCAGAAATTGAATCATGTGCCTATATGTTACTGTATGTATCCTAAGATGGGCAGATCTAATCTGTGGTCCCACAAAGTCACAACTAGATATCCCTACTCACCTTGTGGAAATAACCAGAATTGCAGGCACTATAACTATAAGGAAATCTTATTCTAGAACTAGATGAGCAATGCAAAATCAGTAAAGTGAAAGCAAGTCCTACAGTATAGTAAATATTGACTGAACCGAGATCCAATCTGATTAAAAAAATGCATACAACAAGATATTATTTCATAGCAAGCACTAAGGATTGATGAAGGTATAGATGCTTAGTCCAGACAAATAAATTTGGCAATAATCAGGTAAAAGCGTCCAAATTAGTGATGTGCCGCTTGTTTTCCTTTGCTTTAAATATTTTTCAAATTATACGTTGTATAGATGTTCCTACATTCTTCCCGTCCTTCACAGCATGTACGTCTACACATGCATATACACACAGAAGGGATAATGAAGCATGTACTACTTTGGACCCATTTAAAAACACCAAGGTAGCTCTTCGGCCAGTAAAACTTAAATGCTGTCTCTCTCACTTCTATTTCCAGAGGAAAAACATTACACTGCACTCACAAACTGTGTGTGTTTTCTCCATCAGTAAATATATGTCATATGTCAAAATAAACTGGCCAAGGAAATGTAAATAAATGATTCAGTACAACCCATAACCAGTACTGGAAAAAACTCAGAGTGTAACGCCTACAGATTGTGAGTCAAGAACACCAGGTTTTCACATAATGGGTGGTACATGTTGTGATAAGAAATGGGGAATGGAAAGGAAGCTGTAACATGGATGGGTGCCAAAGTATCCTGTGCACTCAGACTCGCCATAACACATTGAGATGCCCTACTCGGGTATATCTCCTCCACATGGAACTATAAGGCTCCTCAACGGAAAAAACAGCTTAGTATTCACCTTTTTACCTCTGTACCTGACACAATTTAAATGCCAAACAAATCCATTAGGCTGAGTCAACTTAGAGGACCAACAGATGTCAAGGACCATGATAAACAGGATAAGAAGAGCATAGCAAAACTGTTCACCATACCTGGGAAATGATTAAACTGATCTAAACAAGTAAAGCACTGTGGTTGTCTGTAGGAAGCCCAGAGAAGAAATAAGATGAAACCGTGCAGAAAATGTGCTCTCTTCAAGTAAAGAGAACAAAGTGTAAGTGTTGTCAGGAATTAAAAGGACAGGAATTCATTTGGGAAGGGGACCCTTGCTTCAGCCAAGGTAGACAAGGAAATGCCATTCATGCCACTGACCAAGTGTCTAGGCATGCTTTACATTAAATTCAAGGTTTATTTTTGTGACACTTTTAGTTATCGTTTGAACACAGCTCCTCTGGCTTTATTAGGTCATATGGAGTTTTCAGCAGATAACACTGTTCCTGGCACATAGTGGATATCACAAAAATTACTGAATGTATTCATTTGAATTTTCCCTCTCAAACTGGAAGGAGCTCTCTTAACTGGAAGAGACATTTCCCTCTCTTAACTGGAAGCTACCATTAACTGTGGCTGGGAACTGGCCACATGCCGTTCTTGACTGAGCTCCAGCCTGGGCAGTAATAATACTAACAGTACTCTTAGTAACAACCACCACAACTTTTCCATAGTGCCATACGCTGTTCTACATTCTTCATATGCATTAACTCATTTAGTCTTCACTAATAATCCTATTGTTCTCCCAATTTTGTAGAAGAGGAAACTGAGGCATAGAAAGATAGGTGGGAATGAGAGAATCATAAAGACAAGGGTAATGATTCCCCCTCCTCCAAACTCTTATTGAGGAAGACCTGGCTGTTCCCAATTACCAAGTTACAGGAGAATGGATCCCCTAATAGCTAGAGGTCACCCGAATATGAGGGACCAAGAGTAGAGGGTATGGAACAAAGAAAGTTCATGTGCCAGGTGCAGGTGCAGCTGATCCTCCTGGGATGCAGTGTGAAAAACCAGAAACAAGGCTGGTTTCCCCCAGTATCAGAAAGTAGCCATAGACCACCACACTGGTAGCGATTTAGTAAGGCCATGATTCTGTGTAGAGAAGTCAGGCTTCATAATTATGTTCCAAGTACTATAACCTTCGGGAACTACTCCATTTGATAGAGGGGAGAAAAATCACCAATATCTTGTCAAGTTGACAGCTCCTCAATTCTGGGATTTGGTATCACAGCCCAGGGAGTGCTGGGATGAATATAAAACTTGCAGGGACAGGTCTAGACTAAGCAAGGGATGACTGACACAAGGTAAATTTAAACTTCTTCAAGTCACGCACTTAATCCCATTTTGAGTTTGAAAACTCACAGTTACTTGGTCTCAGACATTTATCAGTGAAATTTCTAATGCATCATTGAAATTCAGGTCAACTTTTCAAGTGGTGTTTGAGATTATCCAATTCAGTTCAAACATCTTCCTTTTGCCATGAACGGGTAACTGTTTAAGTTAATGAGTTTTCTTTCTATCTACAAAAGATCAAGTGTAATTAAGCACAGCAGTTTAACTGATCTAATAAGTAACACATCTAATAAATAGAGAAGTATGTGATAGGGCAAGGAGACTCTCCATCCTGGTAATTAACCAAAATTTAATTTTCTAGGAAGGTGATGCTACCAGGGGAGGGAAAGATGAGGCTTTTTCCTATGACACTTCTGAAACTCTAAGCAATGGTTTATGTGCATGTGTTTTGTTTTTTTTTAATGGAAAGAATATCCTTAGCTTTTGTTTAATTGCTGAATCAGTCAGGAACCCAGGAAAGATTAAGAATCACAACTATGCAGATAAGTTAGAATTAAGAAAGTACCCACTTTCCACACTGAGTTGAAGGGATACCAAAAAGCATTTTCACCAGAGGTTAAACTCATCATTACTATTCATGCTGTTTCCATATATACATTTGCATTTTAGTGGGATGCATCATAATAACTGGATAAGAGCATGCCCTAATGTCAGATCCTCAGGTTTGAATCCCAGACCCACTTCTTGCTAGTTCTATAAACTGGAGAAGTTGCCTAAGATTTTTCGTGTTTAGTCTTCTCATATAATAGCATCTACCCCCTACTGCTCTTGAGAGGATTAAATTACACTAAGTTTACAAAGCCCTTCTCAAGGCACCTGGTACTTAAGAATTGTAAGCTTATTGGGGTTATGATTGTATAGCTGTGATAACATTTTACATCAAAGAAATTTTCCCTAATTTGCAAGTTTTTTTCAGATTCATGATGGCTCAGTAGTCGGTCATGAAGAAACCGGCCTCCATCTGCATTTACTGTACTATCTTTATGACTATTTTGTTAGGTACCAAGGAATCATAAGCTGCTTTTGTTTTCCAGTGATGACATGTTGTTGCCAGTTTTTTGCCAATTTTCCTCAAATATGAGTTGTAATTTAATTTTAAGTAAAACTTGAAACTCCTGGCACCTGCAACTCCCTTATACTTGGAAAAATAGAACTTCCTATTCTTTTTTTTTTAATTTTTTAAAATTTTTTTTTTAATTTTTGGCTGCGTTGGGTCTTTGTTGCTGTGCACGGACTTTCTCTAGTTGTGACGTGCAGGGGCTACTCTCTGTTGCGGTGCGCGGGCTTCTCGTTGCGGTGGCTTCTCTTGTTGTGGAGCACGGGCTCTAGGCGCGTGGGCTTCAGTAGTTGTGGCGCACAGGCTTAGTTGCTCCGTGGCATGTGGGATCTTCCCGGACCAGGGATCGAAACCGTGTCCCCTGCATTGGCAGGTGGATTCTTAACCACTGTGCCACCAGGGAAGCCCAGAACTTCCTATTCTTAAGACAAAAGTCTCAAAGAGTTCTTTTGAGTTTATACAAAACAACATGTGTGTATGTAAGGAATTAAGCAATCCAAAAATATATAATTAAATTTCCCTTAAAATAAGCATTCTTTCAGCTCTTTTGTTTTTGATTAGAGAAGAAACATTTCCTAAACATTGAGTTAGTTCTCTGAATTTTCAAGGATGACATACATCAAGAAAAAAGAAGTAAAATGTTTACCCAAAATTCACTTGAAAGTGAAGTATAGTTTGTCTTAAGAATTTACCTACAGAGAAAGGGAAAAGAGTTTATTCATGTAATGGATTCACTCATTCCTTGAGAGAGCACAGGCAGCCTGCCTTAAAACTATTGTCCCCAGAGACACAGAAAAGAAGACCATGTGGAGATGGAGGCAGAGAGATTAGAGTCCTAAGAAAAAAAAATATCTGGCAATTTTTGGTGAAACTTACTTGTTTTTATACTGTCATTAACAAAACTTCCCAAATGCTTACATTCTTTTGTATTTTGTGAAAACACCTTTGTATTTGGAAGTTAAGCTGAGGACATGTAGATCAGAAAATATAATCATTGTAGCATTGATGATATTGTATATAAAAATTGTAGATTTCTTTTTTCAAGCCACTGACAAGAAGTGCGAAATTACACTTGTTAAAGAAACACACTAAACTGAGAGGGCGATGAATTTTCAAAAAGCCAATTTTAGCTCAATTCTGCAAAAATAAAATAGCTTTAATTTTTTATTATTTCTGTCATGAAAGGAAATAAATTGACCCAGATAAGCTTTATAGATCCACAGGGCTAGAGGGATTCACTACAAAAAAACCTTTAGTCTATCTCCCAGTTCCTAGGCTGAATAACTTTCTTAGCCACTCAAGATTACAGCTATTCTCCCAAAAATATAATTTTGATAGCCTTGTGTAATAATGCATTCTAGGAAGTAAAATATACTCAGATATATCATACTCCCTTTTATCTTGCTATCTATGAAATGTGTTCATCATTTAACTCTGTTAAAAATATTTAACTGAATCTCTTTAGTATTTTTTCCAGGCCTTCCAACACAGATGTCAAATTATTTATTGTTTTGAGTGGACTTATCTTGTTAACATAGGCATATTTCCATGCACAGATGATCTATTATTATGAAAATATTGTTTTCTAACCCTGGTAATTATTAATTATTCCATCAGTCCATCCCTCAGCAGTGAAATGTTGCTCCATTTACAGAGCTAGACAACACTAACATTTCTAAGGTATTAATAAGTGCCAACCTCCTTTTTAGGTCACTTTAAACTTAACTTGAATTAACACTTATTAAATGCCTACTATGTGTGAGGCACCCTACTGTCTGCTTTCACAAACAAAAAAATATATAATGATGATAGCCAACAAGGAAATTATAGGCTTATATGCTAAATCTCCATGACATGACCAAATACTCTTCTGGCCTTGCATTTTGAAATATCCTTTATTCCAAATGCTAACCAATACAAATGATATAAAAATATGTTCTCAGATGTTTACTATAATCAATATCAATTAATGTTCATCAAAAGGAATTTTCAAAGCAGCTTATAAGTATCTCCAGTAAAGAAATCAGGTAGAGGTTTAATGAGTACACTTGAAGGCCAACATACAAAATATCAAAATATGCTTGGCATAGATCAGAAGACAGAATGAATAATGTCCATATTTGAGAAGACCAATTAGAAAACAAATCCCTTGACTGTTCAAACTTTTCAGACTAAAAAGTAAAGATTTAGAGAAGATGTGATATTACATTATATGCAGGAAAGTATGGTTAAAAATCACCATACTTTCCCACATATAATAATAAATTTTTAAATCACAAGCAATTAAATATAAATGTCCCCATCTATGAAACCATGTAGATGAAAAGTGAAAATTCAAGTAGGTTTTCAGTTGGTTTAGGAGAATGAAACATCTGTACTTTTCTAAATGTTCTAGTGTTTGGCATCAAACATTTTGACCATCTTCTCTTCTTTTTCTCTCAACATACACTCTCCTGACAATCACTAGACTACTAGTATCACCTCTGCAGAGCTCCTAGATCTATGGCCCCATCCTGACATCTCTCCAGCACTCATATCCAAAAACCTGCTCCACATTTCTACTTGCATATCCTATCTATACTTTAAGCTCAATATACACCAAATTGAATATAGTCTCATCCCTCACACACATGTTCCTATATACTAATTTGGTTTCTGACAGGATGAAAATCATCAATATTCACATTCAGTTTGGATGCCAAGTGCTATTAGTTCTACAACTGGCAGATCTAGAATACATACCCATCCCTCTAACTTCATTCTCATGATAATAATACAAGCACTCTTTATCTTCCCTTGCCTTTGCTACTTCAAAGGCAAGTAGCTTTCTACTTCCTACTTCTTTTTCTTCTGTGTACTGTTAAATTCTTCTTCTGACACTTACAGCTGTATCTACCTTTAGCCTTACATCTTAGGGTATTGTTTAATGGATGCGGCTTTATAAGCCAATCTCTTCTCACACTCTAGTAAGCACACCACTCATTCCCCTTCCCAGTCTTGCAGAACATGCTCCCACTGTACTCAAAGCATATGGTTTAAATGAGAACCATCATGCTTTATGGATTTTGCCCTTCCCTGTATCCTAATTCAAGTTTTAGTTGTGTTTTCTGCATTTTGCAATCAAAGGTGTCTCTGTTACATAGCCTCAACCTCAGTTAGAATGAAAACAATCTAACTCAGCTCAATGCCTTCTTGCCTAGAGGGCATCCCTGAATCTCCCAGCTATATGTAAGTGAGCTGCTCAGGTATAACAGGGTATTTACATCTCTCTTGTGGCACTCTCCAATTTATTTCTAACTTCTATAATAATATTAGTATGTGTGCATAACTTTCTCCCCTTCTAAGCTCTTTGGCAGTAAGACCTTGTCTATAATAAACACACAATAAATATTTGTTGAATAAATAAATGATTGGATGAATGAAGAAAAAAAATCTTTGCAAAGGATTCTCTAAGGATTTTTGGTTTTTACCCAGATGTTTGGCTTCACAAAGACACTTCTGAAAAGGAAATAAATTAATTGGTAATAAATGATGTTTTCTCTCAGCTTCCATTCAAATCATTGTGAACCCATCATACCAGCACAATGTTCTAGCTGCATGTTTGTGTTTCAACTTTCACAGCCAAACACCTGCGGTTAACAAACCACACATACCAAAGTATTTTTAACATGACTCAAATTGATCTGGGGAGTTGACAGCTTCTCAACATCCAAATGAATACCAAACTAAGTGTCAGTATTTTCAGAGACTCCTTTTTAATAACATGGGAAAGCTTGAGATTTCTCTTCTCTCATGAAGCAATGCACTGGTCTGAGTAAGCCTGTTCTTACTCTGTTCTAGTAAGTTCTTCCACTGGATGAACAACATGAACATTTTATTGTGGATCCACTGAAAGGACCTGGAAGTCCTAAAAGTTTTTATTTTCAAATGCTGCACATTAAGGTTTTTGACCTATTATTGTGCCAGACAACTAGACTGAAAGAAAATGCGACTGATCCTAAGCTATTACAGTCTCTCTCACAGACCCTCCTTCCATTTCAATCAATGGATTTCAAGTGAAAAATGTTACTTAAATTCTTTTTCCCTTTAGAACAGTAATACCAGGTACACCACTACATATCGCTTTTAAACTAGGCTACATGGCTTTCAAAATCCAGGTCAAATTGTTCTGTGCTCAAGTCATCAAAAATATTTCCTTTAATAACTTAAATAACTTTAATAACTTTATGCAAGATTACCTCTGTAAAATTACCTTTGTAAAATCAGTAATGCATGACTAAATTTTTTTCCTGTATAACTAACACTGTTTTATAAAGTTTGTAGTTTTTTTTTTGGCAAGCAGACAGAATAGTGTTTCATTTTAGATTTTGAATCCCCTAAGAAAACAACACTAAGGAATCTGTTATTTATATCATAACTAGTAAATCAATGAATATGTTTTAAGTATAATGGGATTATTAATGATTGTATAGTTAAAAGAAAAAAAGTTTTTGACCTGGGAAAAAAATTCATTTTGCTACTGAGCAAAACTCAAAGCCGTATAGCATAATGCTTTTAAGAGGTTTGCATATAAGCAAAATCAGTATCAAAATTGAACTTCAAAAGTATTAAATACCTACTATGTGCATGACATCCCACTAAGATTTAAGCAGCATCACATGGTTGACTTTTGTTTTCCCAGAGGCTAGTTACATATTTTGAAGATTGTATAAAAATAACCATCATTGTGTGTCCTCAACAAGCTCCTTTACATGTATTTTCTTGGACTGCCCTTAAAATCAAAAGGTGCAATGTGCCATGTGAAAACCCTCTACATTAACCTTCTTATTCCTTGGCTTGTTTCTGAGGCTACCCATCCTCAAGGTTCTTGCTTCTGTAATGTGCCTTGAAATCTCCCATCCCCTAGTCTGTGAGCTACCAGCCTAATAATGAGATCTAAAATTCCCACCATTATTATTATTATTTTAGGTTATGTTATTTTTTTATAGCAGGGGTAAATTTGACAAACTAAGGGAAAAAGGAGAAATACCAGAAACTTAGAATGCACTTGTAGGAGATCTTCAAGCTACTGAATGACAAATTCCTCTCTAAATTTCCACTCAAAGAAATTGTATTACGACTTGCTATTACCTTCTATTTCTAAGTTTGGGTTTGTTTTGTTTTGTTTTAATTTTGATATTGTATACAGGAAAAAGATCTTCATAAGGGAGGGAGAGGGATTCAGCCTACTTTGAACCCTCTAAGCAGACAACAAGGCTATTTTGCCTAGAAATCTTTTGAACTTCTCCCTGGGATCTCACACAGCTTGGTGCAAGTTGAGTTTCCTGGGGACTTGGCTCTCTCCAGGTACTTTTAATTGTTCCCACATGAAGCATTGTGTTGCTCCATGCTGAAATTAGCCAGGCACATGAAAGCTACCTTCCCCATGAAACCTGAAAAAAAAAAAAAAAAAAAGCAAAAATTGATAGGCTGCTGCTACAAATCATAGCATTTAATTCAATATGCACTTATTGAGAAAAATATGTTCAAGACACTGAACATGACCTCAAGGAGTTTCACACATTGAAATAAAGCAGAATCTCACAGAAACCTACATGGCACATCTTTTAGTTTTTGCTTATAGGAGAAAAGAGCTGGGAAATGGTTATGCTTAATTTTTGTCTTGAGAGATGGGAACCAGGACTTAATAGCCTTGAAAAAAATATAGAAGACTAGGAAAAAATAATTTTTAAAGTTACCAAGTGCAATAATTTAAGGCCTTCAAGAGTTCTTAATAAATTTGAATGATTACTGTTTATTATTACTATTACTTTCTGTTTAACAACTAATACCACAGTGTTTTTTCCACCTGTGAGAATTTGAGAGATCAGAAAACTAACATGCATTGGGCAGCTAATCCATGTCAGGCACTACACTAGGGATTTAGGCATACATCTTTTTGCTTAGAGCAGTGCTAAAATTGACCTTGGCATTCCAAAATTTGAGAGGAAAACTAGAACATGTTTTAATTCCTTTAGATCCCCATGACATAATTCCTAGCTTTGTCTGCAGCAAATTCTCAGGACATTAAACACACTCATTTTCAAACCCCAGAGTAAATGCTGATGAATTCTGAATTATCAGCTGTTTGGGATTCAGTTCGTTAACAGTGCTGGGCAGAGCCATGTTGGAGGTGGGACAAAAGAAAAAGTATGCGTTATATCTTTCCCTATTTTGAACCAAGTAGAAAAATTAATAAAAATTCTACAATCAATATACTGTTCACAACAATTGTCAACCCTCTTAGACAACGTGGCAGAGGACATGAGGGCCACACTGGCTGGGAACTATGAGCTGATTGGAAACAGCTGTGCAACAACGCAGGGTGGTAAAGCAAATGAACAAGTTTGCTTTTATTTAAAATTTTTATTTTGTTCATCATGGATGTTTTGTGTATTGCATTAAATATTACATTAAAATTTTATTTTTTTGGTGCCCCTTAAATTTTGCTTCAAGGCAAGTGACACTGATCCCAGCCCGGCCCTGTCCATTATTGTAATTTATCTAAGGTTTAGTTCAAAGTTTCTTTGCCATACAGTCTGTTCATTGAACCAAACCTTTGGAACCTTTCTCGGGAACAGTTAGGTGATTAAAAAGTCAGACAAAAGATAGAAAAAGAATTTAAAAAATGAAGATTGATAATGCAAAACAAAACAGAAAAGCAATGTACTAATGTGTGAAAGTTAACTGTATTTCCCTAACAGCTTTTCACCTGTAGAATTTTGAATGGTTTAATCTTCTTTTGAGCAACATTTAAGTTTGCTTTTTAGTGATGTTTTAACTCTTTTATATTTTCAGAGATACTATTATAATCATTATTTTGTTTAAAGGCCAGCTGTAGATATTAGATTCCTAATGTAGATTTAAAGTAAATAATTTTTTTTTTTTTTTGCGGTACGCAGGCCTCTCACTGTTGTGGCCTCTCCCGTCGCGGAGCACAGGCTCCGGACGCGCAGGCTCAGCGGCCATGGCTCACGGTCCCAGCCGCTCCGCGGCCTGTGGTTTTTTCTTTTTAAAAATTTATTTACTTTAGGGCTTCCCTGGTGGCACAGTGGCTGAGAGTCCGCCTGCAGATGCAGGGGACGGGGGTACATGCCGCGGAGCGGCTGGGCCCGTGAGCCATGGCCGCTGAGCCTGCGCGTCCGGAGCCTGTGCTCCGCGACGGGAGAGGCCACAACAGTGAGAGGCCTGCGTACTGCAAAAAAAAAAAAAAAAAACGAAAGAAAGAAATAAAAAAAAAGAAAAAAAATCATCATTAAAAACTGTAAAGGTAATAGTTTTTTTGTTTATGACTTCATGTCACTATACATGCAGAACCCATGAGTAATACAGGAACCCTGGTTAACCTCACTTCTATATTGTTCCAAGTGGAAGATACCACCTCTTGAGTGACTTAACTGAACACATTTTACTCAACTAAGTGGTGGGGGTCAAATATGTAGAGGTATAATAAAGGTTTGCCTTTTGGTGAATGGTTTGTTTTTTTAAAATAGTTGAAGTCTGATTATTAACATACATAATGCTGATTATAACATACATAACATTTCTGTCTTTCACTCAAAGACAGAAAAACATATTTCTTCTGTGTATTTGGCCTGTCTCAGAGTGAAGGAACCATCTATAATAAAGTAACTGGCTGAATGAAGCCCTCTAAGTCCTTTAGAAAGCAGAGCAAACATTTGAGGTTGCAAAAAGTATAACCTGGGTACATCTGCACGTCAATAAATGAACTCAGAAAACTCATGCATTCATTTCCTACAGTTGACAAAAAATTAGTGTCCTAGAGTCATAATTTGGGTCTGATTTGTTAGATACTGTTAAAGGATCCTAACAGTGTTTACAATAAAGAGTTCTAAGACTATTTTAAAATCAACAGTCTGTATTTTCTATAATTTCTTAATTTCCTTTTGTATTCCAAATTACCATTGCATGTATACACTACGTCTTGCTTTTTTTAAGAGGCAAATTATCGCTTTTATTTTGTCCCAGGTATATGACTTGTACACAGTTGACTCTGTCCTTCACTGTAATAATTAATTTTGATCTTCTACACTTAGCTTTCCCTCATTCTTTCCCCTTTTTCTTTCCAAAGACAGTAGATCCTCTTTCTACCATAATACATTTAGTGAATCATTTTTAATTTTGGACCTCCAAGGAAGCATTTCAGGAATGTCTTTAGAACTTTTGTTTTCTGATAAACTAACTCATCACTGGTTTCAGAGTCAGATTTTATTTGAACTCCAACTCCAACACAGATAGGCCAAGTGACCCTAGTTTAGGTAAATTACCTTACTCTCTGACCCCCTTTCTGGTCAGCTTCCTGTGGACAATAGTACCTACCTCAAAGCAGAATTGTAGGGATTAAAGCAATAATAACGTATCTAAGGTGCCTACTATCTATTACCAGCAATTTCAAATGGTTCAGCTTAACAGATTCTGCCTTTCATCCATCCTTTCCCTGTGACGAGGCTGGCCATGCAGGGACTTCCAAAGCAGTTGACTTTTCCTGAGGTAAAACGCAATATATCCCCATGGAAAGCCCAAGATGGAATCTTAATTTCTTAAATACTGAGTGTTTTGTTAAATTCCTATCACAAGTTTTTTATGACCCATGATAAGAAAAGACTTTCCGAAAAGATCACAGAGACCACAGGACACTACTGCTTACAGATACTACTATTTCTACAGGGCAATTGAATAAAAACTGCTAAATTGCTGACTTCAAATATTGCCACAGTTCCTACCTCAAATAACAAAGATATGTGAAAAAGTTTTATTTTTTTATTTCAACTTCTAGACAGACTTTTTTGCTTCTTTAACAAAAGCTAACTTCCTTTTCCTTTACTCATTCCCACTGGGGCAAATCCTCATTCTGCTCCTAAAACCCATTCAGTTTCCTGCCTCAGGGCAAAGTGCCATTTGACGTTACTGGGAGCTCCAAATCTGGCCCAGAAATGTGGGGACAAGACACAGGGATGAGACTGTAAACCAGGCCATGAACTTTAATATTCACAGCCTCAGACTTACTTCCCATGGTATTCAAGTAAAGGAAAGAAAATACATCAGCATTCAGCAAAACTCTTGTTATTCTTGCTAGCTTTATCATTCATTCTTTTAGAAAGATGGTTGACAGAGATGGTTTGGGGGTAGGAGGGAGACTGAAGAAACTTGAACTAGAGTTACAGATGCAATCCTGTCTTTCTCTAAAGGACTTAGTCTAATGTTTTCCACATGTTTTGTTTTCCCAGATTTTTGAGTTCTTCCTCATCAGGTTTAACCAGGTATATACCGTAGTTTTTGCCAACCCAAAACATTATGACACTCTGAAAATCAGGTTTTCTGAATCAAAGCAAAATTGGCACAGACTATTAATAAAACTAGTAAGTTACATCAGTTCTTATAAATGTTCTTTAATCACAGGTAGTCTTGGTCAAGCTCCTGTTCTTCTGGTACTTAAAACTCAGGAGTGATAATTACTAATTTTTCAATTATCAGTGATTTATGACCACGTTGGTTACATTTTATTCAAGTTTTAATTGGAAAAATTGGGGGGAATTATGATTCCCCTTCAACAGCTCAAAGTGAAAATTTTTCCATGGCCATCTAGAGGTGATTTATAGCTAACCCAAAGTGTTAATCATGGATAATTCTAGATTAGTATGGATGATTTTCCTTTTCTCTCTTTATATCTTTTTTTCTCTGTATTTTCTAAATTTTCTACAGTAGAAATATACTGTTTTAGTAATACATTAAAATATTTTAACCAAATGAGGTATAAGCTAACTTTCCCCAAGGGCAAAGTTCCTCACAGTTTGTGGAGGAGGTGTGTTTTGAACAAGATTCTGAATGGAGATAGTGTTGTCACTTGGCAGAGAGGAGAGGAGCGATGCTCAGAGAGCAATGACAGATAAGGATTATTTCACAGGAAGCATCATCCGGTGGTCAACCTTGAAGCACATTTGAAAGTGCTTAGAACTTATGGAAATCTACATTTACTGTAATTTTCCCAGGAAGGGTAATAAAAACGCAAATCTGTATTTTATAATGATGATTCCTGTGGTTGCACAAGCTAGATTATTTGCTAATATATTCTCTTCGATTGCTGATTACTGCTTGGTCCAGTTCATTGGCTTTCAAACTTTTTTGTTCATAACCTACACTACAAAAACTATATTTTATATAACAACTCAGTACACACATGCACACACACACATTCACATCATATACCTAGATCTACTTCAATACCTGTATCTATAGCAATACTCATATCTACATCTATGTAAAAGAGAATTGTTGTGCTGTAATACCTACCCTTGCTATACTCCATTCTATTCTATTTAAAAAGAAACACGGTCATAATCGACTAAAGCAATCCTATAATATACTTATGGATAGTGGCCCATAGTTTAAAACACACCAGTTTAGTACGTTCTTGGGTTACAGAGTCCCCTAGCTTGAAAACAGAAGTATAGTGAATATATTATTGCAGCAGTCCTGGCTTAATATAAAAATGCCCAGGCCCATGGAAATATGAAAAGCTAACTAATGTTCTAGAAACAGAATCATCACGACTCATTTAGAGACTTTTTGTTGGAGGCAAGAGAGAACTAAAGATGACTCTAGTGTTATATACCTAAAGGGTCAGAGGAAAAGTCACTCTGTGGATAGTGTTGGAAACACCAGAGATGGGTGATGATTTGAAGATACAAAATGGCCTTTTACTTTTTCTCTCAGACTAAAATGTTTTATCAATTTTTCATCCATTTAACTTCTCAGTTTGTCTTTTCTCCTGCTTTACTTTTTATGAGTTTTGTGTCTTTTATCCTGCATTAATTTATAACTTACACAGGGAGTTATTCTGATTTCTACTTCTTTCTTCATTTGCCACAGCACTGAGTATGGTATTCTGCAAGGACATGTGTGCCAGGCATGTTAAAAAACTAACTGGTTTACTGAAATATGCTTCTTAAAAAGTTGCATGTATACACTTTTCTCCTCCTTGTTCTCCAGCTCTCAGTGACGATTGGAAGGCATAGTCTCTACTTGAAAAAGAGAGGAGTTTGACCTAAGACGGAACTTAGTTCAAATCCCAGCTCCTGACACTTGTTAGTTTTGTTGTAACCTTGGAGAAGAGCATAGCTTCTTGATTAGTCAGAGTGTTTCCAGTGGCAAGTGACAGAATCCCAAATCAACCTGGTTTGAGCAAAAAGGGAAATTGTTGGCTCACATGACTGAGTCATTGTCTTGTAAATATTGATTTCAGGAATCCGTGGCTCTTTCTGTCAATCCTCCTTTCTTCTCTGTTGGCTTTGTTCTCAAGGCTTACAGTATTTCTCTGTGTGGTAGGAAGAAAAGATCTCTAGCAGCTCCAGACTTACATTCCACAGGTTAACAACTCCAAGTGAAAGAAAATTCCTTTCCCAGTTGTTCCAGAAAAATGTCCTGAGGCTAATGCTGATTGGTTCTAATTTACCTGAGTTGGGTCATGTGCCCATCTCTGAACCTAGCAAAGAGAATCCACTCCTAGCAAAGAGAATCCACTGCCTCATTTGCTAAGCCTGGAGCAGGAACCCAGGCCTAGATCCAACCATCTGAGCACATAGATGGAGAGTAATAGTTCTCCAAAGGAAATATTCTTATAAGGAGAAAAAGAGGCAAAAAATACAGATGTCTGCTTTATCTCTTAAAGCCTTAGTTCCTTTTATCACTAAGATATCAATGATATTGCCTGTGTTTGGGGTGAGAATTAGAAACAGCAAGCAGGTAAAGCCACGGTAAAAGAGTAGGTATTCAACAAGAGCAAATAACAAATGATGAAGCAAATGGGGTAAAACAATAAGTTTTTAAAAAAAGTTTTAAGAGTAGATTCTCAATAACTATTTTTAATATTTCTCCCAAACCTGGGTCAACCATATTCAAGACTACAAAATCATTATAAGATAGCATTGCTTTTGGTCCTTCTAAGTGTGTTAGAATCTTACACTATTAACAAAGGCAATTTAATACAGATATTGGGTGCCAGAGGATTTAGACAAGCAATTTTTTAAAATCTCTGACGCTAGGTAAAGCTAGACATACTAATACATTCATAGTTTGTTATCAAGCATCATAGATATTATAAAATATCAATCAGGGAAAATTATATTGATCACCAGAGAGTCCCAGAGCTCCACTGGAAAATAATTTTACTGTAGATATGAAGCTCTTGGTATTAGGTGAAGAAACCTAATCAGCCACTCAAATGATAGGAGGGTAATTGAGAAATAAAGACCTGAAAGGCCCCCTAAGGATAAAGGAGCAGGATGTTGCCATTCTTTCTCGAGACAGAAAAACAAGAAATAGAAAATGTCTGGAGACAATCATAACCCATTTAGGAATTTATAAAAATCAGTTACACTTGAATTTACAAGAAAGAAAAATTTCTGTGAGCATTGAAAAGTGAATATAATACTGTCTAGAACCTTGATTTGATCAATAGAATTCATGTTGTATCGCATAATCAGATGTAGTTTGTGCTATGTGATGTGAGCTGCTCTGGAATGCCCCTTCTTGCTGAGGAATAAATGACTGAGCCCTCAGAATTGAGAAGAGGCAGGCTACACAAATCTTGAGATTGTGAGATTCACCAGCCTGTATGGAGGAGTCCTTCTTCTCACAGGTGGAAGTCAAATCACCATTTTGGACCATGGAAAATGTGAGATTTGTGAAATTTGCATAAAAGTGGGACTCGGGGTATAATGTCTGTATTCCCAAGACTTACTATCCTAAAAAATGTGTCAGTTCACTTTTTACACTATTTAGCTCACTAAGGGGAAAAAGGGAAATGTTGAAATGGGCATGAAGAAACAAACGGCAATGAAAGGAAAAAGAGAATAAGTACTTAAGTTAAATGTGACCTATTTTCAATTTTTTTCCTTGGGCCAATCTGACTGAAAGTTAAGGTTTCTGAAGGGAAAACAAGAACCTACATGCCTGAATATCATAAGTATTTAAGCCAGATGAAAGCATTTACCTTAGCTTGATCGAGCTCCTGTTTTCTAAGTGGGAAAACTGAGGCTTAAAGATGCTAAGTAATGTGACTATCATAGGGCCTAAAAGAATGAGGACTCTAAGGTAATGGAGTTCACTTTTCTGAACTACATGGAAAAAGTATTTATTTAACTCAGCAAAAAATATGTAATTCAGCACAGATGCAGATAAAAAGCAAATGAACACTTAGATGACCATAGAGCCAAAAGTGTACATTGTTGTTTAAGAATTCTCTGGCTTACCTATTCCCTGTCTCCTGTATTTAGTATCACATATCAGCAATGGGTTTGTGGGCATTTATTGCCAGGGGGAAATGAGAGGAATTGGGTAGCAGAAGGAAATTAATTCTTCTGGAAAAAACCCAAGTAAGGATTCCCCTTTTAAGTTCCAGAACCTAGACATACAAAGTTTTTGTGCAGTATTGCCAGGTACACAGTATATTTGTTGAGTTTTGGTTGTCTGTGTCTGTTCCTCTTGACTTGGTGACGCATTCTCAACCCTTTGGATGAATCCCGCTTCACTGATGTGTGTGCTGAGATCATCTCTCCAAGTATCTCTGGTCAAGTGGTAGGCCCATGAGTCAAGCCAAGCCACTTGGATTCTCCTTTGAAGATCTTTAAATCTTGAGTCAAAATGCAAAGCCCTAAAACCTGTAGAGGTGTTTAATTTTAAGATGGATGAGACTGCCCACCATTTCCTGCCACCTTCTCCTAGTTCCTGTCTTTCCTTGAATCGACACCCTCTCCTTTTGTTCAGTAGAGCTAGCCAATATAGTTTTAATTCATGTATTTTCTGTTTAAATCTCAGCGCTCAGGTTACTCACAGCTTAGTAGGGGGAATGTTATATCACAAGACCTAGCACACTGTCTGCCACTTAGAAAACCTTCAATAAACATTTTTTACATGACTGTTGTGATCAAGGTAAATGTTGGCTACCATTGAAGCAAACAGGGTGATCACTTTACACAGGGTAGGAACATGACTGAATGAATCATCTTTTTACTTCTCTCAGTGCCTTATATAGAGTAGGTCTTCAATAAATGTTTGAATCAAAAACATGAAATCCTACAAAAATGTGTTTCAGTGAATCTCAAAATGATATAATTTCACTAATCCTTTCTCACAACCTTCTAAGATTTGTTGTATTGTACTGAATAAGCCAACTTAGAAAAAAATTAAAGCCAGGGTCGGGAATTTTCATCTCCTTTTCACTTTTGCTAATAATGTTACCATCCCCTAAGAGCGAAAGAGCTGAGTACTTTCTCATCAAGGTCTAAGGAATCACAAACAGCCCTGCCTTTCACTGAGTGCCAGAACCAGTAACAGGGAAAACTGGAGAAAATTCTCAGGAGGAAAAGCTAATTTGAAACCCTCTCCACAAAATGTTGGCACTTGACAGCTCTGTGTTTTCAGAGTCTGTCACCAAGGTGTTATCAGAATAAAGGAAGTCTTTTTGAGTTACACACAGGGTTTGGAGTTCTTTGAAGACCACCAACATGGGTCCTGGGAACTGGAAATATTTATTGGACCCATGTAAAATTTGAGGAACTGTGGCAATGTATTTTCTGCCCATAACCTTCTTAGTCTTTGCTTGTGGGCCTAAAATAACATTTTTTCTTCTTTTATTACAAATGGTGAAGCACTGGGAAAACTGCATACTTATTGAAAGTATGTCAAGAAAGACTTAAGAGTAGAATTACTGCCAACAGTCTACCACTTTAGGATAGTGCAAACAGGTTAAAATAGTATCCTGAACCCAAGCAGCAGTCTTTCATAATCCTCCCTATTCTACTTAGGCTTCTGAGTTTTATAAGCATTGACAACTATAGTAGCAAAGTGCCCTCGGAAGTTTTCAGAGAATCTGGGATACACCTTAGTGTGAAAAAAGTCAGTCCCAGAGTTTTGTCATTTGGGACAAATGATAGGATAGTGTAGGTCAATTATAGAACCAATTGGGTAAACAATAGTCAGAAGATACAAGTTTGAGTTGCTTTTGGTTACCAACTGGAAACATCATTTAATCTCTGAGTTCTAGTTTGTTCCTCTGTAAAAAATAATAGTAATTTTTATAGGGTGCTTGTGAGGATTAAATGGAATAATACACATGAAAGCATTTTGTCCACTGTTAGGCACTATATAGCAGGTGATAATAATGATGATAGGCATAAAACAGCAAAAAAAAAACGCTTTAGAAGCAAAGATGTCTTCACAAATCAGGCAAAGAAGTCAAACCACATCAGTGTCTCCAGGTTTATCTAGAGGACTCTGCCACCTTTGCTGAGAATCTTTGTTGTGCCTTTTCCTGCCAGAATTGGAGTTTTCTTCTACTATTCTGCTTTTCTTTGTTTATCCTCTCATAACTTCTAACCGAGGACTTGAAGCTCAAGCACAGGAAAGAAGAATGGTGGAGGAGAACTTAGAGAGGGTGCTGTGGCTTCACATCAGAACTGGGGTGGTCCCAGGAAAACTGCCCTCTAAACATGACAGTCTCTGTTCCTGGAAGGAAGGGGAGAATCAGAATTAGGACTCTGGGCCCTGGTGAAATTATACCCAGAAATGGTTTTGCAGCTACTTAACTATCTTCTGACTCTACCTATTTGGGGCTGTTCCAGAATGTTCTTGTGCCATGTTGAATGGCAGGTGGTGATGACAAGCCTGATGAGTTTATTATTGAGAAGTAGTTGTAAGAGCAGGCCAAGTAAACTTCACCTCTCCTTTCTAGGTCCAACAGCAGAAATCTAGCCCCTTTCACTCGCCAAGGAAACTTTCTATGGCCTTGAAAATTGCATGGCTCCCAGCCATTCCAGTGCTGCCAACGATGCTTCTAGGAGCTTTTACTATAGCTTCTTCACATTTTTCTCCCTCAGTCCTTCAAGGTTTCTCCTTCCCATCTAATGCTAGGTCTGTAAAAATACACAATACGTAGTGTGCTGATTCTTATCAGGCCCAATAGCCTCATAAGAAAAATAAAGAAAGAACCAGAAAAAGATTCATGTGTGTAATAAAGAGTTCTTGTAATTTTTCCATTTTTTCTGCTTGACTACTAAAATTTAAAAGTCTAAAAGTTTCCTCAGCCTGTCTGTTGGTATGTCAACAATCACAAAACAAAAGTTCACAGAGTACAAAGCCTTCTACTAAGTGAGGAAGATTATTAAAAAACAGTCAGTTCCCTCCCTCAAACATTTTAGAATTTCCCTAATAACTTACAATAAATAAAATTCCCACCCGATTTCAATTTTCAAAGAGCATTTTATAAAACTATGGGGCTATCCATGTCAATTTAAAATATATATATTTTTTTCATTCAGATTATAAATTGATAAGCTCAGTACAGAAAAAAATTATTTTAAAATCAGATAAATATAGAAACCACCCATAGTCTTACCACCAAGAGTTAACTGCTCAAATAAATCTAATATATATCTCTCCTTCTATGCATATTATTTTTCAGAGTTGTGTCTGTATTATATATACAATTTTCTAAACTATTTTTCACTTGTTATGTTACAAGTGTTTCTCATCCATTAGAGAACATTTATGTATAGTGTTTCAATGAATGTCTATTAAATAAATATTATATTAGTGAATAATATACAGTCATTAAAACTCTATTCATGAAAAATTTTCTAATATATACGATTTCAATATATTTACTAGTATATTAATATATTTAATATCTAAGTGAAAGTTATATCTAGAGGTGACTTTACATCCTTTTAAATATTTGATGTGATTAATATTTCTATGCCTAAGTCTGTCTGCATCTTGGATTATTTCTTTAGGATATGTTTCCCAGGTGGAAATATTAGATAAAATCACTAGAACTTAGTTTTTGTGTAATAGTTATTTGGAGATCTTGATACATGGGACCACAGCAAATTTTAAATTCTAGGCCAATTTCACATCCATCTACATTGAAGTCATAAAAATATGAGAATAATTTTTAATAATAGATAATGTTATTTACCATTTTACTTGTGCTCTTCTAAATCCTTTACATACTGGATCCCACTTAATACTCCCAATGACCCTCACAGGTAAGCACTGTTTATTAACCCAATTTAACATAATAGGATAGTGAAGACCAGACAGTTGAAATAACTGGCCCAAGGTCCACAGCTAGGGATCGTCAGAATCAGGATTTGAACCCATGCAACCTGCCTCCAGACCTTCATGTTTCACTACCACCTGCCCACTAGTAAGAAATTTTTCAGCACTCAAGGCAGAAAAGTAGCAAACCTTCCCCCTATAGAATGTTAACATACGATTTATTATCTACTTTCTTTCATTAAAGAAGGTACTCTAACTTGAATGCCAGCAGGATAAAATTAAAGCAATCACAGCACACACTGGCCAGAAGGGCTGAGTTAGGATGCTGCTGAAAGGAGTAGATGTTCATGAAAAGGAAATTTTAGGGGAAAACCACAGAGGGGTGTCGTAGAGAAAAGTCTATTCAGAGCATTGAGACATAGCTCTCAACTAATGTCTCCAGGTTTAACTAAGGTTAACTGAATATAAAGGGCAACAGAGAAGAAAATTTGGTTTGGATGGAGTGTGAGAACCAGGAAATAATAGCTAGTTGGCCAGGAAAAGCTCATCCACTGACTTGTAAGTGCCTTAGAAAAGGACTCATGTCTTTTCTGCAATTACACACCAGCACTCAACAGGCTGCCTGGCATATAGAAGCCTCCAATAAATGGTTTTTGGACAAAAATGAATTATGCTGTTTGTCAGAGAGCCTCTGAGGTCAACTGTCCAGTGGGGGACAACTGAAATCCAATCTACTTAGACATGAACAGTATGAGATAAAAGGAGTGGATTTGTAGAAAGATATTTGAACTGCAGGAAGAGTGAGTGAAAGTTGAAGTTCTGCACAGATTGTAAGAAATAAGGACCTAACTAAAATATTTTCACACAGAAAATGCTTTGGTTCTGACTATAAATTCAGATATTTTAATCAGAATTATGCTAAAAGTTTACATTTTTATTTAAGAAATATCTCCTGAGCAAATTGTTATTAAAAGAGAATAACAGAGAAGGGACTGACAACAAGAAGGTAAGGGAAAGGTCAAGAAAAGGGAGATAGAATCTGTAGGGTGCTTAAGCCAGGGCAGGCCTGGAATCCTAAAGAAAAGTTATGCATGTGGATATTTAACTTGTTGTGATTTGTGCAACTTTTATATATTACATGGGGCGTAATTTTTACAGATTGAAATTCTTGGCTTTATCACTTGATATCTTATATCCTTTGCAGTTGGCTCCTATGCTGTCCTTGCCCATAGGTCTTAAAATGGTACGATGTATCACTAAATTTTAAATGATGCTGATAAAATCACAATAATGATAATGAAGAGCTTTTTCCAAATGCATCCGCTTATCTCCCAATCAATTAAGGTTTAACTTGAAAACAGTTGACAATATTATATGCCTGTTCTTCTCCACGTTTAAATGTGTATTTAGAATCATGCTGTATTTAATGGGGGCTCTGTTAACTGGTGGTTAAGAATACAGTCTTGAAGACCAGGATTCTGGTCCTAGCTCTACTTCCTGGATGTGTGACCTTGAGGTAAGTTAACTGAGCTTCATATTTCTCATTAGAAAATGGGGATAATAATATCTATTTAATAAAGTTGTTGTAAGACATAAATGGCAGGATGTACGGAAAGTGCTTAGCACAATGTCTGGTACTTAGTGGGCAACAAGTGAATAGTAGCTGCTGCTGACCCTAATTCAACTCTTTGGAATTTGCAAAATGGATCATAAGTATTACAGGAAACAGGATTCCTCATGAGACTCCCATAACTTCCTGGAGATGGGTAGGCCAGAAATTCTCTGGGAACTGTTGAAACATTTGTTTCCAGATCTGATGAATTCCAGCACTTGCGCAAAAAGCAGAAATGAAAACCATTAACTAGCATCTGCAAAAATCATTATATATGAAAATTTGGGGTCAGTTCTCTTTGGATCCCAGCCATATTCCACTTCTTAGTGTGAGTTTCTACATTTATTTTGTGCTTTTGCTTTGGACTTTGTTCAGATCGTCAGCTAACATCAGTGAGTTCCCCTACGAACAAACTTGTTCTCCTATGTTATACAAAGAGGTTAAGACTTGCTTATGAAGGGACAAAGACAGCCTCAGAAGATACTAGTATCTGACTTTACAGTTGGAGGGAAATGTGTGACTCAGTAGTAAATTCTTCTTTTTCCTGTCTGTTGGTCTGTTGGCTATCCAGTATATTGAAAGCTGGAGAGGATACCCTCTCCAGTTTTCCTCTTGATCTTGTGCATTGTTCCCTTAGTTCTAAAGTAAATATATGATTCTCATCACAAGAAAAAAAATTTTTGTAACTATGTATGATGATAGGTATTAACTAGACTTACTGTGGTGATCATTTTGCAATATATACAAATATCGAATCATTATGTTGTATATCTGAAACTAATATAATACGTCAATTATATCTTAATAAATAAATAAATTAAATAAACACATGAAAGCCAAATTCAAATATATAAAAATGTTCCAATAAGCCCTCAGTGTAAGATAATACAAGTACATGAAACCACCAGGCAGAATATAAGAAGCAAGGCCTGAATTTACACACGTGTGATAATTTGAAGCCTAAGGTTGAATTGAATATTTTTTATAGATGAAACTCAAAGTCTTACTATTAAATACACTACCAAAAAGAAAAAAAAAGTCAATTTAAACTAGGCAGAAATTTAGTTGTGTTAAAAGAGTGAGGAAAACATAGACAAAAATCATTAACCTCCCTTCTTGAGGCGCAAATTAACTTCCTAGCACCCGCTTTATGGCATGGGCCACGTTCCTGCCTATAATTTATTAAGCTAGGAGAGTAATAAGATTTTTTTAAAGGGAGGGAACCTAATACATTAGCTGGTAATTTTGAAAATGAAGTAAACTGAAAGAAGATACTACCAGATAAAAAGGCAAATAAGAAATCAGAATACAACTAGATAAGATGGCTTGAAGGGGCTTCCCTGGTGGCGCAGTGGTTGAGAGTCCTTCTGCCGATTCAGGGGATACGGGTTCATGCCCCGGTCCGGGAAGATCACACATGCCGTGGAGCGGCTGGACCCGTGAGCCATGGCCTCTGAGCCTGTGCGTCCGGAGCCTGTTGCTCCGCAACGGGAGAGGCCACAACAGTGAGAGGCCCGCGTACCGCAAAAAAAAAAAAAAAAAGATGGAGTGAAAATAAAAGTTATGAAAGAAAACTAAATGAATTGCATAAATGTAAGTTAATAAAAAATCAATTAATACAATTGTATAAATTAGTAAGAAAAGACAAAATAGATTTCAACTGATTAAACTGGAGGCTAAAAGTTTTAAATAAATTAATAATATTGTTAGGATATAATCAGTAATTTAATAGAGTGGGTATTAGGAGACTATAAACCAATGGTGGGGGTGTGTATGCATGTCGTGCTTTTGCTACGTTAAAATGATGATACAAATTCAAAAGCTTATTGCAGTTGTGAAGTTCTCAAAATAAAGAAGCCACAAAGCCTAGCATTCTACCCTTTTTTGCCCTTCTGTGTATGGGGTTGATTCATGGGTTCTGTGAACTGAGAACTGGGGGCTGACAGAGGAAACCCAGACTGCTGCTCTGTGCCTCACATAACCGTTTCCTGTTCCTATTGCCCTGACCATCTAGAGACACCTGCGTCAGGGGAAAATACTCTCCTTAGTGAACGTGAAGCTAAGAGTTCCACTGCGTCAGACCCACACAACAAGGGCAAGCACACTAAGAGGTGTGACCAGTCTTACGTCATTTTGGCAGCAGCAGCAGTCAGTCATTACGCTGATAAAGATATTCATCACTCAGATTCTATTTTACCTCATTTGGGCAAACAATCTTTTCTGCCTGATCATAGTCAAAGCTGTATTTTTCACCCAAATAACTTGGATGCAAAGCCTTTGGAAAACGTTTAGCTATCATTTTTTGATGATAAGACTTCACATATTCAGAGCTAAGTTAAATGTGGTTCTTTTAACTGCACTTTGGAAGTCAGAATTATCATCGAATAGCTCAAAAATTAATATAAGAATATAAATGTTGTCATTGATTAGAAACAGTTCTAACACAATCTTGTATTGTGAGAATTTTTAACTTTATTGTAAAATCAACTGTGTTTTCATATTCTTCACCTTGAAAATGTCTCATTACATTATGACTCTGATCCCAGATTGTTGTTTTGATTTAATAGCTTTTTGTTCTTTTATAATTTTAAATGTTTCTTATGTTTAACTAATGAACATAAGGAGATTATTAATTTTTAAAGCTCTAATCACTTTGTAATTAATGTGCTTTCTTTACCAGACACCGCAAAATTCCATTCACACCTGAAACATCTCACCTTAAACTGCTTATCTAGATAGCTTTCAATTTTCCACAGTCTCTGAGGTATAATCAGTCACTAGGGAGGATGCCTCCCTACCTTTTTATTTTCTTCTAGATATTGCAGTGTTACCAGGCCTCCCTTTAAAAATATTGCAAAGTTTGGTCTGGAAGAAAATGATACCATTTGTAGCTATTACTGGAAAAGTTTGTCATCACCTCAGTAATATTCCTCCTGGTTATTTCATACCTTGGCAGTGGTATGCCCTTCTAAAAACATAAGTAATGGAATTGAACTCTCCCCAAGTATTCCTTAAGAACCTATTTTTGTTCTTAAAACTTTCTCCCTTAGATTTTGTCCTTAGTTCAAAAGTCTCTTCTTGCCTATATTCTGTCAGAGATGCACAGAAAATGTTTTTTGCAGTGCAAATGTTTTAAAGGTATTCATTATGTGGCAGAGATATTAAGAGTCTTCACAGAATAACCCTCATCAGCTAATGGGCCCTAGTAGGATGAGCCTGTAGAAGTCACTGGAATACACAGTGTTGGAGAAATTTATAGCCAGTCTATCAGCAGGATGTATTAGACATTTAGTCATGAACTAGGTACCTAATTCAGAGCTGACAAAAAGTAAAATCCCATAACAATCCCTCACAAGGAGTAGTTTCAGGAAAAACACCACTTCTCTGTAAGGCCTTAGATACCTATAACTGGAAGTCTTGTTCCTGGATTTGTATGAGAAAGAAGATGTTTGCGATATTTAAAGAGTTTCTCTAGTAATTCCTGACATTGCATGATTCTAAAATGTATTCTATTAGTTCCAAAGAAGCAGCTCTTTTTTAACAGAACTATAATTTTTTTAACTGATTGTCTTGGCATGACCTTGCAAGATACAAGTCAAGATATAGGGAAAGAACTCAAAGTACATTAAGGAAAAAGATAAAACTAAATTTAAAGCTATATAATAATATTTACATCACATTTACTATGGGTCAGCCACTGTTCTCAACAATTCATGTATTTTAACCCATGTAATCCTCTCAAGAAGTCTATGAACTGAGTTTTACTATAATCCCATTATTCAGATGTGGATACTCAAACACAGAAACCAGCTTACAGTAACAGAGAGCAATGATTTCAACCCAGGGAGCCTGGCTCCAGAGATGGGCTCATAAACATTACACTCACTACATTGTCTCTTAATACCTTTCATCATGCCTCTACATGCTCAAGAGCACAAAATTCAGGGCTGATATCTCCAAGTGCAACTATAACAAGACATTTCTTGAATTAACACTGATCCACTAGATCTATCAATGAGAACAGGTAGAATAAGCAGTGCTAGGATGGGAAAAATCAAAAAGCAAGGAAGCATGACATAATATCAAAACAAAAAGATGCCAGTTTAAATCAAAATACAATTTTTAAATTATCATTAAGGACTATAAATATTTAAACAGAGCCAGAAAAAATGCCCAAAAAATATTAAAATGAAATTTTTAGAGGAAAAACATCAGTGGAGAAAAAAAAACCTGACTTTAGCTTCCTGGTGAAGGCCTCAGAAAAGGCCTTCTGCCACATGAAAAAAATAAATTTATTGAAGATGCCAACTGTTGTGCTTTGTTTAAAGATAAATTTCAAATATTTGACTTAGGTCTATAGTACAGAGACTCAATATTATTCAGTCATCATCGATATATCTGTCCTAGCAAAGACATAATTTTCTGGCACATAAAATACATTTTAAAATAATATGCTTTTAAATATATTAGAAGAGCAATGATACCAGTATAATAATTCTTATATTTATTCAGTGTATCCCTAAGCCCAGTGCTGTCAGTTTCAAATGCAAAGCCTGTCATACTAATTTGCTTTTATTCCTCTAGCATGAGATATTCTATTAGGCATTGCCTTAGTCTAAAGGTTGAGTGACTGTACTTTTAAAAATCAACACATGAAGAAGGCTATTTCATCTAATTAGATTAATCCTCACCTAATGAATACACAGGGAGTTGCTTCAGAGTCATGAATCCAGCTCTTAGTAGGTATTTAACCAATATTTCTTGCATGAATTAATAAATAAATTTATCTGGCCACCAAAGCAGGAAAGCAGAGTGTGTTTTCCTTGAACATGATGACATAGGAACTTGGGTTTCTCTCTCAACTTCCTACTGAAGGGTAGCAGAATATGCCACCACCAAATATGCCACTTTGGCATAAGAATTATTTTGAGCTGAAGGCAATTGAGCAGCAAGTATAAGAAAAGCTCTCTGCCCTCCCCCATTTGCCTAAAAGAACATAAATTTATAAAGGTGTCCCTCTCCTCTCTCTATCAGGAAAGGACAGAAGTTAATCCCCAGAGATAATTCTAGACCCTTATAAGCCCAGAGATAGCACCAGGAAAATCTACATAACAAACCTTATTAACTAGTCCTTATCTTCCTTGTCTTATTACTTCTGTAAAATTTTATTTTTCTGTTGTTAAGATAAGCCTAGGTTCTAGCCTTTGAGTTACTCATCACTGAGTACTTCCGTGTGTGTGCAATGCACTTGTTAGTAAACTTGTATGGTTTTCTCTCATCATCAAGTCTTACTTGCAGGGTTCTCTGCTCAATGAATCTAAGATGGGTAGAGGAACAAGAAAAGGTTTCCTTCCCTATACTATTAAAGTGAAATATAAAAATAGAGAGGGGAGATCACAAAAACACAATAAAATAAAATGAAAGGCCAATTATTTACAAGAAACCAGTGTTTTACTCAAGTCATTTCATTGATTAAAAACACACGAACAATTGGTATTACTGGCCGATTCAACCTCTTTTCTTAAATTTTTTTTTATTTTTCATACAATTTTTAAAGGTTACAGGTACAACCTCTTGAACTAGAATGAGGCACCTCTAACAGTCCTCAGCTCAGGGATAATAAAAGTACAATGATTTGCATGTAGCTTGGAGCTGTTGGAAACTCTGTTCCTCAAACTTCTTTTTGCCTGTGAAACCATGGACCACCCAACTTGTACCTTCAATGTACTGGGGCCACAGACCTTCCTCCCAAAGTGGGTATTAAAACAAAGCTGAGAAGAGAGGATAGAGGCAGGAGAAAAGACTGCACTCTAGACACAGAGTGGCTGACAGCTGGCTAGTGCGGGATAATGTGTCTAGAAAAAGGTACTTCCCTAAAGGTTCGTTGTCTTTTCAATTTTCAAAACTTTGAAAATCTGGATGTCAGAACTTGGATGTCAGTATCCTGTTAGTGGTATTATAAACCTCAGAATATTTTCTATTCCTTCAAGATTCATTAGGCCTCCACACCATGCAGTTATGCTACTGTAGGAAAATTTGTTCCCAGGCCTAGATATGGATTGGCTTTTTTACATTTTCTAAAATAGGTATTTTCAAAAGGGGTGGTACTGCCCCTTTGGGGGACAGACGGGGATATGTGAAAACCTTTGGGGTTGTCACCACCATTTTCAGAGGGTCACTACTGTTATTTTGTTTGGGAAATTGGGACGTCAAATGTCCTGCTGTATGTGAAACAATCCAGCACAATAAACAATAATCTACCCAAAATGCCAATAGTGCTCTGTTGAGAAACCCAAACCCTAGAACATAAGTCGTTACCTGAAATGTCACACAGAGGCTTAAGATGTAAAATGGATAAAAGCAAAGCCCAATACTGAAATAACAAAATTTTGGTGGAATGCCCTAAAAATCACAAAGAAAATAAAAAGTCTCACTCTCACCCAGTATTATTTAGTGCTATTCCTGAAATTCTGACTATGCGTAAGGATGGGAAACGTAAAAAAGAATTCCTTAAAAATTGTTAAAAATAATCTCTTGGGGGCTTCCCTGGTGGCACAGTGGTTAAGAATCCGCCTGCCAATGCAGGGGACACGGGTTCGAGCCCTGGTCTGGGAAGATCTCATAAGCCGCAGAGCAACTAAGCCCGTGCGCCACAACTACTAAGCCTCTGCTCTAGAGCCCATGAGTCACAACTACTGAAGCCCGCGCGCCTAAAGCCCATGCTCAGCAACAAGAGAAACCAGTGCAATGAGAAGCCAGCGCACTGCAATGAAGAGTAGCCCCCACTCGCTGCAACTAGAGAAAGCCCACGCACAGCAATGAAGACCCAATGCAGCCAAAAATAAATTAATTAATTTAAAAAATAATAATCTCTTGATACAGATATACTCCGTTAATAGGAACCCAATGCACCAATAATAACAGGAAAAATCAAATGGTAAGGTAATTCACAATAACAATAAAAATACAAAATGCCTAGGAATAGCCTTGACTAGAAAAGTAGGACCAATCTGAAGAAGATAGCAGAAAGAAAATTTGAATATAGAAGACATCATTGACATATAGAACAATAAATGAAAAGTCATGTGCTCTTTACCAGGTAAATTATTGTTCGATAGTTGCACTCTATATTTCTTTCTCCCCCTCCCCCTCCCCTCCCCCTCCCCCCCTCCTCCTTTTTCCCACTTTACAAAATTATTGCTGCATATATCTGGGAGAATAAGAAGGAAACTGTTATATAATGAAGTATTTGTTTGATCTTGGTGTCTGATTCCTGGGAATGAGCCTCTAAATCTTTGGAATTTCCCGAGTGATAGAAATGCCTTTGTTGGTGAACCCATCAGCCACACCTGAGTTATGCTAATGAGACAACTCATGGAAGACCCCAAGTTAACTTCAGGATGGGAGCTGGTCATTCCAGAAATACCAACTATATTTTAGAGAATTGAGACTTTGAACCACATGATGTCAACTCAGTGTCAAACCTCTGAGAAGGGGAGGAGTGGCCAATGATTTGATCAACCATTCCTATATAATGAAAGCCCAGTAAAAACTCTGAAGCCTGAGTGAGCTCTTGTGGTTGGTTATCATACACTGATGTGCCAAGAGAGTGGCACATTCTAAAGACACAGAAGCTTCATGTTTAGGATTCTCCCAGACTTCATCCTATGCCTGTCCCTCTTTGGCTGGTCCTCATTTGTATCCTTTATAATAGAACTGTAACTGTAAGTGTAATGCTTCCCTGAGTTCTGTGAGTCATTCTATTAAGTTGTTGAACCTGAAGGGGTAGTGGGAACCCGTGAGTTTGTAGCTGGTCAGAGATGTAGGTGACCTGAGAACTCTGGAGCTTGTGGCTGGTGTCTGAAGTGAGGGGAGTCTTGTGGAGGACTGTTTGCTTAATCTGTGAAGTCTGCACTCATTCTGGGTAGTCAGTGTCAGAATTGCATTGCAGAAACAATAACAAATAAAATTTTTAGTTCAGGTGGTAAAATTAATTATATCCTTATATAAGGCAGAAATTATTTCTGTCTCATTGAGCTGCCTGTTTATTCTGAAAGACTTTATTTCAAAGGACGAATTCCAAACCAATATTCCCTTGTACTGAAGATAACTCTCCATAGGTCTCTTGTGATTCTGCACATCCTCTGAGCAAAGATTGACTTGGTTCTGGACTATCATTTCAAGGATGTTTGTACAGCAGTCTTGGAAGATAGGGATAGTGTTTCCCAGCAGAGTAAAAAACAGACATGCTTATTAACCATTATAGAAGCTTTCTCTAAGCTTAAGTTTTCTCAAGTGCAGCCCACTATGTATGCCGATGTCACCTTTTCATGTTATCTTGTGGAAATTGGGGCTCAAAGAACTGGCACAAAATAATTTTGATTCTTTGGCTACTGATACTGCTACGAATAATAAAATCTTTTGTCTTAGACCCAGGAGTCTTGAGTGTTGTACTAGCATCCATGAAACTGTGACAGACTAATTTTTTAATTTGCAGGTAGCATAATATCTCTGTACTCGTCATTGTTCTTGACACATTAGTCCTCTTGCACCTGCCTTAACACAGGTTTTCTGGCAAAGCATTATAGCTACTCCAGCCCTATCTTCCCCCAAAACCAAACATGAATATGGTCTCAGGTGCATTTACTCTGGTGACATCTCAGGAAGCTAAAAGTAGTTAAGGATCTTTCCAACAGAGTGGCACAGAAAACATTTGGGACATTTATTGAAAATTGAATAAAATTGAAAATGATTAGAAATATTGGGTTAAATCGAATTTATAAACTGAGATATAAGAGAAAAAGGATTTGAGTTATGTGATATCAAATTTGGGGGTTGGGTAAGAAATATTAAACAATGTGATTTAGTTAACTCAAAAAAATAAAAAATGTATGAATGAATGACTCACTGATTTATATACAGATATTTATAGATAGGGAGAGAGGTAAATAGATGATAGATTGATATTTAGATGATAGATATTTAGATAGATAGATGCAAAGATAGATTCATAAATGTTCTCTAAAATCTAAGGGCAGTAATGGTGTTGAATTCATGGGCATTACAGCTAAGAAACTAAGACGAAGCCCAGAAAACACTAAATGGTCAACTTATTATAAGTACATTCTTATTTATTCAATTGGAGACATATACATTTAGTATCTGACAAGCCTGGGCATGAGTGCACATAAAATTAATGTGGAGCATTCATGGCTAGAAAGAAATACTATTTCTAAACCTGGAAGTTGAGAATAAAAGTGTCAGTAATTCAGGTCTCTATCTTCCTCTATGTGAAACTAACTTGGTAGGAATCCTAACTAAGGGAGTCTAACATAACCCATGTTGTATAAGAACAACTATTAATCTGTCCTCATCTTCATGTAAAAAATATTCGGGCCAAATGAGTGCCACAATCCCTGCTGGAAAATGAGTCTAGTCACTTGATCACCTTGACCATTATGAAAATCATGAAAACCAAAATGATACCAGTTTTTGAATAGCAGTATATTTTTCCTAAAGCTTGATGTTTGTATTTGGAATGCAAATCTTTTGCTCTGGTTAGAGTTGGCGAAATTGGCCTTTCTGGTATGACTTCTGACCCTGTCAATAAATTACTTTCAGATTCCCAAAGATAATACCTACCTAGTTCAGTGAATTATCAAGTCCCTTGTTAATCAAATCTTTTAAAAGCAGCTACAAAACTGATTGGGGCAGGAGGTACAGAAAGAGGATGGTGTAGAGGGCATAAACAGTATAAATTACTCAGTTTTCTTAAAGAGCTTTCATCAAACAGGCAAGATAAGATCAGGAAAAACGCAAAAAATGCTGTATATAATTAATGGTGAAAATTCTGATAGTCCAAGAGCTGTAAAAGCAGATGGTGATGAAGAAAACTGTAAATAACTTGGAAGGAAAGGCCTCTTAGAGAAGGCAAGGCTTTAAACTTTTGAGAGAACTTGAAGGATGAAGGAGATAAAAATGGAGGTAAAGTTACAGAGAAAGAAAGAAGAATAAATATAGGACTAGGAAGGAGAATAGCATGCCTGGGTTTGAGGATTACTTTTAAGGAGTAGAGGGAAAATCAGTCAATTTATAGGATGAGCCTTAAATTGTAAGCACAGGAAATTAGATTTGGTGTGGTAAGAACTAAGAAGACACCATAGACTATAGAGCAGAGGGGTTTTTCTTGTTTGTTTGTTTTTGTGTGTTTTTTTTGCGGTACGCAGGCCTCTCACTGTTGTGGCCTCTCCCGTTGCGGAGCACAGGCTTCGGACGCGCAGGCTCAGCGGCCATGGCTCACGGGCCCAGCCGCTCCGCGGCATACGGGATCTTCCCGGACCGGGGCACGAACCCATGTCCCCTGCATCGGCAGGCAGACCCTCAACCACTGCGCCACCAGAGAAGCCCTAGAGCAGAGTTTTAAGTTTTTTAAAAACCTGTCAACTTAGAATTCTTCACCCAGGAAAAATACCTTTCAAAACAAAGGTAAAATTAAGACTTTTCTGAAATACAAAAGCTGGAAGAATTCATCGCTAGTAAACTTTTTCCTCTGAGAAATATTAAAGTCTTTTAAGCAGAAGGAAAATGACACCAGATGAAAGTATGTATCCATGCAAAGGAATGAGAAGCAACAGAAATAGTAATTACATAAGTGGAAAGACTTTATTATTATTTAAATGTGTTTAAAAGCTAACAGACTGTTTAAAGAAAAAATAATAGCAGTATATGGTCTGTAACATATGTAGAAGTGAAATATATGATAACAGTGTCACAAAGGCCAGGTAAGGGAGATATGGAAGTATACTACTGTGAAGTTCATTTTTTTTGTTGTTGTTATGCACATAAAGCATCTAGTTTAATCTTCACCAAATCCAATAAAGGGGATACTGCGAGTGGAGCTATTTTTTTCTGCAGGAGGAAACTGAGGTCAGAAGGGATGTCAGTGGCCAAGACCACACAGAGGGCGAAAACCACACAAGGGGGTTCTGGTCACAACCTGGGTCGGGTGGGGGCGGGGCGGTGTCTCTGTGTATATTGCAGCCCCTTCCCAGTTGATGGCAGTACAGCAGAAGAGGTCCCTGGCATCAGCATGGAAATCAAGGGTGTTGGGAGAGGGGCGCCTTTTTTCTGATTCACACCCAGGGCCACAATGGGTTAATGGTGGCCCTGATGGAAGAGGTGGCCAGGCTTTGAACCAGGGCCAGCTACTTCTAGAGCTGGAGTAGCTTCCCAAGGACACTGCAGGAGCCCCATGGGGAAGGTTGTTTTTCTGCCGTGAACACCGCGGTATCCGGGGGGAGGTGGGGAGGGGGTCACTTCTTCTGCACGTGGCCACAGTCGTACTTGCTGCGCACATCGGTGAACTTGACACCTGGCAGGTCCTGCCTGCAGCTGCCCTGCACAAGCATGACGTGGTGCTCCTGTAGGCTGTGGACCTCTCCGGGAATGAAGCAGACAGCCTCCCGACCAGTGCTGAGCCGCACGTGGCTGCATTTGCGGTTGGCCGAGTTGGGCTTCTCAGGCTTGCAGATGAACGTGCTCAGGACCGCGCCCTTCAGCTGCTGCCGGCCAGCCGAGGGGCCCACTTTCGCAGGCGGATACTTCAGAGGTCCCCGGCGGTGCATCTGGTTCAGGGTGGCTGTGGGACGCGTGGCCCAAGGCAGGGAGGCCAGGGCTAGGCCATGATTTAGGAATGTGCTGAGGCCACAGAGAAGGCCAGAACAGGACATCCCGCCGCCTGCAACATCCCAACCCTAGCCGGGTCCACAGACACGTGGAATCCGGCCTGTCTCTGTTGTGAAGTTCTTATATTATACATGCAGTGGTATATCATTTAGGCAAATTGTGATAAGTTAAACATGTATACTTTGAACCTAAAGCAACCCTACACACACAGACACACACACATACATGCTCACACACAACAAAGAATTATAACTAAGCCAGTAAAAGAGATAAAATGAAATAATAAAAAATACTTAATCCAAAAGAAGTCAGAAAAAGCAATAAAGGGGAACAAAGAACGTATGGAAAAATAGAAAACAAATAATAAGATGGTAGATTTGCACTCAACTATACCTATAATCACATTAATTATTAATGATCAAAGTACTCCAATTAAAAATTTGGATTTTAAAAAAGAGCAAGGCCCAAATATATGCTGCTTAGAAGAAACCTACTTTAAATATAAAAACACAAATAGGCCAAAGCTAAAGGGTGGGAAAAGATATACTATGTGAGCATTAATCACAAATATTAGTGTAGATTTTAGAGCAAAGGATATTATCAAGGATAAAGAGGTCCATTTAATAAATGATAAAGGACTCAATTCATTCAAAGGACATGGAATTCTAAATGGTTTCATGCCTAATAACAGAGCTGCAAATTACCTGAAAAAAACTGATAAGTCTGTGAAGAAACATAGACAAACCCACAATTATAGATGGAGTTTTCAACACACCACTCAATAATTTATAGAACAGGTAGCCAGAAAATCAATAACAATATATTGATTTGAATAGCAAATCAATAACACTTGAATAACACTATCAACCAAATTGAGACTATTCCACCCAGAAACAACAAAATACATATTTTTTCAACTGCACATTAAGCATTTACCAAAAATAAATCATATTCAGGGCAAAAAACAAGTTTTATTGAACTAGGAAGGATTCATGTTATGCAAAGTATGTTGTGTAGCCATGATGGAGTTAAATTAGAATCAATAATAGAAAGATATCTGAAAAAATACTTCAAAATAGCCCAGAAGTCAAAGAAGAAATGTTTTAAAAAACAGAAAATACTTTAAACTGAATGAAAATGTGGGATACAGCTAAAGCAATACTTAGGGGGAAATTATAGCAGCAATGGCCATATTTGAAAAGAAAAAAGGGAACAAATTAATAACTTCAATTTCTACATTAAGAAAAGTAAGTTAAACTCAAATTAAGGACTTCCCTGGTGGCACAGTGGTTAAGAATCCACCTGCCAATGCAGGGGTCACTGGTTTGATCCCTGGTCCAGGAAGATCCCACATGCCATGGAGCAGCTAAACCTGTGCGCCACAACTACTGAGCCTGCGCTCTGGAGCCAGTGAGCCATAACTACTAAGCCCACGTGCTACAGCTACTGAAGCCCACACACCTAGAGCCTGTGCTCCACAACAAGAGAAGCCACCACAGTGAGAAGCCCGCACACTGCAACGAAGAGTAGCCCCTGCTTGCTGCGACTAGAGAAAGCCCTTGCACAGCAACAAAGACCCAACACAGCCCAAGAAACAAACAAACAAAAAAAAACCACACACACACACCACCAAAAACACCCAAAAAACAAGCAAATAAACAAACAAAAAATTCAAATTAAGCAGAAGAAAGGAAATGATCAAAGCCAAAATCAGTAAAATCCAGAAAGAATAATAAAGAAAATTAATGAAATCAAAACCTGGTTCTTTATGAAGATCAATAAAACTGATAAATCTCTAGCAGATCTGATCAGTCTGACAGGTCAGAAAAAACAAGGACATAAATGACCAGTATCAGAAATGAGAAAGGCAACATCACTACATATCCTACACATACTTAAAGGATATTAAAGGATACAAAAAGGATAATAAAGGAATGTTATGAACGTTATGCCAATAAACTTAACTTAGATGAAAAGGAAAAAAATAATTGAATGTCTACCAACCCTCACTCAAGGAGTTGATAACTGGAATAGCCCAATATCTATTAAAATATTGAGTTTATAGTTAGAAACCTTCCCATAAAAGGAATTCTCCCAAACATTGAAGGAAGAAATGTTACCAACCCTAAACAAAGTCTTTGAGAAAATTGAAAAGAAAAATATACTTCCCAACTTATTCTATGGTTTCAGCACTACCCTAAAAACAAAATCTGAAAAGACACTTCAGGAAAGCTACATACTAATATCCCTTATGAACATAATGCAAAATTTCTAATGCAACCTGAAGTCCTAACCTATGTCTTTGGTGATTATAAAGTGGTTGCTCCCAATGTTCTCACTTTTGTAGTTACAACTGGTTTATATAACAATTAGCTTCACTTCTGCTTTTATAATTTGTATAGGGACATATTTCCCAGGTTTGAAGCCATTTTTGTTAACTTTTTAATGAAGTTTAATGAACATATAGAGAAGTGACTCTTTATAGAGCCCAGCTCAATGAGCTTTCATACACTAGACATACCTGTTTAACCAGATCCAGATTAAAAACAACAGATTTAACTCAAGCAATTGTATAGGCTTGGTAAACTCAAAATCTCCAAGATAGGGATTCAGGCTAGAGACCAAGAAAAGAGTTGCAGCTTGATTCCAAAGGCAGTCTGCTGGCAGAATCTCCTCTTGCTTGGTAGGGGTGAGGTGGGGTAGTTTCGGTCTCTGAAATTTTAAATGACACATAAGACCAGTTGATTTAATAGATATATACAGGGCATTCCATCTAAAAATAGCAGAATACACATTATTTTCAAGTGCACATGGAACATTCTCCAGGATAGATAACATGGTAGGCCACAAAGCAACTCTCAACAAATTTAAGAAGATAAAAATTGTATCAAGTATCTTTAAGATCACAACAGTATGAAACTAGAAGTCAATTACAGGAAGAAAAATGGATAAAACACAAATATAAGGAGACTAAAGAACATGCTACAAAAAAACCAGTAGATCAATGAAGAAATCAAAGGAGAAATCAGAAAATACCTTGATACACATTAAAATAAAAGCACAACTTTCCAAAATGTATGGGACACAGCAAAAGCAGTTCTAAGAGATTATAGAGATACAGGCCTAATAAAGAAACAGAAACATTCTCAAATAAACAATTGAATCTACCATCTAAAGGAACTAGAAGAAGAAGAACAAACCAGGCCCAAAGTCAGCAAAATAATAAAGATCAGAGTGGAAACAAAATAGCAACCCCCCCTCAAGAAAACCAAAAAACAAAAGAAAACAAAACAAAGACCAATGAAACCAAGAGCTGGTTTCTTGAAAAGATGAATAAAATTGATAAGGCTTTATCCAAACTCATCAAGAAAAAAAGAGGGTCCAAATCAGTAAAATCAGAATTTAAAAAGGAGAAATAACAATGGATATCACAGAAATACAAATAATAATAAGAGAATACTCTAAACATTTATATGCCAACAAATTGGACAACCTAGAAGAAACGGATAAATTCCTAGAAAAAAAAGTGGTCTTCCAAGGCTGAATCAGGAAGAACTATATAATCTGAACAGACTGATGACTAGTATTGAAATTGAATCAGTAATCCAAAAACTCCCAACAAACAAAGTTCCAGGACTGGATGGCTTCACAGGGGAATTCTACCAAACACATGAAGAAAGTTAACACCTACCTTCTCAAACCATTCCAAAAAATTGAAGAGGAGGAAACACTTTCAAATTCATTCTGTGAGGCCACCATTACCCTGATACCAAAACCAAAGACACTATCAAAAAGAAAAAAACAAACAAACAAAATTACAGGTGAATATCCCTGATGAACATAGATGCAAAAATCCTCAACAGGGCTTCCCTGGTGGCACAGTGGTTAAGAGCCTGCCTGCCGATGCAGGGGCCATGGGTTTGTGCCCTGGTCCGGGAAGATCCCACATGCCGCAGAGCGGCTGGGCCCATGAGCCATGGCCGCTGAGCCCGCGTGTCCGGAGCCTGTGCTCCGCAATGGGAGAGGCCACAACAGTGAGAGGCCCGCGTACCGCAAAAAAAAAAAAAAAAAAAAAAATTAGGCAGAAGACCTGAATAGGCATTTCTCCAAAGAAGATCCAGATGGCCAATATGCACATGAAAAAATGTTCAACATCACTAACCATCAGGGAAAAGAAAGTGAAAGCCACAATAAGATATCACCTCACACCTGGCAGAATGGCTATTGTCAAAAAGACAACAAATGATAAGTGTTGGTGGGGATGTGGAGAAAGGGAACCCTTGTGCACAACTGGTGGGAATGTAAATTGGTGCAGCCACTGTGGAAAACAGTATGGAGGTTCCTCAAAAAATTAAAAATAGAACTGTCATGCAATCCAGCAATTCCACTCCTGGGTATATATCTGAAGAAAATGAAACCACTTATTTGAAAAGATATATGCACACCAGTGTTCATAGCTGCATTATTTGCAATAGCCAAGATATGGAAGCAACCTAAGTGTCCATCAACAGATGAATGGATAAAGAAGATGTGGTATATATATTATTGGACCTGGAGAGTATTACGCTCAGTGAAATAAGTCAAACAGAGAAGACATATGATATGTTTTCACTTATACGTGGAATCTAAAAAATAAATGAATGTAAGCAAACAGAAACCAACTCACAGATACAGAGAACATACTAGGGTGGTTACCAGTGGAGAGTGGGGTAGATGTAGGAAGAAGACAGGGGAAGGGAATTAAGAGGTACAAATTACTATAAATATGTAAAATAAATAAGGTACAAGGATGTAATGTACAGCACAGGGAATATAGCCAATTATTTTATACTAACTTTAAGTGGAGTATAATCTGTACAAATATTGAATCACTATGTTGTGCTCCTGAAACTAATATTGTAAATCAACTATGTTTCAATTAAAAATAAAACATAAAAACAAAAAACACCTTCACAGAAATATCTGGAAGAGTGTTTGACCAAATATCTGGCACCTTGACCCAGCCAAGCCAACACATAAAATTCACCATCACAGGGTGGAACTCATCCTTCTGGTATGAAGACTCCCACACTCTGCCACATTGACCAAGTGAGGGCTCCTGGGCCAATCCAAGTTATAAAAACTAATAAAGCATAATGTCTTAATTTTATAGATTTAAATACACTTCATAGTATGTATATAAATATACATTTCAAAAAATTTTAGTCCTTTGAAGTTCCAATTTTTAGGAAAAAAAATTTTTGTTTGAGGTATAATTGATATATAACATTGTATTAGCTTCAGTTGTACAACATAATGATTTGATATATGTGTATACTGTGAAATGATTACAACAATAAGTTTATTTTTATATCCATCACCACACATAGATACAAATATTTTTTTCTAGTGATGAAAATGTTTAACATTTACTCTCAGCCACTTTCAAACACACAGTACATTATTGTTAACTATAGTCATCATGCTATACATTACATCCCCTGGACTTATTTATAACTGGAAGTTTGTACCTTTTGATCATCAAATGTTTTTAAATACAAATTAAAGTTGTAATTTTATCTTCCAGCCAGAATGGGTTGTCTTTTAATATATTATGGTGGTGTTTTTCTTCCTAAATGATGCAAGGATTTTTAAAAAGCAGTACTGGTATAAGTGAAAAAGGTATGTCTTAGTTTAAACAGTTTGGTAAAAGAAAATCTTTGGTATAGATTTATGTCATCATTTCCAATACTGGTTTTCTATTCATTTATTTTATTCATCTTTACTTAACCATTACCTACACTTTACTTTCAAGTTTCTTAGAACACAACCGCTTAGTCAATGATTTGGAAAGCAATTTAACTCATGGGAAACTAAATTCTCTATAAAATATAACTGCATCCTTTTATGACATGTAAATTCCCTGTTGTTTAAGTATTTTTTGCATTGTATTTCTTAAATAAAGGTCTTCAGAGAAGTCTAAGATGCATTCATATTTAGCCAGTGGATATTTTTACGCTCTGTATTTTGAGTAAGGAAGAATCTATTTAAATTCTCTAACAAGAGGAAATGCATCTACTTCAGACAATTGAGTTTTAACAAACTCAGTTTCATTTTTATTAGGGTTTCACTCTGAGAAATAGCTGATGACATTATTTGCTTTGTCCTCCTTGGCGATTCAGTTTCACCTTTGTATATACAATAGTGGGGAAACGCTGTAGCCTGGACAGTTTTGGTTTACATTTGGCCTCCTCGAATTTCATTGTAATAGTTTTGTTTGGCATCCAAATTCTATGTAAGTCCCAGTTTATATTCCCCTTCAACTGAATAATTACTAGTCATCACATTTCCATAGTCCCTGTCAACATTTTTTCCTTTCAGTGGTACGGGAAAGTGGTACTGGAAATTTTTGTTCTGATTGTGTTTGTTTGCCAAGGGCATTTATTACCAAGACTTGATAAAGGGTCTGATTGGGCCACATTTTCTTCAGCTGGTTCTACTCATACTCAAGAGCTTGACTGGCTCAGCTGGTTGGTTTGTTTAAATTCAGAGTTGTCTTTTTCCCCCATTACATGCTTTCATGATCTGGAAAGTTTTAGGGAATTATTTTTTTAATCAACTCCAGGATCTTTTGAAAACTAGAAATGTAGCCAAAATAACTTCACTTGTTGAAAAGCAGCATAGCGTAAGTTAACAGCTCAAACTTTGGACACTTGAGCCACACGTATAGGTTTAAGTGCTGGCCCCAAGACTTACTAACCTCTCCGTGCCCTGATGCCTAGTCTTGCAAATGGGGAAAATAATAGTTACCTAATGTCAAAGGTTGCTGTGAGTAATGCCTTCCACACAGTAAGTGCTGAGTGTTTGTTATGGAGTGCTAGATATACTCTCTTTGGAGTAAGTAGTTCAATAAATTAAATCACTTAGATATTTAGTAAACTCTGTAGTAGGCTAGTTGAATTAATCAAAGGCTAGTCTCCATACAGATACTCCTTTAAATTCAATTAATATAATTTAGATGCATTAAACAACCTTAGTGCTTCTCCTAGGAATAAATATTAATCATGAACCCACATGTTTCTAAATTATTCCCGTAAAATGATAGCTCCCTCTTAGAAGTCTTTAAATCCATATTACCATATTTCATCTATTTAAAGACACTTTTTTCACGTTTTAGCATCTTTTAGGATACATTTTACAATCTGAGATTGTAAATCACAATCACAGTCAGGCCTTGCCCAAACATTCTATAGTTCAGTCCTTTCCTAGCTTTCAAATTCCCATCATTGAGTTAAATGCCTGGTTAATACTATATGTGTTGAGTTTAATTGCCATAATAAATGTCTATTAAAAGATTACTGTGTACCTCAGCATTAAAACAAAGAAGTTATTGTGTCTGCAGGAAGGCATGGAAACAGAGCACTTGGGTATATATTTGATACTGAAGAAGCAGATATTCATCTTTGAAGGGATAGTCACAGTTCCATTTTTTCATGCATCAAGTTCTTTATAGGATCTAAGAAAGGATAAAAAAAAGTATAAAAATGTTATAATATAGTTTGTTCCTGAAATACATGCAACTGTCCACAGACACCTTCTAGTAAGGTCAGTAGTTTGTGGGGGAAAACCTGCAACTTATATTGGAGAAATCTTTTAAAGAATCTTTGTGTTGGGCAATACTGTATTGAGCAATACTATGTGGAAAACCACAATATTCCACAGTATTGTGTGGAAAACACAGACATCAACAACACTAGGTAAAAGGTGATTCAGAAATATTGGACTCAAAACATGAAGAAGTTTAAGAAATACCTTCATTAATTTAGTGTATTAATATTTTCCTTTTTATACTTAAGAAAAGAAATCTATGATTTTAAAAAATTACATTACAAGTCAAAAAGAGCTCTTTCAGTAAATATTAAAAATCTAAGTGATACATAGACAAGGCATATATCTTAACTGGCAGCATTGCTTTCTTCTTTTCTGATATATAAAGTAATAGCACAAACTAAATTGATGGGATATTATATTTGATGAAATATAATAAGCATCAGTAACAGTTTCAAACAGTACTTCTCGAACTATCTGTGGTAAAGAGCCTAGTTATTTTAATTTCTAATCCATCATAAATAGATATTTTCTAAAGTATAAGAAAAATGAGATTAAAAGAACAAAAATATAAGCTCATTCTTTACATTGTTAGATACAACAAATGTAAAATTACTTTTTCAAATTGCTCTAAACATTTCCCAGTGCTGACTCTCACATTCTGAACTTATCTTACCCCAGACCAGTAACATTTTGCAGGCAAGCCCAGTTCGAGGACCACACTTTGAGCATTACTGATCTTTGTCGCTATGGAAGAGACTTAATCATTGAATTGTCAAATATTCTCAGTGATGCCAGGTGGAGTTCAGAAAAAAATGAAACTCAGGTTTTCTTTCTTAAACACATCATCTTATATCTGATTGAACTTGACAGTTTATAAAACACTTGTACCAAGGAAACCTTCCAGTCAAGTTAGCTGCATAATTTCAGGCTTTGATGCATATCCTCTACCACAAATACATACAGACTGGTAACAGAGGCCAAAAAACCATAGCCCACCTCAAAAACAAGATCACCTTTTTTACTGGACAGAAATGCAAAACAAAGAGCAGGGACAAAGCCAGAAGAAGACAATTGTAGTCAGAAGTTTAGCCAAGACCGAGTAAACAGACCAATGCTAGAAGGCAACAGAAATATTGTACTCAAACCAATGCAAGAAGGCAACAGTAATACTTGCTCCTCAAGCAAGAGGCTGGAACGAGGCTCCCGAGCTGGTGAGAGGACATGGACAAAAACAGCTTCTAATTCAAACTCTGCAAGAACCTGTGAGCTGAAGAGGCAAGGATGTAAAGACACCATGTTTCAGCCAGTTGCTGGACCAAGCCTCCTGCTGGTTCATCAGTGGATCTGCAACGTCTTCAGCTATCAAAGTGCTTTCATGTGCCTCCACTAAAGTGACCCTCTCAACTGCATGTGTATTATGCAGGGAAACTGGATGTATATTATTATTCCTGTTATACAAATGAGAAAACTGAGGCTCAGAGAGGTTACCTAGGATCATACAGCATTAAAGCAAATATCAGAATCAGGACTAAGAATCAGCTGTGTAATATGCCCAACCTACTGTGTATCTGAAAAACACCACTTGAGATAGATAGGATAGTTGAAGTTAATAGAATTGCTAGCAGAAAACTTGTTCTTTGCTTCCAAATTCAAGTATTTTAAAATTAAAATTAAATAGGTATTATAATTTGTGTCTCTTGCAATAATTTCCCATCTCAAACCAAAGGATGTCAGTATTTTCAATAAAGTTTAAACAGTAGGGGAAGTGGATAAACTTTTGCCTTTTACAGTTTAGTTTATTGGTTTCCATCTAGTATTATCAAACACTAAGGGAGAAGAGGATCTACAAGAAAGAAAGAGAGGATTTTCTCATTTTATTAGGTGGGGAGAAAACCAGCAACAATATAATCTAAAGCCTGAACAGGACTTTTCAAAGTGTTGAGAAGATGATTGAAAAAGATATGCTTGCATACATCCTGGAATTTTCAAAATAGTTCCAATTTCATATAACTTTAGTTCTTCTAATTAACAATGCTCAGCAGGTTATAAATAAATGTGACTTAATTCCAATGCACTATATAAATCAAGTCATAAAGTAGGAAAAAGCCTTTTGTCAGATCTTTTAGCCAGATTTTTTTTTAAAATTCAGAAGTTCTAGGCTACATTTGAGGGAGGGTCTCTGAAACCAAAGTACCAACCAGATGACTTTGGAGTCACCCTTGAGCAGATACAGAAATTAGTACAGGAAACACAGCTAAAATATCAAACATGAGAATCCTGTAAACTAGAGACACCCTTACTTTGCCCAGGTTCCTAACAAAAGTCCCTCTGAACTATCTCCCTGCTGGCAAACAGTAAAAGTTCCAGTCCTCTGCTCTTCCCTTCTCTAACCTCACCAATTACCTTGTTCATCTAAGTAACACGTACAGGAAAGGATACGCCATTCTAAAAACCTTGAAATTATGTAGAGTTTCTTAGAACTTATAGAAAATAGGGTTATGCTTTTTAGATAAAAAGTAAATATATATTTATGTTTTTTAATGTATTCTTATTCAGTGCTTCTTTACTGTTCTGATGAGACATTAAAAGCCATATTATACTATCAAACTTAGATGTGTTTATATGTACACACTTCTTGCATACATGCGGCCTTCCACATGACTTGACATATAATTTCTTGTTTGCACTTTGAGGTTAAGAGAAGTTATATGATTATTTCAGTGCATACAATGGAAGGGTTGGAAATGAACACATCTTGATTCCTTATACTGTGGATAAGATACTAGAAATGATTATTCCAACTTCTTTAAAAGCAATCTGGAGCATTGCCCTTAACCCCAAAATCCATTAGGGAAATATTAGCTCACTTAAAAATTGTTCATGCTTCAGAACAGTCTGTTTCCTTCAAGGTTGTAAGATAGGATAAATAATGAAGAGACTATTGAAATGTTTCTTAGTTTACATCTTAGCAATTAAGAGTATTCAAAAACAAACCATAAAGTGCTTATGATTTACATGTTTAGCCAAGCACTTATAAACTGAGGGTCATTTTTTCTTTTTAATTTCTAAAATGGGAACTTCTTACCTCATATAAAGAAGTAGGAAAATGTTTATATTTTTCCCTTTGTTCCTCTTACTGTGTGGCTTTTCACAGAATCTTGGTGAGTGGAGAATCTTGGCTCCAAATGGATCCACAATTCCATTTGGCGATTGCCCTTACAGATCAGATTCTGGGGGAAAAAAATAAAGATTAAGCCAGTTATGACACAGGCTTATTCCCAAACAATGGCTAAAATTAATGTGTTTCTAACTATTTAAGTATCCAAATAATGCTCAAAATCCTTTTCTACGTAAAAGAGAAAGTTGCCAGAACTTAGTGTTAGTCCTTTACTGATTGAAAATGATGTCTCGATTCTTATAGAGATTATTCACCTCCAAATAAGCTATTAATTGCAATAAGCAGATACTTATTTATAGTTTGGTAGTTGGCATACACTTATGGTTTCAGGACTCCTACTGCTCTGAAAAACATCTAGCAGTGTCTGGCAGCTGACATTTGTAGATATATCATTATCATAGATTTGAAGCAGAAGCTCAAGAAATCTTTTGTCAGATCTTTTAACCTGATTTTTTTTTTTTTTAATTCAGAAGCTCTAGACTATATCTGGGCGAAAGTCCCTGAATCATATCAGGAGTTAATGAATTAAGGTATTTGTTTAGTAAGCACGTATTAAATACTTTGTATTCAGACACTGTTTTAGGTGCTGGTGATAAGACTGATAAGACATGATGCATACCCCCAAGGAACATATACAGTCTAAAAAGAAGAGAGGGCCACCAAAACAACAAATTTAGTAAAGCTTTGTAGGTGCTATGCTAGAAGTATATATGGGTTCATAAAGGAGGGAGGGGCTGACAATTGGATGGAGCCACAAGGAGTCAGGATACTGGTCAACGGAGAAGGTGAGGCTTGAATTAAACCTAGAGAAAATTCTGGTTTTCATCAGGAAGTATAGGTTATGTGGGCCCATGAAGGAGAGTCACATGAGTCAGGGCACAGTGGTAGGAAACAGCAGTATGGAACGTTTGGAGAACCTGGGGTATTTTGCTGTGCTGTGAGCATCAGATACAAGAAGAATTGTGTTCAGTGAGCTGTCAAGCTGAAGAGGAGAGCGTGAACCAGAGTAGAGGACCTTGTATCCCAGGTCAGAAGTTTAAACTAAACCCTATGAACTCGTAGCAATAGAGAGTAGAATGGTGGTTGCCAGGCGCTGGGGGGCGGGAAAAATGGGGAGCTGTTAATCAAAGGATACAAAGTTCTAGTTATAAGATAGATAAGTTCCCGGAATCTGATGCACAGCATGGTGACTATACTGTATTGTGTAGCTGAAAATTGCTAAGAGAGTAGATCTTAAATGTTATCACCAGAAAAGAAAGGTAATCAGGTGAGGTGATAGATGTGTTAATTAACCTTACTGTGGTAGTCATTTTGTAATACATATGTGTATCAGATCATCACACTGTACACATTAAACCTACACAATATTAATGTTAATTATAACTCAATAACGTTTAGGAAAAAACCCTATTAATAAAGGGCAACCTTTGATAAAGTCTAAAATGGTAGGAACACCATCAGATTTGAATATTACAAATTGGAGAGGGTTAGATAAGGAACAGGGACTCTATAGCAAGAGTCAGTGAAGGGTGGTGAAAATCTGAATTAAGGCAGTGCTGATTAGAGGAGGAGACAGAAAGAATATATTTTTAGGAAGCAGAATCCAAAGAACTTGACCGCAGATTGAATGAATTGTTGGAGAGGTATATGGATCAATGCTTTGCTGATCCATTCCCTAGGCCCTATTATTATCAATGAAATTAATTTGTAAGACACCTGGATTTGAAAATGAATGCCTATGAGGAAGGGTAATACTTCTGATATTTAAGAACCTCAGATTTAATAGCCCAGGCACTCATGCTGGTTTTCAACATGGAACCAGGGCCAGGAGTGCCCTTGCTGAGCCAGGAATTAACCCCTTAGTAGCGGGATCATTGAGAGGTCTAGCAGAGTCCAGGGGAAGAATTGGGGTGGCAGGGGTTGTGGTGGTGGAGGGATTAATTATTTACTAAATGAGCAAGAAGTCTTTAGCATTTTAACAACTGGTATGGCTGAATATTATTAGCTCTGGCTGTGGTGAAGAATAAAAATAGTAAGCCCTAAGAGAGATTTACCCCATTTCCAAACAAATCAATAATGACATAAATTCATAGGAATCCTCATCTGTGTATCACCAAGCACCTTCTTCCAGTTCAAGGTATGGTAAAAAGGGAAAAATAGTTGAGCGCTGGGAGAAGTAAGCTGGCTTTCTGGCTCTGCTCTTTAATATTGTATGACCTCAGGCAAATATTTAACATTTCTGAACTTCATTATTTTCCTTTATAGAATGGAACTAATAGCATTTACCCTACTACCTCCCAGGGCTGAAGTGTGGATCAAGTAACATAATATATACAAAAGAGCTTTTGTCAGTTGTGAAGCTCTCTGTTAAAGTTGGTTATTGTTACCACGATATTAATGCCGTAACCTGAGTTTCCCTAGGCGTCCTCAGGCTGTGGAAGGCTTAATGACATAGGAATGACATTAATTTAAGCTGCAATAGATAGCCTTTGTTCCTGCCTGCTGACTTAGGGTCTCAGCCCATGGAAGCATTCTCCTGAGGACTTACCAGAGCTCTTAAACCAGTTTGACCTTCACCCTCAGCAGCACAACCTTTTCTGGCCACCATCTTAAAGAATGGTTGTTGCTTCTCCTGATTCAAATGAATTCCTTCCCATGACACTGCAGTCATGTCACTGCTTCTACAGTGTCCCCTCAACCACTGCACTGTCCCACCAGGCACTACGGTTGGGCACCACTTCCTGCTGGGAACTCCCACTGGGGCCCACACAAGGGTAGAAGAGCTACGCTGAGTCTAAGGCAGTGATTCTCAACCCCAGCTGTACGCTAATCTCTCCTAGGAAGATTTTTAAATATCCATGCCTAGTCCCTCCCCCACCAGACTAATGGAAACCACATCTGTGAAGTTAGAGGCCAGGTATCAGTATTTTTAAAAACACACAAGTGATTCTGATTTGAGTGAGTGTTGAAGGTCACCCTGTGAGTGGGTGGAGCACCTATTTCTCCCCTGCCATGTTTCACCTGTTAGGCTGCAAAACTGCATCTCATGTGCCCCCCTGCCTTAGAGAGGCTCTCAAGAGCTGTAGCAGAAACTGCTACATTACATTTCTCTTTATTTTTTAAATCAGTAGTGATTGCATTTACTCCTTTAGGTGTGAGAAAGCACTGTTTTATTTTTACCTCATACTATATCCTTGTATTATTTGTGTGTTTTATAATGTGGTACATAAGTACATAAAGAAATGTATATTTGTACACTCAAAATATTTTGCTTACAGGGCTGTGGGAACAAAATTTTGTAGAAGACTGTTGTCTTCCTGGCATTTATGACATTTCTATAGTTTCTTAATGTAAAATTGACTTAATTTTTCTAATCTGAAAAAATATCTACAACTCATTTATTGAATGGTCTCATATATGGGCTGTTAAAATTCATGAAATAATTGAAGTTCCTAAATACTAAAAGTACTAGTGAAAGCCACAAGCTTAAAAGGGATTTTTTTTTTTTTTTGAGAAAGAGGGTCAAACTGGTCTCCTGATTCCAAAACCAAGGGTGTTTTAAAAATATTTAAATATTACATATTTAAATGCTATATATTAGTACACATATATACAAAATAAAGAAAATTTTGCCTGTGAAATAAAAATAATAACTTCAAAATTACAGAGAGAGACCTTCTCAGATGTTTTCCAATCTGGTAGTAAAATACTAATATGTATTTTAGTTAAGTGGAAGGCCTCAACCACAAGACTTTTTTTCTTTCAGGATAATTTTGTAAACAGTATACTCCTTAATTAAGCAGCAGCAAAATGCCCATCTAAGTGACTCATCTATACTACATTGCTGAGGGATTTAAAAAAGGCTCCATTTACTAATACAAGTTCCCCACAAATAGTTTTATACACAGATACACACACATCCCTTTTTCATTCTGTGCTGTGAATTATTTACCCCACTATACAACTGTCCTAAATAAGTTATTAAAACAAAGTAGTTATAGAAGGTCTAAGTGGTCATGTTATAAAAGCTTTGAATTTTATTGGAAGATGGAAAAAACATTTCCTGTCATTGTCAAATCAAAACTCTCTTGGGCCCTAGCACAAGGCCTTTCAAAAGCAGCAGTCAGGATTGAGATGGGAAAACTTTGCCCACATAAGAACCTCAGCTTCACTTTGTTTAAAAGTGATGACTGAAGTTTAATTCATTGGATTACATGGCCCAGAAGTGCTGTACCAGCTTGGATCTACTTTGAGTTTCCTTAATAAGTTGATGTGTTTTAGTTCAAAGATGTGAAGACCTGTTTGTTGGTAACTGTATGGAAACATTTAACAAACTATATTAAGGTTACCTTCAGGCACTTCATTTATAAGAACTCCAGCTATTTTCCTCTAGTCTATTTTTCTAGAGAGTATGTTTCTTCCATTAAATTCTGTGTCACCAAGAAAATAATTTCTGTTAAAAATGTTCATTAATTTTCTTTTCTCTAAATATTTACTCAAAGAAAGTTAGATGTCTGAACTCTTCTAGCAGCTCCTCATATTAGAATGTCAAGTTCCTTTTTAGATTTAACTAAATGGATCAGGAATGTAAACTTGATTTTGGTTAATAACAAGTATCCATGTTAGATCTTTCCAATCTCATAATTTCATTCTAAGGTAAATTTTTTCTTTTCACCCTATTTCTCTGGCCATGATGGAAATTGGAATTTTTGTTAAACTCTTCCTGTTTATGTGTTATTTATAGGAGGTATTTATTTCACATTGTAACCACCATAGCCAACAAAGTCACTCCAAATCTCCTTCATTTGTGCACTACCGTTTGATGAGAAATTATTACAAAAGAAGAGGATCACAGATTGTGCTTTTATTAGGCAGGGCATTAAGATTAAAATAGTCTTTTACCTAATGAAGAAGACCAAAGTAAATTTTTTAAAGTTATTTACAACAAATTCTGTTTAATCTCTCTCTATTTTTAAGTAGATGGGACTTTTCTAAGGGTTTGTCCCATGAAAAGCAGTATTTGATAATTCTATTAATAAATAGGACAGTGATTTTTTTTATTGAAGTATAGTTAATGTACAATATTATTTAAGTTACAGGTGTACAATATTAGTGACTCACAATTTTTAAAGGTTATACTCCACTTATAGTTATTAGAAAATATTGGCTATATTCCCTGCATTGTACAATATATCTTTGTAGCTTATTTCATACCTAATAGTTTGTACCTGTTACTCTCCTACCCCTGTGTTGCACCTCCTCCCTTCCCTCTCCCCACTGGTAACCACTAGTTTGTTCTCTATCTCTGTGAGTCTGTTTCTTTTTTGTTATACTCACTAGTATGTTGTATTTTGCGGGTTCCACATATAAGTGATATCATACAGTATTTGTCTTTCTCTGACTTATTTCATTTAGCATAACAGTTAACATCCTCCAAGTCCATCCATGTTGTTGCAAAGTGATTTTTTTTTTAAGGTCAGTCTAAGAACTGTTGATTTTCTTCACTGAATCTATTTCCCAAATTTCTTGACACTTAAACGGTAATATTAAGGGAGGAAAGCAGGGGGTAGCTATGGACTCAAACAAGTATTGCAAAGACATAATGATGTTCAATATTAAATAACCTGCAATAGTTATGACTATGGCAAAAGTTCCAATAGTGGGCTAAGATAAAAGAAGAAAAAGCATCTTGCAACAGGTAAGTCTAAGGAATAGGGGAAAAACAAAGCTTCACAAATAGCATCCTGGTATTCATTGGGCTAGTTTTGTGAAGAGAAAAGTAAGCTGTAATTTCATGTTTTCACTGATGCTTTCTTCACATCAAGAACATATGTACACATGATATAACACTGTATAACCTTGAAATTCATGGAAGTAGTATACACGTAAAAGAGAAGTTCTAACGTAATTATTTATGAAGAGGAAAATTACCAAAATACACATTAAGCAATTGTAGAATATATATTGAACACCATTCAGTAAATGAATAGCAAGCTAAATTATATCCAACAGAGCAGTTCTCAAATTGTGGTTATATTGGTTATCTGAATTAGTAAAAGTAAGATATTACCATTAATGAGAATTTGACAAATATAAAATACAGAAGAAAATATTTTACCCATTGTTTCACCAGATGAATAAATAACAAGATTAAAAAAGGACACAAAATCAGGGTTGATTTGGGCAATAAAGAAAAGCTGAAGAAAAATCTATAGCAATCTACAGGTATTTGAAGGATAATGGCAACAAATTACTTTTAACAATTGCCATAAAAAAATTGGATGTATTATGTTGGATTTAGCTTCAAGCAGGAGAGAAAACAGGAATAATCTTTGCTGAGCATCTACTATGTTCTGCTATCTCAATTCAATTTCACAACAGCTTTGCAAGCTAAGGACTGTTACCTCTGTTTAACGGATAAAGAAACAGGGCTTAGATCGGGGGTCCCCAACCCCGGGCTGCGGACTCGTACTAGTCCGTGGCCTGTTAGGAGCCCGGCCACACAGCAGGAGGTGAGCAGTGGGTGAGCATCTGCCGCTCTTGGTCCCTCACATTACCGCCTGCACCATCCCCCACTCCCGTCGAAAAATTGTCTTCCACAAAACAGGTTCCTGGTGCCAAAATGGTTGGGGACCGCTGGCTTAGATGAGCTTACAACTCATCTAAGGATTTACATGGCTAGGAAGCAAGCAAGGTGTTTAAATCCAAGTCTGTCTGGCTCAAATGTCACTTCTGGAGTTACTGACTGCACATGAGAAAGCCCCATGGATCCTGCAGCATGCCAAAGGGCAAGAGAGAGAGGTCTAAGGAATATGGGTTTTATACCACTGTTTCCTCTTTAAGGAAAACAGTTCCACTTGTTACTTATTTTGTACTGGAGATCTGTGTGAGATTTCAGTAAAACCAAACAAGCAAACACTCTCCTGAAAAAGCTTAAGATGTCTACCACACAATGTAGCTATCCAGCTTAGCTTTCAGAAGTTCTGGACCCAAAACAAAACAAAACAAAACAAAACAAAAACCTGTGAGAGATGAAAATGTCCAATTTAACTCTTTCTCTGGAGATGTTAAATTGAAAAATGGACAATTGTATTTTGAGTATAGAGTACAGCCCCTTTTCTTCCTTGATGTACAAGAATGAAAGAGATAGTTCCTCAGATACTTTCTAGGATAAGGATGACAGATTTGGAGCACCCAAGCCCTTGTCCATCATGGCTATTCAGTCACCACTGTCAAACCGGAGTCTTAGAGCACTTTCAACAGAACAGTCCCAGCAGTTCAACCAGTCAGTCAGGTATGTGAACTATTTAATTTTATTTATATATCATCCTTTTCCATAAATTTTTTTTTTTTTTACTTTTCCCTAGAATCAACATTTTTTTTAAGGCTTCAACCTGAATTTTCAAAATATTGATAAAAACATCTCAGTTGTGCCACGGTGATCAGCAAAGAAAACCATCAAACTGCAGACTTTACTATTTTGTCTTTCTTCACTTGCTGCCTGTGACTTCGTAATCCCACCCTTCCCCTTCTGCTTCCATTCTTTCATTGATCTCTGCTGGACCACTTAGCACAAGGTAAATGGAAAGAGTAGAAGAAAGAAGCTTTCTTTAGCCTTCCTATCAACTTGCAGATGTATAACCCTTCTGGAATTACAAACCTTATAGGTTATTGCACTTTCATAAATGCAGTTTGAACAATGTTAGTGTGAGTGCCAATTCCAAGAGCATTTTTTTAAATATCAGAGCATGATTTATTCTGGCAGTAGAAAATGTTAGGGAGCACATGTGTTGTGTCCCCATCCCCATTTCACTTCCACCTTCTCCATGAAGAGGACATGTCAGACATCAAGATCAAACTAACAGTGACAGAGAGAAATGTAAAGACTGAGGGAGAGAAGGAGAGTATTTATTAAGTCTGGAGGTCAGAAAAGGTGACAAATACTCTTCTCTCCTTTTGCAAGAAGATATAAGACAGGTTGGAGTGTTAGAAACTTTGTTAGGTGAAAAGAAAGAATTTTAAAATGTAGAATATTTGATTTAGGGTAGGAACAGATTTTTTTTTTCCTTTTTACCTTTTAGGAGTAAAGTTTTGGTTGATGGAAATTTAAGACATTTTCAAGCTTCCAGGAGATTTATAGGACTGTGGAGTTGGTAGAAAGGAAGGAAGGAAGGTTGTGTGTGCTTTCAAAATGTCTGTGGGAGGCTGAGATGGAAAATCTTGATATTGGCAAAAGTGGCAGTGGGGGCTCCAAGCTTGTCTTTTCACTTGTAAAACACAGTTTATCATTAGGAGAAAAGGTAGAGATTTCAGGAGAATTACTCTCCAGAAATAGATATATCAGGCAGGAAAAGCCACATTATGCTGTAACAAGAACCACAAAATCTTATTGGTTTAAAATAACAAAGTTTTGCTTCTTATTCAATCTGCATGTCCACCTACTCTGTTCAGAGTATTCACTCAGGGAACACCCACCATCTCACACTTGCTGGAGGCACCCCTACCATCTCAAAGGTGCCAGAGAGAAAAGAGAATTCTGAAAGTTCTCACATTGACTGTTAAATGATTTTCCTGTAAGTAACACACATCACTTCTGCTCCAACGTATCAGCCAAAACCAATCACATAGCCCCACTCAGCCACAATGAGGAAGAGAAATACAATTCCATATGCCCCAAACAGGAGATAACAGGAAATACTAGTGAACAGCACTAATAACTACTTCAAGAGGACATCCTCATGTCTCTCGAAAACCTGAGCAAGTCAAAAGGAGTCCCACTACAGGTTAGGGGAAGAAAACTCCTAACATTGCTTCTATTGTACTTGCATACGAGAGTATAAAAAAGAAGTTACATACAATATAGATAACCTCTAAACTGCCTGATTCCCCACTTCTGGCCCATACTAATAAAAGTTTGTAATACTCAAAGTACCTAAGTCACTGTGGAAAACAGTATGGTGGTTCCTTAAAAAACTAAAAATAAATTTATCATATGATCCAGCAATCCCACTCCTGGGCATATATCCAGCAAATATGAAAACTCTAATTCAAAATGATACATGCACCCCAGTGTTCATAGCAGCACTATTTACAATAGCTAAGCCATGGAAGCAACCTAAATGTCCATCAACAGATAAATGGATAAAAAAGATATATATATATATATAGTGGAATATTACTCAGCCATAAAAGAATGAAATAATGCCATTTGCAGCAACATGTTGGACCTAGAGATTATCATACTAAGTGAAGTCAGACAGAGAAAGACAAATATTATATGATATCATTTATATGTGGAATCTAAAAACTGATACAAATGAACTTATTTACAAAACAGAAACAGACTTACAGACATAAAAAACAAACTTATGGTTACCATAGGGGAAAGAGGGGGAGGGATAAATTAGGAGTTTGGTGTTAACAATACATACTACTATATATAAAACAGACAGATAGCCTCATCCACGAGAGGGCAGACACAGCAGAATTAAGAACTACAATCCTGCAGCCTGTGGAACAAAAACCACATTCACAGAAAGATAGACAAGATGAAAAGGCAGAAGGCTATGTACCAGTTGAAGGAACAAGATAAAACCCCAGAAAAACAACTAAATGAAGTGGAGATAGGCAACCTTCCAGAAGAGGAATTCAGAATAATGATAGTGAAGATGATCCAGGACCTCAGAAAAAGAATGGAGGCAAAGATCGAGAAGATGCAAAAAATGTTTAGCAAAGATCTAGAAGAATTAAAGAACAAAAACCTAGAAGAATTAAAGAACAAACAAACGGAGATGAACAATACAATAACTGAAATGAAAAATACACTAGAAGGAATCAATAGCAGAAGAACTGAGGCAGAAGAACTGATAAGTGACCTGGAAGACAGGATGGTGGAATTCACTGCCACAGAACAGAATAAAGAAAAAAGAATGAAAAGAAATGAAAACAGCCTAAGAGACCTCTGAGACAACATTAAATGCAACAACATTCACATTATAGGGGTCCCAGAAGAAGAGAGAGAGAAAGGCCCCAAGAAAATATTTGAAGAGATTATAGTTTAAAACTTCCCTAACATGGGAAAGGAAATAGCCACCCAAGTCCAGGAAGCACAGAGAGTCCCAGGCAGGATAAACCCAAGGAGAAACACGCTGAGACACATAGTAATCAAGTTGACAAAAATTAAAGACAAAGAAAAATTATTGAAAGCAGCAAGGGAAAAACGACAAATAACATACAAGGGAACTCCCATAATGTTAAAAGCTGATTTCTCAGCAGAAACTCTACAAGCCAGAAGGGAGTGGCATGATATATTTAAAGTGATGAAAGGGAAGAACTACAACCAAGATGACTCTACCCAGCAAGGATCTCATTCAGATTTGATGGAGAAATCAAAAGCTTTACAGACGAGCAAAAGCTAAGAGAATTCAGCATCACCAAACCAGCTCTACAACAAATGCTAAAGGAATTTCTCTAAGTGGGAGATACAAGAGAAGAAAAGGACCTACAAAAACAAACCCATAACAATTAAGAAAATGGTAATAGGAGCATACATAACGATAATTACCTTAAACGTGAATGGATTAAATGCTCCAACCAAAAGACACAGGCTTGCTGAATGGATACAAAAACAAGACCCATATATATGTTGTCTACAAGAGACACACTTCAGACCTAGGGACACATAAAGACTGAAAGTGAGGGGATGGAAAAAGATATTCCATGCAAATGGAAATCAAAAGAAAGCTGGAGTAGAAATACTCATATCAGATAAAATCGACATTAAAATAAAGAATGTTACAAGAGACAAGGAAGGACACTGCATAATGATCAAGGTATCAATCCATGAAGATGATATAACAATTATAAATATATATGCATGCAACATAGGAGCACCTCAATACATAAGGCAACTGCTAACAGCTCTAAAAGAGGAAATCAACAGTAACACAATAATAGTGGGGGACTTTAACACCTCACTTATACCAATGGACAGATCATCCAAACAGAAAATTACTAAGGAAACACAAGCTTTGAATGACACAATAGACCAGATAGATTTAATTGATATTTATAGGACATTCCATCCAAAAACAGCAGATTACACTTTCTTCACAAGTGCGCACAGAGCATTCTCCAGGATAGATCACATCTTGGGTCATAAATCAAGCCTCAGTAAATTTAAGAAAACTGAAATCATGTCAAGCCTCTTTTCTGACCACAACACTATGAGATTAGAAACCAATTACAGGGAAAAAAACACAAACAACACGTTTAGTGGAGGCTAAACAACACGTTACTAAATAACCAAGAGATCACTGAAGAAATCAAAGAGGAAATCAAAAAGTATCTAGAGACAAATGACAATGAAAACATGATAATCCAAAACCTGTGGGATGCAGCAAAAGCAGTTGTAAGAGGGAAGTTTATAACAATACAAGCCTACCTCACGATACAAGAAAAATCTCAAATAAACAATCTAACCCTACACCTAAAGGAACTAGAGAAAGAGGAACAAACAAAACCCAAAGTTAGTAGAAGGAATGAAATCATAAAGATCAGAGCAGAAATAAATAAAATAGAAACAAAGAAAACAATAGTAAAGATCAATAAAACGAAAACCTGGCTCTTTGAGAAGATAAAGAAAATTGATAAACCATTAGCCAGACTCATCAAGAAAAAGAGGGAGAGGACTCAAATCAATAAAATTAGAAATAAAAAAGGAGAATTTACAACAGACACCACAGAAATACAAAGCATCATAAGAGACTACTACAAGCAACTCTATGCCAATAATATGGACAACCTGGAAGAAATGGAGAAACCCTTAGAAAGGTATAACCTTCCAAGACTGAACCAGAAAGAAATAGAAAATATGAACAGACCAATCACAAGTAATGAAATTGAAACTGTGGTTAAAAGTCTTCCAAGAAACAAAAGTCTAGGACCAGATGGCTTCACAGGTGAATTCTATCAAACATTTAGAGAAGAGCTAACACCCATCCTTCTCAAACTCTTCCAAAAAATTGCAGAGGAAGGAACAATCCCAAACTCATTCTATGAGGCCACCATCACCCTGATACCAAAACCAGACAAAGATACTACAAAAAAAGGAAATTACAGACCAATATCACTGATGAATATAGATGCAGAAATCCTCAACAAAATACTAGCAAACGGAATCCAACAACACATTAAAAGGATCATACACCATGATCAAGTAGGATTTATCCCAGGGATGCAAGGATTCTTCAATATACGCAAATCAATCAATGTGATATACCATATTAACAAACTGAAGAATAAAAACCATATGATCATCTCAATAGATGCAGAAAAAGCTTTTGACCAAATTCAACACACATTTACGATAAATACTCTCCAGAAAGTGGGCACAGAGGGAACCTACCTCAACATAATAAAGACCATATACAACAAACCCACAGAAAACATCATTCTCAATGGTGAAAAACTGAAAACATTTCCTCTAAGATCAGGAACAAGACAAGGATATCCACTCTCACCACTATTATTCAACATAATTTTGGAAGTCCTAGCCATAGCAATCAGAGAAGAAAAAGAAATAAAAGGAATACAAATTGGAAAAGAAGTAAAACTGTCACTGTTTGCAGATAACATGATACTATACATAGAGAATCCTAAAGATGCCACCAGAAAGCTACTAGAGCTAATCAATGAATTTGGTAAAGTTTCAGGATACAAAATTAATGCACAGAAATCTCTTGCATTCCTATACACTAATGATGAAAAATCTGAAAGAGAAATTAAGGAAACACTCCTATTTACCATTGTAACAAAAAAAATTTTTTAAAAACAAACAGATAAATGAGGGCCTACTGTGTAGCCCAGGGAACTATATTCAATATCTTGTAATAACATATAATGGAAAAAATCTGAAAAAGAATGTGTGTATTTATATATATACTCACATGTATATGTATGTGTGTGTATGTGTAACTGAATCACTTTGCTGTACACCCAAAAGTAACACAATATTATAACTCAACTGTACTTCAGTAAAAGAATATCTTGGAGCACCTAGAAAATACATATATGGCAAAGACGTAGTAAGCTCATTAAAATGGACTAGCTTTGGGAAACCCACATTGATCTAGTCAAAGGTATGTATTATGAAATACCTGCAAATTAATTCAATACTGTTATTTATAATAAATGTAAGAACTAGTTAGAACAATTACATATCATTGGGAATAGACTTTCAAAGAGATTTCTCCAACAGGAAAAAAAAAAAGAATGTACTAAAAGCTAAGTTTATGTTTTAAAAAGATAAATAAGTTACTACTTCCTCTTTCAAAAAGTCAGAGATGTAAGCTGTATTATAATAGTTGGTCAAAGGAAAAACTAATACTAGGTCTTTATTTTTCTGAACTAATGTCAAGTCCTCAAGAAAATGACGTCATTGTCAATACACCAAAAGACTTAATGGAAAATACTTCATACAAATCACCAAATAATCAGTTGAGTTCATATATGTAGACTTAAATAATCAGGAGTGTAATACATACCAAACATCTGGCATATCATTCATAGTCAAAGGCTTCTAGACCCATTGATATGTCTACACTATCAAGTTACTGGTTTCATGGCAATCCAACTTTTCCTTGGACCAGGAAAGAACTCAGCTTGGCATGAAGTTTTATGATAAATTTGTGTTTGGAATATACTTCAAAGAGATAAAAACTAACTTTTCTTTGAAAAGCAATGAAAGATTTGTTAATACATCTAAGGTCTTAGAGGACATGTTGGCTATAGTTATTCATCCTTGCTTTACTTAAGTTTTAAGTGTTGTTTTTTTATCATGAGAGTAATAAATTAGGTAGCATGAGATATCATTTAGGGTTGTTTGGTTGCAAGTAACATAAAACTACTCTAAATAACAAAAGCAGAAAAGTAATATATTGAGAAGATCAGAGGTAGCTTATAGAACCAAACAGAAGCTCGCACTAGGCTTAAAAAATAACAGGAAATACGGCATCAGGAACTAGACCAGGGTAAAGGAGTTAATCAGCCACCACAGGATGAGGAATCTCCAATCAAATTTTAGGGTCTTGCATCATTCTGCTCAACAGACAGCATCCCAGAGGAGATGCTGATTGGCCTAGTTTAAATTCTACCCCTTAGCTAGGGTGGGGCAAAATAACTTGATTGACTGCTGTATTAATCTTGCACACAGTGGAGGAAAGGTAATTTTCTAAAATGAATTTGGGTCATTTGCCTATTAACTGAATGCCTATTAAAACAGTTATCTACTATACTAGGGTATATGCTTAAGAGCTTTAAAGTTAATAAAATACTTTTGGGAGGGGTGCCTACAAATTTCCTCAAAACTCCCTTTAAAACACTGAAATTTGAGTTCTAATCTTATTAGACTTTCACTCTATGTACGTACATGTATGTATGCAGTTATACATGCATATGTGTATACGTGTCTGTGCATAACCCAAGATTTTTTTTAAAAGTAAATAAGAGGCTAGCAGGAAGCAATTAGCTCTATTCTATAAAATCCTTCAGAATATTGGTGGTAGAAAGCAGGATCTGAATTACTTAAATTTAACTCTCAGGTACAAAAGCATGAAAAGATAAAACACATTCCAAAGTAGCAAATAGTGTGATGGCACTGAAAATTAAGTTATATATGGGAGAGAGGGGGAGAATCAGATTTGTGGCAGAGAGACTAGCTGATAAAGGACTTTGTATGCCAGGAGTTTGGAATTTTTCCATGTAGGAAATGAGACACCAGTAAGGTTTATTTATTTAAGTATGACATGATATGATCAAATTTGTGTTTGTGTTTATTTGTTTGACCACTGATGGAAATGGATGTGTTGTATTAAAGGAACAAATCACAGGAAGTAGGAAGCCTGGTTAGGCAACTGGCAATGATTTAGGCACAACGAAGTTATAGGGACTTGACCTAAGACAATGATAGTGGAGCTAGAAGGAAGGGAACTGTATTAGCTAGTATTTTTCTCTGCAACAACCACACACCCCCCCGAAAAAAAAAAAAAAACAACTTAGAGGTGTGAAGCAACAACCATTTATTTTGCTCATTGGTCCTCATCTATGGGAGAGGGGGGTTGTCCCCCACCACCACCATCAGGGGACATTTGTCAGTGTCTTGAGATGTTTTAGGTTATTACAGTGAAGAACAGTATTACTGGCATCAGTAAGTAGAGGCCAGGGATGCCACTAAACATCCAACAGTACACAGGATGGTCCCCCAAGAATCATCCAGTCCAAAATGTCAATGTTTTGAGGTTGAGAAACCCTAATTAGCTTATGATTCTGAAGGTCCAGTTTGGTCTGAGCTTAGCTGGGATTCCATTGATATGGACCAGTCTCAACTGACTTCAACTGGCTGGTTCATGCGCTTGTGGTCAGCTAGATGGTCAGCTGAGAGCTGGCTGATCTAAGTGGCTCTGCTGTGACATCTTCTCTCAGATACCTGTCATTTCTTATCCTCCAGCAAGTTAGCCAGGGATTGTTCATGTCATGGAGGCAGGGCTCCAAGAGATGAAGAAGAAATGTGCAAGGCCTCCTGAGGCCCAGTCTCTGTGGCCTCAGCCTCATTCTATGAACCAAAGCAAGTCACAAAGTCAGCCCAGATTCAAGGAATAAAGAAATACTCTGCTTTTTTGATGTGAGGGCTGTAAAGAATGTGGGCATTTTTGCATTCCACCATAGAGACAGACTCTTGGAATAGCTAGGAGGTAGAATCAAAACAGCTGGTGGCTGCTAGTGAAAAGGAAGAGAGATTGCCATTGAAATTATATTGACCAGAGATCATAAATAAATGAACTTTATTTTTGTCCACCTACCTCTTCTCATGTTTCCCAGAGAAAAATATATTCACAGAGAACCAAGCAAGGTAAAAATGACCCCCTTTATTTGTATCTGAGGACTTTGACTCAAAAGTAAGTTCAATTTTTTAAAAATCTGCACTAAAATCAGAAGGAAAGATCTCTGTCTAGTCCATTGAAAAATGTAATGTTTTCTCCAAATACGGAGAAAGGACACACCTATGAAGAGGGAAGGTGGCAAAGGAAGAAAGACAAGGTGGGGAAAGGCATGGCAGTGGGAGGGAGAGGGCAGGAGAAGAGACACATGGCTGATATGGTAGGATGCCCTGGGAGCCTTTGCCAGGCCCTTGAAGGGAAGAACACATCCTGAAAAGACTTCACCCATGCATACCCTCCTTATGAGGGCACAGTCAAACAAAATGCTCGTGAGTCGGACCAACCCCTTGTACTGTTTCTCCCTCAAGGATATCTAGAGCACTGCTCTTCAACCTGATCCACCCTTTTGGAGAAAACCAGGAAAAGTAAGCTATTCAGCTTCAGTGTCTACCCCCTAATTGGTTGTAACCTGTTAGATACAGGACTGAGAGAAAGAAAAACTCCAGATGACTCCCAAGTTTTAGACTGGGCGCCAGAGAAGGCAGTGTTTCATGTCAGTTAAACCTAGATGTTTGAAAATTCTTCAGCATAGGTGGTAGTGGATGCTGTCTGTATTGTGTATGAAGACATTACCCTTGCAGAGTATATAAAATGAGAAGAGAAGCAAGCCAATGACAGAACCTTGAAAAGTATCAGCTTTTAAGCAGCAAGTTGAAAAAGAGAGGCTCTAGAGTAGGCTCAGTAGACTGGCTGGAGACCTAAGTAGAAATCAGGAAGAAGCAGGGCAGTATTTTTTTTTAAATCAGAAAATTCAGGAAATGTGGCTGTGGTCAACATAGTCAAATGCAGCAGGGGGTAAAAGTAAGGATAAAGACTGAGATGAACCTTGGCTTTGGCAATGGTGACCCAGTAGTTTAGGAGTAAATGAAAAGTAAGATTAAGGTTGCAAGTAATGATTATTATTTTATTGTATAGATATGGAGGAAGAACAGAGATGTAGGAACACTTGTGATTAAGAGAGAGTTTTTTTATTTAAAGAGATTTGGGTACATTTACATGCTGAGGGGAAGGATTCACTATAGTGGTTGAAGATATAGAAAAGAAGAGAAACATGATAGAAACATCTCTAAAGATATAGAATAAATGAGGTGAAGAAGAGCAGGTTGAAGGAGTGTCTTTTAAAGGAAGAGGGGAGTAGAATCAAGTAAGCAAAAGTGGTTTGGGGTTGTAGGTTTTCAAGCTGGTAGCTGTTCGTCTGTCACCTTTTCTGAATGAGATGGGGAAGGGGAATGGGGCAGTGTTCATTGGAGGGCCAGAGGGCAGTGATGAATATATTATTAGACCCTACACAGGCAGTTTCCATTTTATAAAGATTGTGAGGAGCTCAGAGTAAAAAAAAATAGTGATGACTAAAATATCTACAAAAAATTAGACATTGAAATGGAAGAGGATGTAGCAATGTTTATCTTCAAATAGAGGGGATAAGTCAGGAAACATACAAGAGCAGTACTGAAATGCATTTATTCTACATTTATTAAATAACCATGCCACATCCTCGAAAGAATAAGGGACCCTCCATCCCAGCCGTTAAAGAGCTTGGAATCTGTCAAAGGGGAGAATCAAACAAATCATTGTAAGAGACACTAACCGCAATAGAGACACACGTGGTGTTCTGGAAGTGGAGGGAGATGTGCTTAGTTTATCAAGAAGGGAGGAGGAGACTCAAGGTTGAAGAAGAATTCTGGAAACAAGCAACACTTAAAACGAGGGTTGAAGAAGTTCATTAAGAGGCTGAGGTGGGGGATCAGAAAGGGCAGTTTGAGAAATGCAATGAATGTGCAGAGCTGGAAAGAGAGTCTCAGGAAGAATCAAGTCAAACAGGCAGGTCAGAAGCCCTCATCCCTCGGCCAGTTACTTAATCACCTTTTCCCTTTAAAGCTCCCCAACCTCTCACATGCATTCTAGATATTAAAAAATGGGGGTAGGAAAATCAGGGCTTGCCCCCACTCTGCTCTTCTCATGAATAAAATACTTGCCAATATTATCCCTTACCCCCAAGTTCTTGCTACACAATCTGATGAACACATTTCCACTGAGGAGTCATAGATTCAACATTGCTTTGCATTTAACTCCTTATAAAAGAATTTGCATTCTATTCTCATACTTCTAGACACAAAGTCTTTCTAATAGAGACCTGAGGAGAGAACAAAGGGAAGCAGAATGGAAAGGAGTGTCTCTCAGTATCTCTCCTCAGATCATATGTCACATCATTTACTCCACTTATACTTTAATGCTGGCCCTGAATAACTGAAAAGGTTGCATTGTGTCTTGAATTTTTAAAAGTAATACAATGTATAATCCATGCACCACATTAATTCAGGTTCAGTCTTGGACAAATTGCTTTGAACAATTTCAGCCACTAAGCAGAGCTAACTGGAAAATGCACCATCCACCATGAAGGGAACCTCTGGGGAATGTGGTGAATTTGGAATTTTAAAAGTAATTCAAATATGTACAGAAACGATAGAACAAGAAATACGGTTTCTTAAAAATTGCTTAAAACATCCTGAGTTCAATTTAAAGTGCTATTATTCTAACCTTTCTTTTAAAAGATAAAACATGAGAGAAAATATTATATACTTTCCTAACCTTAGTTTATGCATAAGAATGTAATTTATTTTTTAAAGAACAAACACTACTATAATTCTCAAAAATACCAAGCTTTGAAATCCTCTTAGTTAAAAATAAAGTTTTTGAGGGAACTGGCTAGAGGTAAAAGGAAGGGTAGATAAATGCACTTTTTAGGTAATTATAAAACCTATTTCATAATGCCCTCACCTGTGTTTGTCAGAGCTAGCAGCGGACAGTGCTAGCTTTACTGTTAGTTCCACTTACGAAGGCAAAGACAGATTCGAGCAGGATTTTTTTGTTGTTGTTGTTTTACAAACACGGTTTTATTTTTATTTTTTTATTTATTTCTTTTTATAAATTTGTTTTTTAAATTTTGGCTGTGTTGGGTCTTCGCTGCTGTGTGCGGGCTTTTCTCTAGTTGCAGCGAGCAGGGGCTCCTCTTTGTTGCGGTGAGTGGGCTTCTCATGGTTGTGGCTTCTGTCGTTGTGGAGCACGGGCTCTAGGCACGCAGGCTTCAGTAGTTGTGGCACGTGGACTCAGTAGTTGTGGCTCACGGGCTCTAGAGCGCAGGCTCAGTAGATGTGTCACACGGGCTTAGTTGCTCCGCGGCATGTGGGATCTTCCCGGAGCAGGGATCAAACCCGTGTCCCCTGCATTGGCAGGCGGATTCTTAACCACTGTGCCACCAGGGAAGTCCCTTGAGCAGGATTTTTAAATCTAGAATCATGATTTTTTCAAAATGAAAGAGAAGCTTAATATATCAGATAGTTTAGGGTGATATGAAATGAATTTCATTACCTTTTTTTTTTTTTTTTTTTACTAGTAAGCCCCCAGAGGTGCTGAGGATCTAAAAAAGAGAAGCAGTAAACGCCTGGGATGATAGTGGTGCTCAAACCCACAAGCACACCTGGATCATTTGTTGTCTTAAAAGATCAGAATCGCCCTCTCTCTCTCTCTATCCTTCTCTGTCTCTCTCACACACACACACACACACACACACACACACACACACATACACTTCCATAAGAATACCTCTGATTTTTAAGCCCATATTGTATTGAATCCCATTTTATTTTTAAGTGTTAATATTATTAAATTATTTTCAGCCACAGAGTAGATAACATTTCTAGAGAACCCTCAGCCCTTATCAGGAAGGATAAATCAGGATGACTAAATTCACTATTTTTCCTTATCTCTAAACAACTCCATTAAAAAAAGAAAAAAATGCACAACACACACATAAATTTTCTTTAAAGACATATAAAAAATAGATAGACTTGATAAGGAAGACGCTTTCTTGGCACAGATCTCAACTTCCTTGACAAAAGGGTATGACTATATGAAAATCTCATTAATGCAGACTTTACTAAGTTGGAATTTGTGATCACTCAGAAAAAGACTAAGCCAAGTATATCTCATTGTGTGAAAGTATTAGAAAGATGTATTTCTAGGCATGCAAATTATTTTTGGACATTTTTATTTATGCAAATACATAAAACTATAAGAAGCCTTTAGGCAGCATTGCCAAAACCACCACCTCTACTCTCCCCCGCAGCTCCCTTCTCACTCGCCTGCTCCAATCTCCTTAGGCAAGAGTCTTAGCAGCACCCTAGATGAACGATTACAGGCTTCTGCTCTTAAAGACTTCGCAAAAGCCACCTCCTCTTAGAAAACTTCCATGGTAGAGTCCCACATACCCCTACCTTCGTAGTGGCACACATGCCCATCTTTCCAAAACAGTTTATACTGTCTTATCTTTTATCCCATTGTCATTATGCATCATTACTCTCAGACTCCCTGGACTTCTTTACTTTCCTGGAATATACGGTGTTTCTTCTGGACTTAGGCCCTTTTTATTTACCACTGATTCTTTCTGCCTGGAATGTTCTTCCTCCTGGTCTTTCTCACAATTCAAGTCTTATCTTTATTATCACCCAATAAGAAATGACTTCGCCAATCACCCTGTCCTATTACTACCGTGCTTTAATGGTCTGGGTTTTTTTTTGTTTGTTCATTGTTGTTGTTTACCATTTTTTTTACTGATGTGATCTCATTTGTTTGTTTACTTGTTTATTGTCTGTCTCCTTCCTCCTCTCCTTGCTCCACTGTCATTAAAATGTAAACTCCTCAGAGCTTAGAACAGTGGCTGGAGCATGATAGAAATTCAATAAATATTCTTAGAATGAATGAATGAAAAAAATAGATGCCTATCTCCGCCACCAACAGTGAGTTTCTTCAAGGCAGGGGTCATGCCTCATTGGTTTTTGTGTTCCTTGCATATAACATTGTCAGTACAGAATAACATAGTAGGGGTTCAATAAATGTGCACTGAATAAATAATCCATTAAAGAATGAATAAACAATGAATAATTATATTTTTATTATGCACATAGGAAAATATTATCCTTAAACATATTCATATCTGTCTGACGTTGGTTACACAGTTTTAGAAAAAGGATAACAAAGGCAGGGAAGCTGTAAGAACTCTGAGATTTGGGGAATGGCCATGGACTTTTTAAGCCTTAATAGTCTGATTTAAGTCACAAGAGGTTAAGTGATTTACCCATAGTGCTATAAATAATTTAAAAATTTTAAAAACAAAGTCTGTATTTCAATCTTTGCAACACTGTGGGCTAACCCTCTTTCAGAGCTCACAAAAATACATGGCATGAGGCTCAGAAATCTTACCCAGTGTTTGACTCAAAAGCTTGAAGATCTCAAGGAGAGTGGGGCTGTTGGTACAGAGACCAGAGCTGGGAGATCTGGGCAGAGTCCATCATGGGCCTTCTGCCCTTTCCAGGGGACAGAGAGAGACTCTCTGGGGACAAAAAGATGCCACCCCCAGGGAAAGTGAACTCTCTAGTTATGTTAGTTGTATTTTTCAAACCAAAATTTGTGACATGCAGTCTGAGAAGGAGACTTGAGCACAACGGATAGAATGCTTGGATCTAGCACCAATTCAAAAAATCTAGAGGTAACAGTTGCAATATTAATAGGGGAACAAGTTAGTTCTCTTCTCTATTTGGGTGAAATGCCTCACAAAACTTCTCATCTCCCCTGGCTCTAACTGATTCCAGGCTCATCAAACTTATCATTCAGTTTCTAAGTTTTCTTAATACTGTCAGAGGATCCCCATAATTGGGATGTAAGTGTTTTGATCTCCAGCAAATTTAATCTAAGTGATGGGTTATAAACCTATTTCTTGTGAGTTTTGTTAGTGCTGAATCAGTCTCAGTGAAGAAAAAGCCTTGGATAATTCCTAAGTTTCTTCTCAACTCTGACAGTTCGTGGTTCTGTTCTCCAGAACCTAATAACCCCAATATGAACTGATGTAAACCAGTATGTGAAATAAAGGACAGAGGAATTGATCCTGGAGTTTAATAACTGAAGTCTGAAATCCTTCTACTTTGTCTTAAGACTTGGAAACAGAGACTTCTCCTTTCTTAATCCAAAGCTCTGAGCTTGAAAATTTAGGTATATGGGTAATTGCCCCACTCTTGACCACCAGCTTCTAACAAGGCAATGCCCTATTCCTAGAACACTGTCACCGTCACCGGATTATCTAAGTATCTTCTCTCTTTTTCAGTGTTTAGAATCCACCCTCACCATATTGCCTGTCCCAAGCAATGGGATAGTAAGTAGCCTACTTGTCTTGGGCTCCATGTCTTAGGTAAATTACTTATCTACTCTAAACTTCAATTTCTGTTTCTATATGGTCTCAATGACCAGAAATGTTCCATGCCCAGTTTCTCTTTGTTGAAAATCTATCAAACTAGGCCTCAGCAAAATTGGGAGGTGGAAAGAATGGACCAAATTTATTAAGTTTCCTGGGTGAGAGAACCATAGGCCAAGTGATGTTAAAAGACCTGGCAATCAGTTTTAGAGGGTTCATTAACATTTGACAGAGAAACTGGGAGGGAGTGGGGGAAGTCCACACATTTACCTTTATCTTTTAATCAGGAACCCCCCAAATTGTCAACCAACTAAAATGTGCTATACTTTGTATAGAATCTTGATGCTCAAAATTTCACAGACCTGAAGCATCAGCATCACCTGGGAGCTTGTCAAAATGCAGAATCTTGAGTTCCTACTGGATTTGAATCTGTATTTTAAAAAGATCCCTGGGTGATTCATACGTGACTTAAATTTTGTAAAAGGCTTGTCAAGAGCAGCCATCCTCAGAGTGTGCTTTCCAGACCAGGAGCACCAGCATCACCTGAAAACTTGTTAGAAATAGAGAACCGCGGGCTCCCCGGTGGCGCAGTGGTTGAGAGTCTGCCTGCCGATGCAGGCGACGCGGGTTCACGCCCCGGTCTGGGAGGATCCCACGTGCCGCGGAGCGGCTGGGCCCGTGAGCCATGGCTGCTGAGCCTGCGCGTCCGGAGCCTGTGCTCCGCAGCAGGAGAGGCCACAACAGTGAGAGGCCCGCGTACCGCAAAAAAAAAAAAAAAAAAAAAAAAATGTACTGAGCAATCAATTGCACTTAAAAAAAAAAAAGAAATACAGAACCATGGTCCCACTCTAGACTTACTGAGTCTAAAATTTTGGAGTACAGCCCAGTAAACTGTGTTTTAACAAATCCTCCAGGTGATTCTGACGTCTACTCAAGTTTGAGAATTTCTGCCTCTGGGTTTTTTCAATTTATATTCAAGAAGAGCTAGCTTTTATCAAAAGCTATTTTAATTCTAAATTTTTTAAGCGACTAAAAGAACCATATATCTGTCTGGACAATTTTTAAAACATGTTCAAAGCCCACTAGTATTTTCCAAAAATATACCCTTATGATATTATTTAAGCACTAGTCAGAATTGATGAATGTGTATATTGAATACCATTTGCTAATTCATCTGGTATCTGGCAAAACCATATCATGTTGATATGATGGATGATCCTGCTTTTGTGGAATGAGAAAACTTCCACATGGAGGCACAGTTATTATTCCTGAAGGAATGAACATAATATAAAGTGTCATCATGGATAGTTTGGTGGGCAAATGATGCCCGAGGGAAAAGACATCATTTTAAACCTCTATTCTCAGCAATGGTGCTCTCTGGCCTTACTCACACCAAAAGACATTGTCAGAGCTGCTTAGACATTTCTTCCCTTTGTGGCTTTGGGCTTCATTTATCAGGTGATGGAATATTTCACACTCCTTCTCCCTAATGAATTTAAAATATTTTCTACTTTGAAACTTTTTTTCCTTCAAAAGCAAGGCAGCTGTTAATGTCCAGAAGCCAGAATGAGTTCAACCAATACACTAGTGTCTTCCACAAATGTAGCTTTGCCCAGATGAGTTTTTTAATGTATTTTATGAAGAATGTTAATATACATGTAGCAATTTTCTAAATTAACCAATTCAGCAATTTCATTTCTAGAAATACATACTAAAATATATCCCCAAGTGAACATATAGATATATGTACAAGAAAATTCATTGCTTCATAGTTTTTTGGAAACAAGGAAAATGTCCATTAGTAGGACACAGTTACATGGGTACCAACCAGAGCACGTTCCCTCAGGGAGGACCCCTGTTGTGTGCCAGGCTTTAACTCTTAGTTTCCAGATTATGAGGAGTACCAGTATATTGAACTGCTCAGGCTGCCATTAACAAAATACCAGACTTAGGTGGTTAAAACATTAGGAAATTATTTTCTCACAGTTCTCACAGGAGGCTAGAAGTCAAGATCAGGTGTCAGCATGTTTGGTTTCTTCTGAGGCTCTCCCCTTGGCTTACAGATGGCAAGTCTTCTCACTGTGTCCTCACATGGCCTTTCCTAAGTTCATGTGTTGAAAGAAAGAGCAAGCACTGGTGTCTCTTTCTCTTATTTAAAGACTTCAGTCAGATGAGATCACAGTCTCACTCTAATGGTCTTAATTTAACTTAATCACCTCTTCAAATACCTTATCTCCAAATACAGTTACATTCTGAGGTCCAGGGGGGTTTGGGACTTCAACATATAAATTTTCAGGAGGGCACAATTCAGCCTATAATGAGCAGCATGTCTCAGAGAGTGTCTGGGTCCCACAGAATTATCTACTGAAACTTCAGAAGTATTTTAATATTTTCAATACTGGTGCAGCTATACCGGTAGAGTAGTGGTGGATTATTAACCTTGTGCATGGACTCTGTGAGGATTTAAAAAACATGTTCTGAAAAATCCTAAAGGATTGGAGGAGCCCCTTCTAAGGACCTTCAGGGTTGAAGATTGAGGCTAAGTGGGTAGGATTTCTGAAATTTAGTCATTTTACATCTAGTAGACAAAATACTGTACCATGGTGTTTAGAATCAGGCAGACTTTGCATTTATATTTCTCACCTATAAAATCAATATGATAATGGTACCTATCTCTAAAATGTAAGCAATAAGATAACGATTTAAAATGCTCATAATTTTCCAGACCCAAAGTAGGTGTTCAATAAACAAGAAATTATTATGTCTCTGCATAAGATTGCTTTTGAAGAAAAACTCATACACACACACACACACACCCTAAAATGTTCTTTAAAACCACCCCACTAAATCACCTCTAAAGTCACTCTTAGCTCTAAGACTCTGTGTCCTTAAGTGATAGTTGGCTGCAATGATTCACAATAAAACGAATGGAAATTTTATTTTTTATTTATTTTTTATTTTTGGCTGCATTGCGTCTTTGTTGCTGTAAACGGGCTTTCTCTAGTTGCGGGGAGGAGGGGCTACTCTTTGTTGCGGTCCGTGGACTTCTCATTGCGGTGGCTTCTCTTGTTGCGGAGCATGGGCTCTAGGCACGTGGGCTTCAGTAGCTTCAGCACACAGGCTCAGTAGTTGTGGCATATGGGCTCAGTGGTTGTGGCTTGCGGGATCTAGAGCGCAGGCTCAGTAGTTGTGGTGCATAGGCTTAGTTGCTCTGTGGCATGTGGGATCTTCCTGGACCAGGGATCGAACTTGTGTCCTCTGCATTGGCAAGCGGATTTTTAACCACTGCACCACCAGGGAAGTCCCAAGGAATGGAACTTTTAAATACTTTTATTGCTTTCAATATAAAAATAAATTGTACTTTCCGACTCTATGGGAATTCTAAGTCACGTTGCTTGATTTAACTTATATTTGTTAAAATATATTTGTGTTCACCAGGTAAACATTGTAATTCTGATGTTAGATTACTTTCTTCTGTGGTTATCATATTATTAAACCTACCAATTACGTGTTACAAATAAAAGGAAACTATACATAATCATTAAAATAATGAAATATGTATTTTTATATAGAATACTTTTGAAGATATTTCAGTGACAAAAGCAAGGTACATAGAGATATACACAGTATGCTACCATGTGTTAAAAAATATTTTTTGCATTGTTTACATTTTTGCCATATGCATGCACTACCTTTTGAGAAAAATAATTCTTAAAAAACAAAATGGACGTTCTTTTCGAAGTAAAATATAACATGGGAGAACAGATGCCCAAGATTTCATTTTCAAACAGAAATCCCAATCAACAGCACCAGTAGCAGCTTCTGTTTATCTTTATTTAATAAAGCAAAGCAGCAGATAGAAATGAAAAATAAACTATATGAAAAGGCAGCCACAAAGATCAAATTCCAGGTGACTCTTTTCCCGGTTGCCATTGCTGCTAAGTGCTAAGGAATGCTGTGATTTAATGGAAAGAACAAAGAATCTGGCATCAAACTGAGCTGAGTTCCAATTCTAGTCCTCTTACTTCCTAGCCACGCAAACACAAAAGCTTTACCCTCTGAACCGCATTTTCATCAGCAGACAGGAATCAAAATACCTGCAATTTCTGCCACTTAGCATGATCATGAGACCTAAGGGAAACTGTGTGTGTACACGTGCACAGCAACCAATATAGACAAAGTATCCTTCCTTCTCTTCTTCACAAACTCCTCTTTAGCAGGCCTGTAAGGATGGATACAGACATACGTTCATTCATTTATTCAATAATGATACGTAGACTCTGTTAAACATTGGAGATATACCAGAAAGCAGAACAGACATGTCGCTTGCCCTCTTGAAACTTAGATTCTAGCAGGGAGATAGATCGTAGATTAAACATCTATCATGATAAGTTGTGGTAAGGTCCATAGTAGAAATAGGGGAGGGCACCATAGAAACTCATATCAGGGGTGTCTTATCACAAAAGTTGTCAAGTCAGGCTTTGGGAGGAAGTCTGACGTAAGAGTAGGAGTTGATGAAGTGACTCCTGAGAGGACTATTCTAGGCTGCCCACTAGCTTGGCTGGCCCTGGAAGAGAATATCTAGCAGGTGAACAATGAGTGACCAGAGCTCACAAACATCTCCCCCTTCTGCTTAACTTGTCACATCTTGTCTCTTCCAATCCACTGGTGAAAGTAGAAGTTGTTGGGCACAGTTGAGGAATGTGAGAACTGAGGCTCAGAGAGAAGAGGTCTGTTCAAGGTCACACAGATACTGAGTAGCAGAGCCAGGATGTTGATTGTCTCTGCCATGTTTGAAAGATCAGTAGACTTTATCTCATGATATTGAAATTCTGACTCAGAATCAGCTATCTAGGCTTTCAGCCACACTACAGGATACCTAAAACACTGCTTGGTGCACAATAGATGTTCAGTAAATATATCTTGAATGAATGAATAAATTCCAAGTTCAAAGGATCCCTTTGAGGAGGCATCCTCTACCTTTTGAATAATTTAAATTAATCCATGCTCCAGTCCTTGAATGGAAATTTAAGCATCTTAAAGTTCTTACAGAACGTCAGAACCCTCCCAACCAAGTGTTGTGAAACTGGATTTATTCTTTCTACAAAATGCTAAAGGGGGCATGATGGAATCTAAAAACAGCTCCAAAAGGTCCACTTGGGCTCTGAGATGTGTGAGAACAGACATTTTATAATAACTGTCCAAATGAAAAATTAGGAAAATAGCCTAAAGAATCAGGAAGAACCATCCAAGGATTGGGAATTTAGCTTGGAATATGGCTCCCTAGTATGAAGTCAATATGATTCATTTATTTGGAGCTGGCAAGAGAAATTTTAGACATATTTCAAAAAGATCATCTAGTTTTCCTCTTACTACATGAATTTGATTGTCACACCAGCCAAACCAAAGAATATAATACATTGGAGATTGTGCCTAACAATGAGAAACAGAACAGCATGACTTGCTCTTTTTTCTTTTTACCTAAGACCAAGGTGTGAGGTTCCTGAGAAATTAAAGCTTCAGTGCATTGAACAAACTCTAGTGCTTTCTGAAGGACTTTGGTCTTTTAGAATTACACTGGGTATACTTTCTAACATTTAAACGTAGCATCTACATCTTAATTGCCCTATTTTAACTCTGAGTAATCTAATCCTGGGAGGTAAATTAGGCCCTTTTAGTGGTCTATTAACTTTCTCCTCCCCCTAAGGGGAAATTTATTAAATTCTCTTTATGTGTTCCCAGAAAGCAAACCTTGAAACTTGCCGGTAAGCTTGTAAGCGCCTAATGATGACTTCAGAATGAGTTTCCACCAGCTTTTATTGTCCTTTTAATTCATTCCAAATGTAGACTTAAACCATTAGCTATCTAGCTTTTTCTCTTTCTTTTCCTTTACATTCAAACACGTGCACACTCTATCACTATCCCTTTCTCAACAATATAAAGACTTGGATAACTCCTACTCACTTTTCATTTTCTGCTCATTTTCAAATCTCTCTTCTCCTCAATATCTTTTTCCTGACCGCTAAATCTAGGTTCAGGTGTTCTCCAATGTGCTCTTACTGCAATTGCTTATTTGTCCATCTCCATACTAACCTGCAGACAGTATGACAGCAAGAACTGTGTTTCTCTAATTGGTCACTGTATCCCTGATCCCTGGCAAAGTACTTGGTATGTGATAGGCGCACTACACTTTTGTTAAATAAGTGAATGAATGAATACATTAAACTTTTTTTTTACTCTGCTGCCTGTTTAATCTTTTTTTAATTTAATTTTTATTTTATATTGGGGTATAGTTGATTTACAATGTTGTGTTAGTTTCAGGTGTATGAGTACATTAAACTTGCTCATGGATGTTTAGCAATATAAAGAAATATACTAATTAAATCAATTCTTTGACTATCCTCTATTACCGAAGAAGTCATTATTTTCTCCAGGTAAAAAAATTCTTCTTTGGGAACATGAAAACTTTCTCTCGAGAACCTCTGGAATAAATAGTTTTAATATTCAGACAAAAAAATATAGATAGTCAAGTTAACTCTATTTAATGACGTGTTTCTATAAGTATTGGAAAACAGTTTATGAGCAATGTGATTAGCAGTTGTGAATAGCAATTATATGTTTGCAATATATATTCATTTCACAAAATAAGAGGAAAAATGCAGTGTTTTGATTCCCAGATTAATTGTCCTTCGATACACTATGCAGCTAACAGAAAGGCAATAGAAAAAATCAAACAAAAATTCAGAATTTAGAATTGGCACAAAGAAACTATCTTTGGTGTAAATAAGCAAATAACAGAAGTTGGCTTCTACAAGTATGCACTGAAAAATACAGGAAAAAATATAGGAAAAATATCTTAATTATGATTTAGACCCTAGAACCAATTTTGAAGATGAAAACTTCACTTTACACCTCTTCATTTCACAAAATCTCACACCAAGGAACACATGAGGTCATCAATTCTTGGAAATGAAGTAAATCAGTGGTTTACCTCCCAAGGTCTCTCCCTGGTTCTTGCTATCACTGGCAGCAGAGCCAGTGTTGGAAGGCCACTGTGAAATCAAGAATTCACACGATCTGAAACTGCTTATGTCAGGCCTTTCTTCAGGGTGAAAATAATATTCGACAACTTTCAGCATATGCTTACCACATCTGCACCCATTTTGGGTCAATTAAAAAGAAAGAACTGCTGGAAAGAAATAAGCTACCCATTCAAAAGTAAAAACAGGGAAAGCCAGCTGCATACAAATCCTACAGATTGTGCTGATGAGCTCCATGGATGGGCAGAAAGAGCTGCTTCAGGAAAAGAAAATCTAACTTCTGAGCAGAAAAGCCTCAGAACATAGATGGACAAAAGTACTTACTCTCTACCAAAGGCAATTCCTAGGAATTAAGTGAAGGTATTTTCATTCCATCCCCAAAGAATGCTCAAAACAGTATTTCTTTTCCATATGGATTGATTGATTTGATGGACTGATTGATTGACTGCCCCCATCTCATTCTATTTTTTTTAAGAAAATACAGAGAAGCACAAAGAAGCAAAGATGAAAAATCACTCATAATCACATTACTCAGTAACACCACTGTTAAATTTCCACCGATGGTTGAAGCTTCACCAATAACTTTACATGGCTATCGGTAAATTGTAGGAAAGGACTTTCTACTAAACTTGCTTCCAAAAAATGTATGTTAATTCCTTCTTCAATCAACCCTCTCCCTCGGTGTGAAAGTTTTTAGTCAGCAAAACAATACTCAAGATAGAATCTGGTGTGTTCCATAGTTGTTCAGCTTGTTTAATGGCTTAAGTTTATTCCATTTGCACTAGGTGAGTGGACTGAGGCATGATTATGTCAGAATAGGGGTAGATCAGAGTGTTTAGAGAGGTCTCAATGCACCCTAGTTTCTCTCAGAGACGTGAGTGAGGAAGACAGATGAATCCCAAGACTTCCTTCAGTGGTTCAACTGACGAACCACCCAAGTCTGCAACTGGTTAGCCTTCATTGCTGTCTGCTCATGAGGTCAGAGCTCCAGGTTTGATTGTGGCATAGACAGTTATTTTACTATTTCCCAAAAGCCACAGACTGCATTGTTAACTGGTTATCTCTCAGAGGGCGTCCTTCATTCATGAATGAAGAGATTGGGAAAGATAGTCTAGATGTATTGTTACAGAGTAATCCTGACAGGAGGCTGATTCTACTGATACATATTGTATCTCAGGCACCTTATCTACATTATTTCATGAAGTCATAGCAGTAACTCTACAGAATGATTGTTATGATGATTAGATGAGAAAAATGAGACTCAGTGAAATTAATAAGTAACCCAAGTTCACACTGTTAATATGTGACAAAACCAGGATTCAAAACTCCAGATTTATACCTTTTCCACTTTAACACCCTGCCTGGTCGGTGAGAAAAATCCTTAAATGCACTTTTTTAATGACAGATGAATGAGAACTTTTTCACCTGTAAATATATATATATATATATATATATATATATATATATATATATCACTGTGACTCCAAAATTCTTAAGGTCTTGTGATCCCAAATGGTCAAAATCCCTATAGGACTTTTAGTAAAGCACATAAACCTCATATCTATATGCTCTTTATGTTAAAATCACACCTCTCCTCATATAGTTTTAGTCAAAATTAGAGAAGAAAATAATTAGGGACAGGATATATAAACTATAAAGCACTGTGAACATATAAAATATTATTGTCTGCCAAGCCCTCAAGGACAGAGCTGATTAAAAAAAAAAAAAAACAACCTCTGCAAACAATAAACATTGAAAGTGTAGTCCAAAAAAAATGTATATCTCTTCTTAACTATCTAGTGAACATGTCTTTTAAATCCTGTTCAGTCATTCAACACACAACTATTTATTGAATTCATTTGTGTCTTGACCATGAGTCTGTACAGATGCAAATCCCTGCTTCACTTCTGTGAGATTTCCACAAGTCATCTGTCCGTAAACCTATCTAGGAATATAAGTAGAGCACATCTAGCAGCTCATGTTGTCATCAGTCAGTGCTATGTGATATGGAATAATGCCTACCCCAATCTCTCTACTAGCTAAGCCGAAAATGGTTTTCTACATTCTCCTCACAGGACCTCTGTATATGTAGATGGAGAGCAGGTGTATCCGACCTGGACAACAAAACTGTTTACTTAGCTGATAGCATGAAGTAGCCAAATGAGCTGAAAATTGGCCAAGATAGCTGATTTCTGTCAATAACACTAATAAGATTCCTGGAACAAAAGCTCAACTCTAAGGATTTATATAAAGATTATATAAATGTATTATATAACTTTAAAATTTATATGAAGATTTATATAAAGCTGAATTTTATAAGAGCTAACATTTTCTTAAAGTTGCCCAGCGTGACATGTACTGACCTTGTGAAACTGTTGGGAAAATCACAAGAAACTAAATTTTAGGGTAATTAACAGTATGGCTTTGGAAAAAAATTTTTTTTTTAAAAGAGGAATGAGGAGATGAAGAAAGAGGTGTAGGAAGACAAGGAGGGGACAGACAAGGAAAGAAAATGAGAAAGGAGGAAAGGGAGGGAGAGGGAATGGACTCCAGACCAAATGAATTCCACCACTGTTGGTATAGCCCCTGTCATGTGCAAGAACCCGTGTGAGATACTTGGGAGGCTACAGAGATAGATGAAATACATCCATTCAACAAATTCAAAAAATATGTGTTAAGCTAGGAGCGAGCAGCCATTTCACTATGCCACATCACCTGGAAATAAATCTAAGATTACCTAAATGAGAAATAAATCAGAAGCGGACTTCAAAAACATCCTGCTTATTTAAACAATTATTAAAAGTTTTGTGTTTTTTTTTTTTCTTAAAGAAGCAATCTTGGTCTTTTCTTTGCACGGAATTGGATGATGGCTGTTACCTGTGACTAATAGGATTGGGCCCAGATCTACCAGCCACAGAGGACTATTTCATTACCTGGCAGCAGGGCCTACATCACATGGACAATTTAGTGGTGATAGCAATTTCTCAGAGGTTTTCTGACTTTAGCACGATATAACACAGGATCAAGTGGGCTGTAGTTCAGATGCTTGAGTTCTAAAACTTAGCTATGTCACTAATTACCCTCAACATAATCAGAGTAGATTCTCCAGTACGTTTTTAGTTGTTGTTGTTTGTTTATCCTGACAAGTTTTGACTCAGTATATATACCTCAAATAAATACAAATATTATTTTGAAAAAAATTCTCAAAGAATTATATTTGGAAACAATATGAACATTTAATTCTTAGATCTTTTTACTTTGAATATACAAATACGAACGTATCGCAATAGAGAGGCTTAACACCTGGGTGGATCAAGAATCAATACTGTGAATATGGAAGAGCAGCTGACTAACTGAACTTTATCAGTTTACTTCTATATCTTGAACATATCCAGACACCTGCCAGCTAAGTCTTGAAACCTAAGTAGATCCATTGTTTTAAAGAATCACTACTATAAAACCAGTAGAATAGTATGAAAAATGTTACTGCTCTAGTGCACTAGTTTCCGAATGAAGCATACAGCTCTGTTTTGACTGAACACAGTTCAAGAATTTATGCCTTTATTCTTGCCAAGATTTACTCAAAACATGTTTTCAGTGCCACTGGGAATGAAATTTTATCTGGAAAAGACAATAACTAGTACTATAAATAATGAACAAATGAGTACAAATTGCCAGGAAACACCTCAAATAATTCTCTATAAATCAAAAGGACATGGAATTGAATTCATGACATGTATATTTTAACTTGCTTCATTAAAAAACATACTTTTATTAAAAGTGTCATGGTCACTTTAGTAAAATGCTACTTGTGTCTAACCTCAGTTATATGACATTGGTTCATATACTGGAGAGGGCAACATTTTTCAAGGGTTAAAATAAGGCAAGGGTTACAAACTACATATAATACTCTTTACGCACAAAGAGAGAAGGGAAGTGAGCTGTTATGGGAAATATTTCTGTCCATTAGAGAGCATTATTCATGAAAATATTCAAAAGTATTAAATAATCAGAAGAAGCAATCCTTGGAATAAGCACTTTTACATGACAGTTCTAAATATTCTAGGGCAAATAAACCTAGAGGAATAAGGAATGGAGGGAGTATTTGTCCCCTTGCTCAGGCTTTCACATTCAGTTGACTTCAGTCTCACGGAAGGCCCAGTTCCTCATCTCCTGGCAAAGGCCTCCGCCCAACCAACGCCATAAGCTTGAGGCAGCCCAGGGACCCTCGGCCACTGCTCCTTGTCTAAAACTTTTAGTACCACTCCTAGTCTCCCAGCAAGTTTTCTCCAGAGGAAAAAGAAAAAAATATTAAACACTAACCATGTCACCTACAGCTGCAAGGTCTATTTTTAATCATCTTTCATCATTTTAAATACAAGATAGATGGCCTTGTTTGGTTGATCATGCTGCTGATAATGGTAGCAGAATGCTTTGTGTATATTTTACTACTTTATTCTTAAATTAATTTCTTACTGTTATATTTTAGTACAATTCAATCAGAATATATTTATGAAGCATCTCCTTTCCTCCAGGCACTGTACAAAGACATGGACAGTGGCATATATTCTACTAACTGCAGAGCAAGGATATCAAACCCCACACTGTCAGTGTGCAGATAATGCTATGGGGACATTAGGGAGGAGCTATACTGTTAGGATGGAGAGAGAAAACAAAAGGCATTAAATCTAGAACTTTAGGGAGAGAAGGAAAGGGGCAAAAAGCGGAGGAGCGTGAAAGCGTAGGTGTGTTGACACACTAATAAATGGAAGAAGTTAGGTTAAGAACGTAGCTGTGGTCCATACTATGGAATGAAAATCCATAGATGTCAAGCTGAGGGATTCAGACTTTATTTTTCCTATAGTAAAAGGTGGGAGGGCCGGGGAGGAGGGGTGTGAGGAATGAAACTAATATTCACCATATGTTTTTAATTTAAATTTTATTTTTTTAGAGAGCAGTTTAAGGCTCACAACAAAATTAAGGGAAAGACACAGAGATTTCCCACATACCTCCTGCCCCAACACATGCATAGCCTCCCCATTGTCAACACCTGCCACAGTGTGGAACATTTGTTACAATTGATGAACTTACGTTGATAGTCATAAATGCACAAAGTTGTTAGTTTACATTAGGGTTTATTATTGGTGTTGTATATTCTGTGAGTTTGGACAAATGTATCCATCATTATGGTATCGAACAGAGTATTTTCACTGCCCTAAAATTCCTCCATGCTCCACCTATCCGTCACTCTCCAGCCTCCCCTTCCCCCTACAACCACTGATCCTTTATTACTGTCTCCATAGTTTTGCCTTTTCCAGAATGCCATATTCATAGTTGGAATCGTATGGTAGCCTTTTCAGATTGGCTTCTTTCACTCAGAAATATGCATTTAAGTTTCCTCTGTGTCCTTTCAGAACTTGATAGCTCACTTCTTTTTAGTGCTGAATAGTAGCCTGTTGTCTAGATGTACCACAATTTTTTGTATCCATTCACCTACTAAAAGATAACTTGGTTGCTCCCAATTTTGGCAATTATGAAAGCTGCTATAAACATCTGTGTGCAAGTTTTTGTGTGGACATAAGTTTTCAACTCTTGTGAGTAAATACCAAGGAGTGCAATTGCTGCGTCACATGGTAAAGCATTCACGTATTACTTTACTGATTCTAGGATGTACATTTTTGACAATTCTGGCATCACAATCTATCTTTCAATGGATAGAGTCTTACAGCAGGGTTTATGACATAATTGCATTGCCTATACCTATAGCTTATATTTTCCTCCTTACGCATTTACAGGGGTGATATATAATAAAAATCTGGCAAAATAAATTTTAAACTGTCTAAAGATAGAAAAAGCCTAAGTGATAAGAATTATTTCATAGCATTTTTTAAATTTGCTGATATATAAAATACCTATGAGGTAGTTTGCTTTTAATATATATGGGTCACAATATTAAGTGCTTAAACAGGGGAAGTGGCGTAATCAAAATTGTTCTTAAGGAATACCTCTGATGAAATGCTAAAGAAGGTATTGGGGACTGGTGGAATGGAGTCCAGTGACAAAGCTGGAGGCTATTCTAATAGTACAGACAAGAAAAGATGGGATATGAACTGTGCCAGTGGCAGTAAGGATGCAAGAGAGCCAAGATTCATTTTAAAGGTACACTTAATGAGAATTAGTATCCATCTGGATGTGGTCTGATGAGGGAGAAGGAGTTAGAAGTAATGTCTTCTAAATTTTTGTTGCGTTTTTGCTGTTTTGTTTTTTACTGTTATCTGCATTTCTTAATCAATGAAATCAAAGTTCTGGTGTAGGAACATAATCTTGTAAATAGCCATGCTGCCAAAAAAAGAAAACCAAATATCCTTCTCCGTTTGGCTTTGTGAGCAGACTTCTTAAACCTCCAATTTATAAGAGATGTCATTTTGGTCCATCCACATAGTCTTTATGACCTTGAGGGTGACCTATAGTTAATACTGAGAATCTGACACATAAAACCACCCATCTAGACAATCGGCTGAGCTGTCAGCTCAAATTTCCCAAGAGATAACCCCTGCCCCAAAGATACTAGGAAAAGCTCTGGAACATCTGTGTCATCTCCAAGGCCATTCTGTATTTATTTGAAGGGCTAAAGTCATGGGCTTCATCATACATGATTTTCTGATACTAAATAAGCCTCTTCATTGGCCTATAACATGGGCTGAAAAGGAAGTACAGCATGCCCACAGGAAACCTTCCACACATCTAATTTTGGAAAACTACCATAGCCCTAGACATTTTTATGACCCTCTTTGAACATGGTATAATAAGCAAACATAAACAAAGTGTGAGAGTTCTTCTAATGTTTATTTACCATTGATGAAGTTTTAATTAAACCAAAAGGCAAGGTTGAGATCTTCTAGAGAAGAGCTTGATTTTTTTTTTTTTTTCTTTTGCGGTACACGGGCCTCTCACTGTTGTGGCCTCTCCCGTTGCGGAGCACAGGCTCCGAACACGCAGGCTCAGCGGCCATGACTCACGGGCCCAGCCGCTCCGCGGCACGTGAGATCTTCCCGGACCGGGGCACGTACCCGTGTCCCCTGCATCAGCAGGCGGACTCTCAACCGCTGCGCACCAGGGAAGCCCGAAGAGCTTGATTTTTTAGGAAAGTAAAAAATTGGACTAGGGATGGAATGAGCTTCTAAAAAGTTCAAGGAACCTAACACATGGGTGATGATCACTTTTGGCAAAGAATCATCTCATGAACCTCCTTTGGTAACCAACACCCTGGACTCTGGAACTTCCAAGAGCAAAGACTCTGTGACACGTTTGGATCATGCCAATCTCCGGACTGCCTGAATAAATGTTGAGTCTTGGGAGTCAGAAGGGAAAAACTAAACCGTTTACTTTTTTATACAAGTTCATAAACATAAATGAGGGTTCATTTGTTCATAAATTTTGTGTTTATATGGACATGTTTTAAAGTGTACTGACAAACATACAGATCTTGGCTTCAAATCCTTCCCCCACCCCCTATTTGTTAGCTCTTTAACAAACTTCTTAATTTATCTAAACTTCCGCTTCATTCTCTTCAATATCATTTAGCTATTCATTGTTTTGACAGTGGAATTAATCTAACAATATTCACTATAACTTTCCTCCAAATTTTCAGTTGAGGCCCCAACATTTTAGGTTAACTCTTACCCTGGGCTCGCTGCATGCCACCCCCCTCCCCCGAGACAAAATTAGAATCCTGCGCATATGACAGACTCATCAAATTTTTAGAGTGACATATAAGTAGGGTGACCATGTAATTTATTGTGCATACCAGGACATTTTTGAGAGCAAAAGGGAACATTACTAATAATTACACAGGATCAATGGGTGTAATCCTACTCAAGATGAATGATCATATTATTTATAAGTCCCTGGGTGATCTGGTCTCTGACTAGGTGCCCAGCTTTATTTCTATGTTGTTGTGTTTTTTTAATCTTGTTTGTTCGGACACATTTTTTTGCTGATTTAATAGTTTTGGAATTGAGCAAAGTTCTTCTTTGGAAAATCAAATTCTGACAACTACTTCCCAGTGGTTCACTTTTTGGTCAAGTCACCTGAGTTGAAAATGAAAATATTTGGTTAAATTAATTTAGTATTGTGATCTAATATTGCTAAAACAGAGTTGGAACGATAAGGTTAAAGTAGCATTCCCCTGGGCATGTTATAGAAATATTGTTAGTAGGATTCCCAAAAAGTTCTGGGCCCCAAGGAGATTAAAAAACTCAGGTTAAATGACTTTAAAGTGGCTTCCTAACTGCAGGCCTCTTTAAAACCACTACTTGTGAATCTCCAAGGGAGTGGTGAACTATGCTATAGTTCTCCCAATTTACTGTTCCATGGAACACTTTCTGAGAAATTTTGGTCAAGAAAATAATTATAATTTATCTCCATTTAAGGGGCTAAGGTTTTTGTTACTTTCTTTGTTTCCACAGATAATGTTTTAATACTTATTTATAACCCTGAAGTAGTAGTTTAGGCTGAGTTGAGGGTAATTATTTCCCTTGCCAATTTACTTCTGTACCTTGGTATTGTTACAATTAGGTTTGAGCAGATATGTAAATGTAGCAAGGAGACTTGTAGGATACAAAAATCATTGATATAGTGTGTTGTGGGTAGGAGTCTCTCCAATTCCATAAACTGCCTCTGAAGGTCTAAAGAATTTATAGCATTCCCTTCAAACTCTTTCTAATAACCAGCTTCCTCTTTAACAACATTTTGTAAATGGACTGAAACCAACCTGGATGTTTCCTTTCTTGGTAATCAGGAGACAGGCCATGCTTTCTCTTAGTTTGATAAGACTATCAGGATGTGAAAAATAAATCTTTGCAGAGTTATTGAGATAAATCCTCAAACGAAACTCAGATAAAGTACATGTAAACTTAGTAACTGCATATCCTTTTGAGAAAAAAAAATTTTTAAATGCAATAAAAATTTGAGGACCAGCCATAGAAGACAATTTTTTTAAATGAAAATTTGGAAACATTGTCTCTCAGAGTATGATTTCTGAAAAAGACATACTTTAAACATGGAACTCTTTTGATAAGTGGGTAAGTTATTTCACTCTGCCTTGGAATTTTAAAATAATGTACCATATGTCATCTGATAAACCTGAAAAGGACCCCAGGAAAAGACTTTTTATTGCCAGGTTTATTTATTTTCCTTTGTTTTGTGGCCCCAAAACTTACGAAGCATTTTTACTACAATTAATCTTTAATTATAATTCTTTTAGAATGTACTTCCAAACACACACATTGACCACTAAATATCACACTCATCCACATAACATATCAAAAATACTCAGCTTTATGTGGGTAAGATGTTACCACCATATTTGGAGAAGCCTTATACTAAAAGTATATTCATTTCCTTATTTGTTTCTAAGAGAATGCATATTGTAGTGGCCAAGACTTCAGACTTCAAGTCAGATATATCTGGATTTAAATCCTAGCTCTATCACTGAATACTGTAACATTCTACACATCTCTACGCCTCATCTGCTAAATGAAATGACTCATTTATGAGCTTCTTGTAAGGATTTAATAAACAGAAATATGTAAAATTTTTGGCTCAAGTTCTGGCATACAATAAACACTAAATAAATGTCAATATTAAACAGATTTAGTATATATAAATGCTTTCCATTAAGGGGAGTTTTAGTTGGCATGATACGTACCAAGATTCTAGCTTTCCAATCATTTAGCATGTCTACTGTTCATAGCAGAAATGCATCTATGTTATCATACATCTTCCATCTGTCACTATATACCAAGAATCAAGCTTTTACTAGCTTTCCCTATCTTTCCCCTTGCCTCTTTATTCACTAGCTTGTACTTTCCATTTTTTTTCTCCTTCCTCGGGTAGCAGTTTTGAAAATTCAAATCTGTTGAATTTTCAACAGTTGCCGTTGAAAGAAGATCTACAAAGAGAAGTCTAAATAAAGCAAGTGTTAGAGTCTGCCTGTCAGTGTTTCCAGGAATCAAAAACCGTTGCCCTCACTACAACCATACCCTAACATCACTCCAGAAAAATAACCCTATGTAAATTGTTACAAGCAGTCAATATCAGCACCTAGTTCCATGGGACCATGCATTAATTGGCTAAGGCTGGCATAACAAAGTACCACAGACTAGTGACTTAAACGAGAGAAATTTATTTTCTCACAGTTCCAGAGGCTGAAATCGAAGATCAGGGTGCCATCAGGGTTGGTTTCTGGTGAGAGCTCTCTTCAGGGTTTGAAGACAGCTGCCTTCTCGCTGTGTCCTCACACGGTCTTTCCTCTGTGGTCATGTACAGATAGAGAGAGCCCTCTGGGGTGTCTCTTCATCTTCTTATAAGGACACCAGTCTTATCGGAGTAGGACCCACACTTACGACCTCACTTAACAGTTAATTACCTCCTTAAGGCCTTATCTCCAAATACAGTCACATTGGAGATTAGGGCTTCAACATATGAACTGAAGGAGTTTACACAATTCAGTCCATAACAGTCCTGCTTTTTCCCATTACCATGAGGATGTGTAAGCCCCTTCCCTTCTCTTATATTTAGACATCTTGAAAGGAAAAGAAGGGGAGGAAAAGGTTCATCCAGGAAAGAAGGAAAAGATGGTAGATGGCTGAGGTGGTTTCAAATAATATATTTATTCTTTGCACCTTTTCAGATTAAAAAATCAGGATATTTTTTGGAAATTCAGAGTATGACACTGATTTCTCATCTGCTTTCTTTCCTTCTAATGAACATGTATAGCACCCTTCTGGCTCTCTCATAACACCTATCACCTCCTTCCTGGCAATACTTAGTTGCTTACATGTTCCATTTTTTAAATTAAAAGTGGAAGTGTCTTGAGAGTGGGATCTGTGTCCAGTTATTTTTTTCCTGATAATAAGTGTCTTTCAGAAAGCAATTTTTCATTTATTCAGCAATTTTTAATTCAGTGCCTATAAAGGCTAGGCCACTACTGCTTGATTAGAATTTCCTATTAAATGCATTAATAAACTTATAAATAAAAATTATGAAATAAATTTATGAATAAATTCATTAAAATGTGAAATAAGAATAGTTGAAAAATTGAATGTAATAATATTTTAACCCAACTTTTGTTTATTTTTTAAATAAATTTACTTATTTATTTTTGGCTGCATTGGGTCTATGTTGCTGCGCGCAGGCTTTCTCTGGTTGCAACGAGCAGGGGCTCCTCTTCGTGGTGGTGTGCGGGCTTCTCATTGCTGTGGCTTCTCTTGTTGTGGAGCAAGGGCTCTAGGAGCATGGCCTTCAGTAGTTGTGGCATATGGGCTCAGTAGTTGTTGCTCATGGGCTCTAGAGCACAGGCTCAGTAATTATGGCACATGGGCTTTTTTGCTCCACGGCATGTGGGATCTTCTCAGACCAGGGCTTGAACCTGTGTTTCCTGCATTGACAGGCAGATTCTTAAGCACTGCGCCACCGGGGAAGTCATTAACCCAACTTTTAAAACCTACCATCATTCCTGTCATACATATGAGCAAACATATGGCACAGAAATATTTTTCTTTTGGTTCTGCTTGTACAGAATTTAACAAGCTAATATCCTGAATATGTTTCACAATGAGGGAAGAATACAATTTAAATTATTCAGCACTATTCCTGACACATGTTCATTGCATAGAAAAAGTACAGTTTATAGAAATTCTACATATTACCAGATAGCAGATTCCTTAAGGACAGGAATTGGTTTCATTTTCTTAATATATTTAGTTATCATAGCCCCAAAATGTTGTCTTCAGTTTAGCAGTTGTTCTAGAAATATTTATAGCAGAGAATAAAACAGAACTACATGTATTGGAAATGTTGTTTAATATAAGATGAGCTCTGAATAACTGTTCTTACTTCCTTTTGGTTTCCTTTTCTAAATTAAAATATAGATGACGTATAATGATATTGTTAGTTTCAGGTGTACTACAGAAGGATTTGACATTCACATATGAAATGATCACCACGATGTCTAGTAACAATCTGTTCCTATATAAAGTTATTACAATATTATTGACCATATTCCTTATGCCATATAGTACATCCCCATGACTTTTTTTATTATAAAATAGGAGGTTTACACCTCTTAATTCCCTTCACTTATTTGCCCACCTCAACACCCCCCTCCTTTCTGGCAATCACCTGTATCTATGTCTGTTTTTGTTTTATTTTGTTTGTTAGATTTCATATTTAAGTGAGATCATGTGGTATTTGCCTGTCAAACAATTCACTTAGCATAATATCATCTAGATCCATCCATGTTATCTCAAATGACAAGATTTCATTTTTCATTTTTTATGACTGAGTAGTATTCCATTCTGTATATGTGTGTGTGTGTGTGTGTGTGTGTGTGTGTGTACACACACACACACACATACACACACACCATGTCTTCTTTATTCAGTTGTCTATCGATGGGCACTCAGGTTGTTTCCATATCTTGACTATTGTATATAATGGTTCAATAAACATTGAAATGCATTTATCTTCTCAAATTAGTATTTTTGGTTTCTTTGGGTAAATACCCAGAAGTGAAATTACTAGATCATGTGGTAGTTCTATTTTTTTTTTTTTTTTTTTTTTTGCTATATTCAGGCCTCTCACTGTTGTGGCCTCTCCCGTTGCGGAGCACAGGCTCCGGATGTGCAGGCTCAGTGGCAATGGCTTACAGGCCCAGCTGCTCCACGGCATGTGGGATCTTCCCAGACCGGGGCTTGAACCTGTGTCCCCTGCATCGGCAGGCAGACTCTCAACCACTGCGCCACCAGGGAAGCCCTATTTTTAATTTTCTGAGGAACCTCCATGCTGTTTTTTATAGTGGTTACAGTAATCTAAAATCTCACCAACAGTGCAGCAAAGTTCCTTTTTCTCCACATCCTTGCCAACAGTTGTTATTTATTGTCTTTTTGATAATAGCCATTCTGACAGGTGTGAAGTGGTATCTCACTGTGTGTGTTGGGTTTTTTTTTAACATCTTTATTGGAGTATAATTTCTTTAAAATGGTGTGTTAGTTTCTGCTTTATAACAAAGTAAATCAGCTATACGTATACATATATCCCTATATCTACTCCCTCTTGCATCTCCCTCCCACCCTCCCTATCCCACCCCTCTAGGTGGTCACAAAACACCAAGCTGATCTCCCTGTGCTATGCGGCTGCTTCCCACTAGCTATCTATTTTACATTTGGTAGTGCATATAAGTCCGTGCCCCTCTCTCACTTCGTCCCAGCTTACCCTTCCCCCTCCCCATGTCCTCAAGTCCATTCTCTACATCTGTCTTTATTCTTGTCCTGCCCCTCAGTTCTTCAGAACCTTTTTTTTTTTTAGATTCCATATATATGTGTTAGCATATGGTATTTGTTTTTCTCTCTCTGAATTATGTATGACAGTCTCTAGGTGCATCCACCTCACTACAAATAACTCAATTTCATTTCTTTTTATGGCTGAGTAATATTCCATTGTATATATGTGCCAGAGCTTCTTTATCCATTCATCTGTCAATGGGCAGTTAGGTTGCTTCCATGTCCTGGCTATTGTAAGTAATGCTGCAATGAACATTGTGGTATATGACTATTTTTTGAATTTTGGTTTTCTCAGGGTCTATGCCCAGTAGTGGGATTGCTGCATCGTATGGTAGTTCTATTTTTAGTGTTTTAAGGAGCCTCCATACTGTTCTCCATAGGGGCTATATTAATTTACGTTCCCACCAACAATGCAAGAGGGTTCCCTTTTCTCCACACCCACTCCAGCATTTATTATTTGTAGATTTTTTGATGATGGCCATTCTGACCGGTGTGAGATGATATCTCACTGTAGTTTTGATTTGCATTTCTCTGATGATTAATGATGTTGAGCATTCTTTCATGTGTTTGTTGGCAATCTGTATATCTTCTTCGGAGAAATGTCTAATAACATCTTCTGCCTGTTTTTGGATTGGGCTGTTTGTTTTTATGATATTGAGCTGCATGAGCTGCTTGTATATTTTGGAGATTAATCCTTTGTCAGTTGCTTCGTTTGCACATATTTTCTCCCATTCTGAGCGTTGTCTTTTCATCTTGTTTATGGCTTCCGTTGCTGCGCAGGTGTTTTTGTTTGTTTGTTTTTATTTCCATTTCTCTAGCAGGTGGGTCAAAAAGGATCTTGCTGTGATTTATACCATAGAGTGTTCTGCCTATGTTTTCCTCTAAGTGTTTTATAGTGTCTGGCCTTCCATTTAGGTTTTTAATCCATTTTGAGTTTATTCTAGTGTATGGTGTTAGGGAATGTTCTAATTTCATTCCTGTACGTGTAGCTGTCCAGTTGTCCCAGCACCACTTATTTTAGAGGCTGTCTTTTCTCCATTGTATATTCTTGCCTCCTTTATCAAAGGTAACGTGACCATATGTGTGTGGGTTTATCTCTGGGCTTTCTATCCTGTTTCATTGATCTATATTTCTGTTTTTGTGCCAGTACCATACTGTCTTGATTACTGTACCTTTGTAGTAGAGTTTGAAGTCAGGGAGCCTGATTCCTCCAGCTCCGTTTTTCATTCTCAGGATTGATTTGGCTATTTGGGGTCTTTTGTGTTTCCATACAAATTTTGAAATTTTTTGTTCTATTTCTGTGAAAAATGCCATTAGTAGTTTGATAGGGATTGCATTGAATCTGTAGATTGTTTTCACTAGTCATTTTCACAATGTTGATTCTTCCAATCAAAGAACATGGTATATCTCTCCATCTGTTAGTATCATCTTTAATTTCTTTCATCAGTGTCTTATAGTTTTCTGCATACAGGTGTTTTGTCTCCTTAGGTAGGTTTATATCTAGATATTTTATTCTTTTTGTTGCATTGGTAAATGGGAGTGTTTTCTTAATTTTAATTTCAGATTTTTCATCATTAGTGTATAGGAATGCAAGAGATTTCTGTGCATTAATTCTGGATCCTGCTACTTTACCAGCTTCATTGATTACTCTTAGTAGTTTTCTGGTAGCATCATTAGGATTCTCTACGTATAGTATCATGTCATCTGCAAGCAGTAACAATTTTACTTCTTCTTTTCCAATTTGGATTCCTTTTATTTCCTTTTCTCCTCTGATTGCTGTGGCTAAATCTTCCAAAACTATGTTGAATAATAATGGTGAGAGTGAGCAACGTTGTCTTATTCCTGATCTCAGGTAAAATGGTTTCAGTTTTTCACCATTCAGAACGATTTGGGCTGTGGATTTGTCATATATGGCCTTTATTATGGTGAGGTAGGTTCCCTCTATGCCTACTTTCTGGAGAGTTTTTATCATAAATGGGTGTTGACATTTTTTTTGTTTTGTTTTGTTTTTGTGGTACGCGGGCCTCTCACTGTTGTGGCCTCTCCCGTTGCAGAGCACAGGCTCCGGACACGCAGGCTCAGCGGCCATAGCTCACGGGCCTAGCCGCTCTGCGGCATGTGGGATCTTCCCAGACTGGGGAACGAACCCATGTCCCCTGAATCAGCAGGCGGTCTCTCAACCACTACACCACCAGGGAAGCCCTGGGTGTTGACTTTTGTTGAAATCTTTTACTGCATCTACTGAGGTGATCATATGTTTTTTTTCCTTCAATTTGTTAATATCATGTATCACATTGATTGATTTGCATATATTGAAGAATCATTGCATTACTGGCAAAAACCCCATTTGATCATGGTGTATGATCCTTTTAATGTGCTGTTGGATTCTGTTTGCTAGTATTTTGTTCAGGATTTTTGCATCTATGTTCATCAGTGATATTGGCCTGCTGTTTTCTTTCTCTGTGACATCTTTGTCTGGTTTTGGTATCAGGGTGATGGTGGCCTCGTAGAATGAGTTTGGGAGTGTTCTTCCCTCTGCTATATTTTGGAAGAGTATGAGAAGGATAGATGTTAGCTGTTCTTTAAATGTTTCGTAGAATTTGCCTGAGAAGCCATCTGGTCCTGGACTTTTGTTTGTTGCAAGGTTTTTAATCACGGTTTCAATTTCCGTGCTTGTGATTGGTCTGTTTATATTTTCTATTTCTTCCTGGTTCAGTCTCGGAAGGGTGTGCTTTTCTAAGAATTTGTCCATTTCTTCCAGGTTGTCCATTTTTTTGGCATATAGTTGCTTGTAGTAATCTCTCATGATCCTTTGTATTTCTGCAGTGTCAGTTGTTACTTCTCCTTTTTCATTTCTAATTCTATTGATTTGAGTCTTCTCCCTTTTTTTCTTGATGAGTCGGCTAATGGTTTATCAATTTTGCTTATCATCTCAAAGAACCAGCTTTTAGTTTTATTGATCTTTGCTATCGTTTCCTTCATTTCTTTTTCATTTATTTCTGATCTGATCTTTATGATTTCTTTCCTTCCGCTAAGTTTGGGGGTTTGGTGCTCTTCTTTCTCTAATTGCTTAAGGTGTAAGTTTAGGTTGTTTATTTGAGATTTTTCTTGTTTCTTGAGGTAGGATTGTATTGCTATAAACTTCCCTCTTAGAACTGCTTTTGTTGTATCCCATAGGTTTTGGGTCATCGTGTTTTCATTGTCATTTGTTTCTAGGTATTTTTTGATTTCCTCCTTGATTTCTTCAGGGATCTGTTGGTTATTTAGTAGTATATTGTTTAGCCTCCATGTGTTTGTATTTTTTACAGGTTTTTTCCTGTAATTGATATCTAGTCTTGTAGCATTGTGGTCGGAAAAGATACTTGATACAATTTCAATTTTGTTAAATTTACCAGGGCTTGATTTGTGACCCAAGATATGATCTATCCTGGAGAATGTTCCATGAGCACTTGAGAAGAAAGTGTATTGTGTTGTTTTGTGATGGAATGTCCTATAAGTATCAATTAAGTCCATCTTGTTTAATGTATCATTTAAAGCCTGTGTCTCCTTCTTTATTTTCAGTTTGGATGATCTGTCCATTGGTGAAATTGGGGTGTTAAAGTCTCCTATTCTTATTGTGTTACTGTCAATTTCCCCTTTTATGGCTGTTAGCATTTGCCTTATGTATTGAGGTGCTTCTATGTTGGGTGCATAAATATTTACAATTGTTATATCTTCTTCTTGGATTGATCCCTTGATCATTATGTAGTGTCCTTCTTTGTCTCTTGTAATAGTCTTTATTTTAAAGTCTATTTTGTCTGATATGAGAATTGCTACTCCAGCTTTCTTTTTATTTCCACTTGCATGGAATATCTTTTTCCATCCTCTCACATTCAGTCTGTATGTGTCCCTAGGTCTGAAGTAGGTCTCTTGTAGACAGCATCTGTATGGGTCTTGTTTTTGTATCCATTCAGCCAGTCTGTGTTTTGGTTAGAACATTTAATCCATTTGCATTTATGGTAATTATCGATATGAATGTTCCTATTACCATTTTCTTAATTGTTTTGGGTTTGTTTTTGTAGGTCTTTTCCTTCTCTTGTGTTTCCTGCCTAGAGAAGTTCCTTTAGCATTTGTTGTAAAGCTGATTTGGTGGTGATGAATTCTCTTAGCTTTTGCTTGTCTGTAAAGGTTTTAATTTCTCCATCAAATCTGAATGAGATCCTTGCTGGGTAGAGTCATCTTGGTTGTAGGTTTTTCCCTTTCATCACTTTAAATATGTCCTGCCACACCCTTCTGGCTTGCAGAGTATCTGCTGAGTGGTCAGCTGTTAACCTTATGGGGATTCCCTTGTATATTATTTGTTGGTTTTCCCTTGCTGCTTTTAGTATTTTTTCTTTGTATTTAATTTTTGATAGTATGATTACTATATGTCTTGGTGTGTTTCTCCTTGAATTTATCCTGTATGGCACTCTCTGTGCTGCCTGGACTTGATTATTTCCTTTCCCATTTTATGGAAATTTTCAACTACAGTCTCTTCAAATATTTTCTCAGTCCCTTTCTGTTGCTCTTCTTTTTCTGCCACCCCTATAATTAGTATGTTGGTGCATTTAATATTGTCCCAGAGGTCTCTGAGACTGTCCTCAATTCTTTTCATTCTTTTTTCTTTATTCAGCTCTACAGTAGTTATTTCCACTATTTTATCTCCCAGGTCACTTATCTGTTCTTCTGCCTCAGTTATTCTGCTTTGATTCCTTCTAGAGAATTTTAAATTTCATATATTGTGTTGTTCATCATTGTTTGCTCTTTAGTTCTTCTAGGTCCTTGTTAAACCTTTGTTGTATTTTCTCTGTTCTGTTTCCAAGATTTTGGATCATGTTTACTCTCATTACTCTGAACTCTTTTTCAGGTAGACTACTGTTTATTTCCTCTTCATTTTTTGGTCTGGTGGGTTTTTACCTTGCTCCTTCATCTGCTGTGTATTTCTCTGTCTTATTTTGCTTAACTTAATATCTTTGGGGTCTCCTTTTTGCAGGCTGCAGTTTAGTAGTTCCCATTGTTTTTGGTGTCTGCCCCCTGTGGGTAAGGTTGGTTCAGTGGGTTGTGTAGCCTCCCTGGTGGAGGGGACTCATGCCTGTGTTCTGGTGGATGAGGCTGGATCTTGTCTTTCTGGTCAGCAGGACTGCATCCGGTGGTGTTGGTTGGGGTGTCTGTGAACTTATTATGATTTTAGGCAGCCTCTCTGCTAATGGGTGGTGTTGTGTTCCTGTCTTGCTAGTTGTTTGGCATTGGGTGTCCTGCACTGGAGCTTGCTGGTCTTTGAGTGGAGCTGGGTCTTAGCATTGAAGCAGAGATCTCTGGCAGAGCTCTCACTGATTGAAATTACATGGGGCTGGGAGGTCTCTGGTGGACCAATGTCCTGAACTCAGCTCTCCCACCTCAGAGGTTCAGGCCTGACCCCCAGCTGGAGCACCAAGACCCTGTAAGCCACACGGCTCAAAAGAAAAGGGAGAAAAAAGAAAGAAAAATAAATAAACGAAATAAAGTAATTAAAATTTTAAAATTTTTAAAATTATTAAAATAAAAAATTTTTTAAGAAAAACAAGAAGAGGGCAACCAAACCAATGAAGAAATCCACCAATGATAACAAGGACTAAAAACTATACTAAGAAAAAGAAAAAGGACACACAGAACCCTAGGACAAATGGTAAAAGCAAACCGATACAGACAAAAATCACACAAAGAAGCATACACATACAGTCACAAAGTGAGGAAAATGAAAAAAAAATTATATATATATACAAAAGAAGAGAGCAACCAAATCAATAAACAAATCTACCAATGATAATAATCTCTAAATACAAAACCAAGATAAAGATAAAACCAGAAACAAATTAAATGCTGAACGCAAACCCGAAATATAACGTTGCTCCCGAAGTCCACCACATCAATTTTGGGATGATTCGTTGTCTATTCAGGTTTTCCACAGATGCATGGTACATCAAGTTAATTGTGGAAATTTAATATGCTGCTCCTGAGTCTGCACAGAGAAATTTCCCTTTCTCTTCTTTGTTTACACAGTTCCTGGGGTTCAGCTTTGGATCTGGCCCTGCCTCTGCATGTAGGTCGCCCTCTGGCATCTGTTCTTTGCCCAGACAGGAGGGGGTTAAAGGAGCAGCTGATTAGGTGGCTCTGGCTCACTCAGGCTTGGGGGAGGGAGGGGTATGGAATGCAGGGAGAGCCTGCGGCAACAGAGGCCATCATGGTGTTGTACCAGCCTGAGGTTCCATGTGTTTTCCCAGGGAAGTTGTCCCCGGATCACAGGACCCTGGCAGTGGCTTGCTGCACAGGCTCCCATGAGGGGAGGTGTGTATAGTGACCTGTGCTTGCACACAGGCTTCCTGGTGCCTGCAGTAGCAGCCTTAACGTTTCATGCCCATCTCTGGTGTCCGCATTGATAGCCACGGCTCGCACCCATCTCTGGAGCTTGTTTAGGCGGTGCCCTGAATCCCCTCTCCTCGTGCACCCTGGAACAATGGTCTCTTACCTCTTAGGCAGTTCCAGACTTTTTCCCGGACTCCCTCCCAGCTAGCTGTGGCGCATTAGCCCCCTTCAGGCTGTGTTCATGCAGCCAACCCCAGTCCTCTCCCTGGGGTCTGACCTTTGAAGCCCAAGCCTCAGCTCCCAGCCCCCACCCGCCCCGGCGGGTGAGCAGAAAAGCCTCTCAGTCTGGTGAGTGCTGGTTGGCACCAATCCTCTGTGTGGGAATTTCTCCACTTTGCCCTCTGCACCACTGTTGCTGTGCTCTCCTCCGTGGCTCCAAAGCTTCACCCCTGCCCACCCCCCATCACCACCAGTGAAGGGACTTCCTAGTGTGTGGAAACTTTTCCTCCTTCACAGCTCCCTCCCAGAAGTGCAGGTCCCATCCCTATTCTTTTGTCTCTATTTTTACTTTTTTCTTTTGCCCTACCCAGATACGTGGGGAGTTTCTTGCCTTTTCGGAAGTCTGAGGTCTTCTTCCAGCATTCAGTAGGTGTTCTGTGGGAGTTGTTCCACATGTAGATGTATTTTTGATGTATTTGTGGGGAGGAAGGTGCTCTCCATGTCTTACTCCTCCGCCATCTTGAAGGTCCCCTCCAGCCACATTCATTTCTGATTTTATTGACTTGGGCCCTCTTTTTATTTTTCTTCATGGGTCTGGCTAAAGGTTCTTCAATTCTATTTATCTTTTCAAAGAACCAGTTTTTAGTTTCATTCTGTTTTCTATTGCTTTTTAGTCTCTATTTCATTTTTTCAACTCTAATCTTTATTATTTTTCTTTCCCCTAATTTTGGGTTTTGTTTGTTCTTTTTTTAGTTCCTCTAGGTGTAAGGTTAGATGGTTTATTTAAGATTTTTCTTATTTCCTGAGGTAGGCTTGTATTGTTATAAACTTCCTCTCAGAAGTACTTTGCTGCATCCCATAGATTTTGGATCATGGTGTTTCCATTTTCATTTGTGTCCAGGTGTTGTTGAATTTTCTCTGATTTCTTTAGGGACCTACTGGTTGTTTAGTAACATGTTGTTTAGCCTGCATATATCTGTGCTCTTTGCAGTTTTATTCTTATAGTTGATTTCTAATCTCATACCCTTATGCTTAGAAAAGATGCTGCATATGTTTTCAACCATCTTAAATTTATTGAGATTTGTTTTGTGACCTAGCATGTGATCTATCCTGGGGAAAGTTCCATGTGCTCTTTAAAAGAATGTATATTGTGCTGCTTTTGGATTCAGGGTTCTATAGGTATCTACTTCCTGTCTGTAAGATCTGTCTTTTGATGTAAGCTGGGTGTTAAAGTTCCCTACTAATAGTGTGTTACTGTTGGTTCTCCCTTTTTTGTTTGTTAGTATTTGCTTTATGCATTCAGGTGCTCCTATGTTGGGTGCATATATATTTACAATTGTTATATCTTCTTGTTGGATTGATCCCTCGATTATTATGTAATGTCTGTCTTTGTCTATTGTTTCAGTCTTTTTTTTAAAATCTATTTTGTCTGAATTAACTATCGCTACCCCAGCTCTCTTTAATTGCCATTTGCATGAAATAAAATACCTTTTCCATATCCTCACTTTCAGTCTGTGTGTGTCTTTAAGTCACAAGTGAGTCTCTTATAGGCAGCATATGTGGGTTTTTATTTTGTATTCAGCCACTCTGTCTTTCGAATGGAGCATTTAGTCCATATACATTTAATTATTGATAGGTATATACTTATTGCCACTTACTTATTTTCTGGTTGTTTTTTGTAGTTCTTTTTTATTTCTCTTCAGCTTGGGTGATTTCCACTACATTGTCTTCCCTTTTGCTGATCCATTCCTCTGTATCATCTAACCTACTGTTGATGCGTTTTAGTGTATTTTTTTTAATCTCATTTATTGTATTCTTCAGCTCTGTCTAGCTCTTCTTTTAACTTTTTGTTAAAATTATCACTGTGTTCATCCATTCTTCTCCCAAGTTTGTTGACTGTCTTTATGATCATTACTTTGAACTCTTTATCAAGTAGATTACTTATCTCCACTTTGTTTACTTCTTTTTCTGAGGTTCTGATTTTTTTTTCATTTGGAACATGTTCCTCTGTTGCCTCATTTTCCTAATTCTCTGTGTTTATTTCTATGTATTAGGTAGGTTAGTTACATTTCCTGATCTGAGACGTGGCCTTATGTAGGAGACATTCTATGGGACCCAGCAGCACACTTCCCTCTGGTCACCAGAGCTATATGCTCCATGGCACCCCATATGTGGGCTGAATGGGCCCTTCTACTATCAACACACTGGCAGGTAGGACTGGGCCCCAGCCAGGTGACTGCCAGTCCTTGCCTTTGTAGTGCCAGCCAGACCACTGGTGGGTGGGGCTGTGGGAATCTGGAATTGGTGCTAACCTGCTGGTGAGAAGGGCCAGTTCCCTGAGCAGCTGGCTACAAGGTTCAAGGGGTGCTGGGACTGATGCTGGTCCACTGATGGGCAGGTAAGCCCCTAGCACTAGTAGGCTACAGGAAGACTCCAAAATGGCACTTTGTCGACACCAGTGTCTTTATGGTACAACAAGCTCCCCCAAATGGCTGTCACCAGCATCTGTGTCCCCAGAGGGAGTCCCAGGTGCCTCTTGTCTCTCCAGAAGTCTCTCCAAGATCAGTAAATGGGTCTGATCTAAGGTACTTTCAAATTATTGCCTCTGTGCTGGGACTCAGAGTGTGAGATTTTACATCTGTCCTTTAAGAACAGTCTCTGTTTCATACAGCCCTCCAGTTCTCCTGTATGGAAGCCATCTGACCTTTAAAGCCAGACATCATGGGGGCTTATCTTCCCAGTGCAGGGCCCCCAGGTTGAGTAGCCTGATGTGGCACTCAGACTCCTGATTCTTTTTTTTTTTTTTGCGGTACGCGGGCCTCTCACTGTTGTGGCCTCTCCCGTTGTGGAGCACAGGCTCCGGACATGCAGGCTCAGCGGCCATGGCTCACGGGCCTAGCCGCTCCGTGGCATGTGGGATCTTCCCGGACCAGGGCACGAACCCATGTCCCCTGCATCGGCAGGCGGACTCTCAACCACTGCGCCACCAGGGAAGCCCTCAGACTCCTGATTCTTAGGGGGAACATCTGCATTAGTGATTATCCTCCCATTTGTGGGTTGCCTACCAGAGAGTGTAGGTCTTGGCTATACCACATCTTTGCCCTTCCTACCCTTCTTTATGTCTTTAGTTGTGGAATATCTTTCTGCTAGTCTTCAGGCCATTCTCATGGATAGTCGCTCTGTAAATAGTTGTAATTTTGGTGCGTCCATGGCAGGAGGTGAGCTCAGGGTCTTACTACTCTGCCCTCTTGGTCACATCCTCCTTTTTCTTCAGTTCCTTTTAACAGATTACCTCCACCATTAGCATAACCCTACTTTGTTCAATACAAGAGCCACTAGCAATATGTGGCTATTTAATACTTGAAATATGGCCAGTCCACATTGAGAGGTGCTATAAGTGTAAAATATTCACCAAACTTCAAAAATTTAGTACAAATTAAAGGTATTTTATTAATAATTTTAAATATTGATTACATGTGTCAATGTTAACATTTTTGTTGTATCGGATTAATAAAATATTATTAAAATTAATTTCTCATATTTTCCCTTCTTTAATGGAACTGCTGGAAAATTTTAGATCTCGTAAGTCACTGGCATTATATTTTCAATGTACAGTGCAAGTGTGACCTTTTCACAGATGCAGGTTAGGTTATTTCGCCTAGAATTATACTATGCTAGCACAGTAAATGTTTTAAACTCTATTTTTGTAGAAATCCTTCACCTCTTAAAGCTTGTTAGAGGAAAAAAAGATGTAAATACTTGACGTGGTCCAAATAGTATATTATTTTTTAGTACTTATATAAAACAAGCTGTTGAATATTTTGGAAATTCACAGTGTGACATGGAATAGATTAATTATTGTCATGTGGCTTCTCTACAATTAGTTTCTTAAACAGTACTCAGCTGTAAGCCAAATAAATTATAAATTGTTGTGGTTTAGTGTCTTTTATGCAGCATGAGGAAATTAAAACCTAGATACTTTATAATAACCACCTGTAGAAAAAAGTAATTGGGGCTCCTGTGGCAGTACCAGTTTTGAGGAATTAAGAAAAATAATGTCACGAAAAGGAATTTTTATTTAGTAAGTTTTTAAATACTATTTTAGTGAACTGATATTTACATCAATGGCATTTCAAGGTTGGTGCAAGCACTTGGGTGAGAATAAAATTAAGTTCTCGTATATTTGTTCAGTAGAGCTGACAAACTTCAAAATTCTTCTTTTATCTATTTACTAAATATATTTCCATTTGTAATTTTGCTTTCTTTTCTATTCCTGATATCAGCACTCTGAAAACTGCTGACATCAGTTAACCTGAATCATTAGATAAGTCATCTACATCAAGCAGTTCACAATACATTTTCATGTTAAATGCAGAGGTCATTTTCTTCCACAATCAGTGCTAATAGGCCACCCATTCCAATTAAATACAATAATAGAGAAGCCTCAAATCAATAGAATTAGAAATGAAAAAGGAGAAGTAACAACTGACACTGCAGAAATACAAATGAGAAATTACTACAAGCAACTCTATGCCAATAAAATGGACACCCTGGAAGAAATGGACAAATTCTTAGAAATGCACAACCTGCCAAGACTGAATCAGGAAGAAATAGAAGATATGAACAGACCAATCACAAGCACTGAAATTGAAACTGTGATTAAAAATCTTCCAACAAACAAAAGCCCAGGACCAGATGGCTTCACAGGCGAATTCTATCAAGCATTAAGAGAAGAGCTAACACCTTTCCTTCTCAAACTCTTCCAAAATATAGCAGAGGGAGGAACACTCCCAAACTCATTCTATGAGGCCACCATCACCCTGATACCAAAACCAGACAAGGATGTCACAGAGAAAGAAAACTACAGGCCAATATCACTGATGAACATAGATGCAAAAATCCTCAACAAAATACTAGCGAACAGAATCCAACAGCACATTAAAAGGATCATACACCATGATCAAGTGGGGTTTATTCCAGGAATGCAAGAATTCTTCAATATACACAAATCAATCAAGGTGATACACCATATTAACAAACTGAAGGATAAAAACCATGTGATCTTCTCAATAGATGCAGAGAAAGCTTTTGACAAAATTTAACACCAATTTATGATAAAAACCCTGCAGAAAGTAGGCATAGAGGGAACTTTCCTCAACATAATAAAGGCCATATATGACCAACCCACAGCCAGCATCGTCCTCAATGGTGAAAAACTGAAACCATTTCCACTAAGATCAGGAACAAGACAAGGTTGCCCACTCTCACCACTCTTATTCAACACAGTTTTGGAAATTTTAGCCACAGCAATCAGAGAAGAAAAGGAATCCAAATCGGAAAAGAAGAAGTAAAGCTGTCACTCTTTGCAGATGACATGATACTGTACATAGAGAATCCTAAAGATGCTACCAGAAAACTACTAGAGCTAATCAATGAATTTGGTCAAGTAGCAGGATACAAAATTAATGCACAGAAATCTCTGGCATTCCTATACACTAATGATGAAAAATCTGAAAGTGAAATCAAGAAAACACTCCCATTTACCACTGCAACAAAAAGAATAAAATATCTAGATATAAACCTACCTAAGGAGGCAAAAGACCTGTATGCAGAAAATTATAAGACACTGATGAAAGAAATTAAAGATGATACAAATAGATGGAGAGATATACCATGTTCTTGGATTGGAAGAATCAACATTGTGAAAATGACTCTACTACCCAAAGCAATCTACAGATTCAATGCAATCCCTATCAAACTACCACTGGCATTTTTCACAGAACTAGAACAAAAAATTTCACAATTTGTATGGAAACACAAAAGACCCCGAATAGCCAAAGCAATCTTGAGAACGAAAAACGGAGCTGGAGGAATCAGGCTCCCTGACTTCAGACTATACTACAAAGCTACAGTAATCTAGACTATATGGTACTGGCACAAAAACAGAAATATAGATGAATGGAACAGGATAGAAAGCCCAGAGATAAACTCACGCACATATGGTCACCTTATCTTTGATAAAGGAGGCAGGAATGTACAGTGGAGAAAGGACAGCCTCTTCAATAAGTGGTGCTGGGAAAACTGGACAGGTACATGTAAAAGTATGAGATTAGAACACTCCCTAACACCATACACAAAAATAAGCTCAAAATGGATTAAAGACCTAAATGTAAGGCCATACACTATCAAACTCTTAGAGGAAAACATAGGCAGAACACTCTATGACATAAATCACAGCAAGATCCTTTTCGACCCATCTCCTAGAGAAACGGAAATAAAAACAAAAATAAACAAATGGGACCTAATGAAACTTCAAAGCTTTTGCACAGCAGATGAAACCATAAACAAGACCAAAAGACAACCCTCAGAATGGGAGGAAATATTTGCAAATGAAGCAATTGACAAAGGATTAATCTCCAAAATTTATCAGCAGCTCATGCAGCTCAATAACAAAAAAAACAAACAACCCAGTCCAAAAATGGGCAGAAGACCTAAATAGACATTTCTCCAAAGAAGATATACAGATTGCCAACAAACACATGAAAGAATTCTCAACATCATTAATCATTAGAGAAATGCAAATCAAAACTACAATGAGATATCATCTCACTCCAATCAGAATGGCCATCATCAAAAAATCTAGAAACAATAAATGCTAGAGAGGGTGTGGAGAAAAGGGAACACTCTGGCACTGCTGGTGGGAATGTGAATTGGTACAGCCACTATGGAGAACAGTATGGAGGTTCCTTAAAAAACTACAAATAGAACTACCATATGACCCAGCAATCCCACTACTGGGCATATACCCTGAGAAAATCATAATTCAAAAAGAGTCATGTACCAAAATGTTCATTGAAGTTCTATTTACAATAGCCAGGAGATGGAAGCAACCTAAGTGTCCATGATTGGATGAATGGATAAAGAAGATGTGGTACATATATACAATGGAATATTACTCAGCCATAAAAAGAAACGAAATTGAGTTATTTGTAGTGATGTGGATGGACCTAGAGTCTGTCATACAGAGTGAAGTAAGTCAGAAAGAGAAAGACAAATACCGTATGCTAACACATATGTATGGAATCTAAGAAAAAAAAAATGTCATGAAGAACCTAGGGGTAAGACCGGAATAAAGACACAGACCTACCAGGGAATGGACTTGGGGATATGGGGAGGGGGAAGGGTAAGCTGTGACAAAGTGAGAGAGTGGCATTTACATATATACACTACCAAACGTAAAATAGATAGCTAGGGGGAAGCAGCCGCATAGCACAGGGAGATCACCTCGGTGCTTTGTGACCGCCTGGAGTGGTGGGATAGGGAGGGTGGGAGGGAGGGAGATGCAAGAGGGAAGAGTATAGGAACATATGTATATGTATAACTGATTCACTTTGTTATAAAGGAGAAACTTAACACACCATTGTAAAGCAATTGTACTCCAATAAATATGAAAAAAAAAGAAATTTTAAGGGAAAAAAATAATAGAGAAGCATTTCTAAGTGGTTGAGTGTCTCATTTAAACAGAGATGTAATGATATCTCTCCTGTGTCATCTGAAAAGGTATAGATGGAATGAGAAGATATTCTGTCACAGTTAAAAATGGAAGTTAAGTCTGAGAAGAGTGAGATATTAATGAGACAAAAGAGCAAGTACAGGGGCCATTTTCAAAGTAGAGGGATCATTAGAAGTGCAGAAGAATAGGAGGCACACTTGTCTCTTTAAAAAGAGAATGAGAAAGTGTCAGTTCTCAGAGATGAGTTCTTTAACTCCAGACAGCTGTGAACAGTTTATCATCTGTTCTGAAGTGTGGCAGAGTCAACCCCTGGGTCTTAGCCACATGGGTTGGGTACTGGTTTCCATGAGGCTGAACACACAAGAGGACACTTCTGCCTCAAGTATGTCCTAATTGTCATTGCAATCCACAGAATATCAAAACAGTAGAAGAGTAACTTACAAATTAAAAGAACTAGACTAATAGGCACCCTGGGTGCATGAAAAAATATCAGACCAGCAGAAACTAGCAAATAAAAGAGTGCACATTGCATGGCAGAAAAATCACAGCCATTTGATTCATGGCTCTGAATCCTGGCTCTACGATTTAATGTGTCATCCTAGGCAACTCCTTTAACTTCTGTGAACCTCAGTTTCTTCTATAAAACAAAAGTAACACACATAGGATTTAGAGAAATCATGCTACTTAAAGTTTCTGGGACATAATATGTCCTTAATATATGGTCGTATCTCTCTACAAAAGTAAACCATAGCAATAAATGCACTGATAAAACTTAGAAAGGGAATTATTTTGCTTTCATTCTTACAATCTTTGTGATTTGATATGACAGCAGTATAATAATCTAGAAACTTTCTAGGCTCCTGCTTTGCTCCTCAGGTTTCCTTAAATCAGACAAGGACTGATAGAGCTAACCTTTGGCATCCACATGGCCCCTGAGTTACAATATTCCTTACTACCCATCTTGAGGAGTCCCTAGACCTTGTCTTCTGCTTTGGATTTTATTCTTAAATTCTTCTGACCTCAACTCGTGGTGTCAGCCCCCACTCTCACCCTCAGTGACAGGTGAGCTACACTACCACTTCTCCTTCCATGATCATTCAGTGCACCCACACAAGGACTGTCCAAAAGATCTGACAACCAAATATTGAAAACATCCCCACTGGACTCTAACTTCCCAGTGGAAAGCCCCGGAGCAGAATGGGGCTCTAACCTCTTAGTGGAAAGCCCCGGAGCAAAACTGTGTGTTCATAGATAAGCTAGCCACACCCTTCAAAGGCCAGGATCTGCCTTAGCTTGATGTCTGGTACCGGTTCTGTTGTCCCAGGGCCCATCCCAGCTATCCAGGGACTATATCCTCCCTGTCCATCCAATGAATACCAGTCTTAAAAACAAAGCACCAGAATATGTATTATATTTAGTTCAATTTTTCTTACAATTCTAAACTTAATATTGACTTCATCTTGTAGAGTTGAGGGGAGAATACAGAAATTTCCATGCACTGTGCAAAAAAAGTGACATTGAAGGCAATAGTAGGGTTGTGTTTAGGATTTTTAGGAAGGCAACTGAAAAGGCCTTGAATCAAAAAGTGAAATATACACTTATTTCCCATCTTCATTCTTGGTCCTCAGTTCTGAACTATGCTCAAACCTCCCTTTGGAGTAACTTGTGTTTCTTACTTGGATTTGCTCCTAGTGGCTCAAGGTGAAAAAAGAGAATTTTCATCCCTTAAGCATAACAATGAAAAACAAAGTGCTTTCCTTTGTAACTCTGGGTAATATGTCTAATAAATTTGCCAGCAGTGAGGAATGAGCCTGTGAGGAAGTAACAAAGTTACACATCTAATGGAATCTAGTGACCTAATACAAAGGCCTGATTGTTGCTAATTTATGAGTTCAATGTCCTTTCTCTTATCAGCCAGGAGAAACAGTCTCACCATATTCTGAGCATCTGCCATCTCAACATGATTCTCCTGTATCTCTTTTGGAAACAGCTGCAAAATGCTATAAACTCTCTGATATATGGAATTCTGTAGAAACTAGATATACTGGTTAATCCAAGAATTAATAAGCATTTTCCATATGTATATGGGACAAAATGAGGACAAATCCACCTTGAAGTACGTTGCGCTTTCTCTGATTCTAACAGCCCTGCAATCTCTCTCAAAGCTCCACAGTTGCTATTAAATGTCTCCACTATCTTTGTGCTATTGATAAGTGCATGTATGAGTTGATCAAGAGTTCTCATTGTTGGAATGCCAAGAAACAACAGCTATATTGTAGTTTTGTTTGTGCATTTTTAAAAAGGGAGAATGTCATTATCTTCACAAGGCATATGGTAGTGTTCCCCAAGTTACCCAAAGAGAACAAAGCCTGCTGCTGATTAAATAACAAAGTTCCTTTTAATTAATGCTCATGGAGGGTATGGGTAAGTGGTATGCACACCATGTTCTATGAAAGCAAAATATATAATTTAAAAGGGCTTTTCCTTTTTTTCTGTTTTTAAGTTTGTTTTACTTTGCTTTATTTTTCCTATGTGATAAATTCTTCCCCCTAGTCCCCTCTTGATTTCTTTCAGAGTGATACATGACTAACTATGGATAGAAGTTGGTTGGGGTGGGTGGTGGTGGTCAAGAAAGATAAAAAGATAAAGCAAGGTATATTTCATGACTTGTTTCATTTTAAACTCATGATCTGGGGAACTCCTAGGCAGTCCAGTGGTTAGGGCTCAGCGCGTTCACTGCTGGGGCCTGGTTCCATCCCTGGTCAGAGAACTAAGACCCCACAAGCTGTGCAGCATGACCAATAAATAAATAAACTCATGATCTGAAACCTCAAAAGCATATTTAATATGACCCTGCAATTTCTTCATAGTGGGGGCTCAATAAATATTTCCTGATGGAATAATGCCAAGTTTTAGAATACTATATTTAAGCAGGAACCACCTCCTACACATTTGAATTTAAAAGTTCACACTGTATTTATTGGTCTACTGTAATTACTGGCTGCACAGTTAATGTTATTAAATGAGAAGATAGGCAAGTGTGTGTGAACTCATCAGAAACAGGAGGGAAGGGGGCAGGGCACAAACTTTAAAAGAATGAAATAGCCACGGGACATGACAAAGACCGGTTAGAACCAACTGGGTCCAAGATGGCGGAAGATTCGACTTCCAGGAGACCTTGAGCCTCATTATACGCTCATTGTAATACATTAGCATATGCTAAATGACACACCCACCAGCGCCATGACAGTTCTGAGGCTGACCATAAAAGGTCAAAAAGTGGGCAGTGGCCCAATTCCTGGAAATCTCTGCCCCTTCCCCAAAATAATTAGAATAATCCTCCCACTCATTAGCCTATGAAATTACCCAGCCCATAAAAACTAACCGTGCCGTATTTTGAGGTTCTCTCACCTCTGAGATGGCCCACACTCTGTATGTGGAGTGTGTTTCTCTCTAAATAAATCCACTTCTTACCTATCACTTAGTCTCTGAATTCTTCTGCGACGAGGCACGCACCTTAAATTCACCGGGAACATATTGGCCAAGCCAGCCAGGAGAATTCGGTAAGCCTCAACCTCTCACCTCCCTTGAGCTTGAGAGGCGCTACCTTACTTCCCACCATTACTCTCTCACTCTCTCCTACTCTCTCTCTTACCCTTTCTCTCTTTTGCTTTCTTACTTTCTGTCAACTTTTTGGACTTAGCCTCTCCCCTCCCTTGGGCTTGAGAGGTGTGGCCTTACTTCCAGCCATCTCCATCTCTCTCTCCCTCTCTTTCTCCCTCTCTTATAGTCTGTCTCATTTTGGACCTATTGCCACAAAAATGTGGGCTCAGGACAAGCAATTAAAAGCCATCAGGGTGCTTGCCACAGAAGAGCCTTCTGTGAGAGAATAAGTGGGTTGTGGAACGGACTAGAGAGATGCTAGGTCTGTCTGTCCACCTCAAGGCAATTTCCACACAACAGTTTCAGGCACACAGTTAAAAGAGTAACACCACCCTCTCCCCGTGGCTACCCTTATAGGCTTATTATTGGTCCACCTATGCCTATCCATCCTTGTCTCAACTCTGCATCCCTACTTCACTCTTACTTTCCACTCTTATCTCGTGCCTTACTCTGCTGGAAATGGGCAAAAAGAAATCTGCCAGGCATTTCCCAACATTGCCGCTAGGTCTTCCACTTCTTACTGTTACATATGTGTAGGACATGTCAGGGAAAGTTTCCAGCCATCCTCACAGGCAGCTGGGGACCCAAACCATAGGATCTTTGCCCTCTGGGTTTGCCTTATCCACCATTTAATTAACTGTTAACAGGTCCAATTGTGTAAAAATATGAAATACAGCCTTACTTAGAGTTTGTGCCATGGTTGCGGCAGCTGTCATCCCTTCCGTACAGTACCTGGTCTGTGAACATACCCCCAGGTATTAGGAGGGGGATGGTCCCGCCACGTGGTCGGGACTCATGGTGGTGGGACCTTCATTCACCACCTGCCTTCTGGTGTTTGGCTGGCCCCCTCCTGGGTCTGCCCTGACCCCACCTCCACCCCACCCTCTTAGGGCAGAGTAGGCGACTCAAGCTGGGTGTGTTGCACACATGGCCGCGCCCCGGGGATACATGCCTGGGCAATGACCCACAGTTGCTGTGCTGGCCTCCCAGGGGTCGCACGATTGGGAGTGTTCTTCCAGGGTCACAGGGCCCTCCATTCCCCTAACTATAGTCACGGTGCCTCTGCCTCAGTTACCATATTTGCCCCTGCACCCAGCCCCCCTGCCCGCTAGCCAGAGTACTGTGGGAAGGGGGGAGGGAGACGATGGCATCAAGGCCCCAGCAGCCCACAAAAAGGAAGGGGAAAGAGAGGTTTCTTTTCTCTTTGTTTTCTTTCACAAACCATCTCCCTTAATGGTCAGTGCCTGTTTTCTGAAACTTACCACCCTTTTAGAGAAAAAGGCTGGCACTTAGACAGGTCCTAGAACCATGAGGATGTTTGTTCCAGGGGAACCTATCCCAGAACACAGAGATTAATCCGTAGAAGCAATAGAGAAGCCTTCAGCATCTCTACTGATGAGCCTTCTCAATAGATGAGCCTTCACTCATCCTGGGTACCGTGGATGCCAGGAGAGGACATGGGTCCCAGGACACTGGGGCCAATGGGACTGCCACATGGGGGAGTAGTGGCAGTGGATAAAGTTGACAGGACTAGGTGGACAGGATCGCCTAGAACCAGTCGTGTCTTAGATAGCCCCCATGGGACCTCCTAACGCTAGTACTCCCCTCTGATACAGGAGCATTCTCTCCCTGAAGGAACGAGGGGGGACACCTCCTCCATCTCCAAGGACTCACCCTTCGGGTGCAGTTTGAGTCACTGGGACAAGTTTTCTCTAGATTCTTTAAAATAAAATAAGCTCATTTTCTTTTGTAATGAAGCCTGGCCCCAGTATAAACTTGAGGACGATGAGACCTGGCCAGAAAATGGGAGCCTCAACTATAATACCTTCCTACGGTTAGACATCTTTTGAAAAAGGCAGGGGGAATGGACAGAAGTTCCTTATGTACAGGATTTTATGGCCCCGGAGCTATGCAAGTCCTATGTTAGGGAACCTTGCCAGCTGGGACCCATTTGAGCTTCACAAAAGCCCTCTCTAGTGGCACCCCTGGAAGAACAGGAGCCCCAGACAGAAGACCCAAGCCCCAACACTCTTGCACCATCTTCAGCCTCTCCCCCGCCCTGTAAGCCTCTTCACCTTTCCATGCCAGAAATGCAACCAGAGCCTCTTTGCCCCCTTCAGGAAGTAGTAGGTGGGCGTCATGGGATTACCAGAGTCCACACTCCCTTTTTTCTTTGTCTGACCTTAACCAATGCCGCACCCACTTAGGCAGATTCTCTGAGGACCCTAGCCAGTTCACTGAAGAATTCCAGGCACTGACTCTTTCCTTTGACTTTACCTGGAAGGATGTAAATATTGTCCTTTCCCACTGCACATCCACCCAGGGTACCCTGTATGACATGTGGCCTAGGCTACTGTGTACTGCCCAAACGGAACACATTTATTTTCGAACAAGAAAATATTGACTATCAGAATTTTGATTATGTATTTCTCTGCCAATATTTTGTATATGTGATATCACTGAAAAGTCCAAAAAGACCAGCAAGGGCCAAATTAAACACAAATGTCCACATGGAGAGACAGCAAAATTCCACGAATTGCTAATTCATGCATGTAAAAGTGCACATAGACACCACATAAAATTGAGGAAAAATGATATTTGAATTAAATTCAAAATGTTGAGCAACAGATTCAACTTCTGACAAAATACTGGGATTCTGAAGAAAAAAGCGTGATTGCAAAGAGTAACATGATTTACAAAATGGGATTCACCACTCCCCAGACATGCTAAGTAGAAGAGGAAGTGGAATGCCGATTGGATATTTCATGTACACTCATCCACACAGATAGTAACATAATAATGTTATCCTTGATCAGAAAGACAATGCCAGCCCCTTTTTATTTGTAGGTAACGTGGTTGAGTCACTCACAAAACACTAAACTCTCTTGTTTCTAAGTTGTACCCCAAAGTCATTCAAGCTTGATTAGTTTATATTGTTTTTACATTTTTAAGAACCACATTATAAAGTAGAACGATGTCTCCATTTGTTCTCTGTACTTGGTGATACCTTTCAAGAGTTACACATCACTGGGTCAGTCTGGATTGATGCACAATGGTCACAGCCTGAAAATTCTCTGGGAAGAGTAGATGTTATTTCCATGTTATGGTCCACACTGGATTCTAGTTCTTAATTTTTATTTGCTCACAAATTACTTCTCCTGACAAAAGCTATATTTAGCTGACTATGTGATTTGATTTGCAAATCCTCCACCCACACACACATATATTTAAGTAATTGTTTCAAACAAGGTTCACAATCATCGCTTTGTAAGGAAGGAAAGCAGAGGGTATAAGTAAAGTGGGTTTAGCTATGTTTGCTTCTGCAACAAGTAAAAAACGTCCCTAAATATGAATAATTAAGCAAATTCCTGTAGGTGAAAATTATTCCTATCATCTGGCCTGTGTGTCACACTTCCTTACAGTGTAAATAGACAAAGCTCTTCAGAGAGTCACCCACACTGAGTAAAACTGCTTTGATAGGGTTCACTGCTTCTTTTGTTGTTTCAGTGAAGATTCCAAATGATAGGCATAAACTAAATACAACTCCACAGTAAATAGGAATGTGCCCTCTGTCATGTTAATTGAAATAAACCTGCAGTGCAGTTTAGACTAGCAGAGAAGCAGCATTAAACCTGAAGTCTGGAGATGATGCAGTCTGGCCCTTGTTCTGCCATTTGCTTGCTGAGTGACACTGGGCAATTTGCTTAACTTTTCTGAGAAAATTTTGTTTGTGAAATTGGAGGGTTACTCTTAATCTTTACTCTTTCATGTAGCTATTTTAAAAATTCAGTAATCAAGGCATTGTTTTAATTACATTTTCTCTTTACATAGCAATATATTCTTGGGCGCTGGAGATAGATAGATATGGACATAGATTTATAGATATATCTGAATAAGCATAGGTATGTCTAGGTGCGTTGGGGGCCGTTATGGGTTTCTTGTTTGTTTGTTTTTTAAATGGGTGCTTGAACAAGTACATATCTTTGATGGAGTGGAGTGTTGAGTAATGTCAGTTAGATCCTATATTGATTGTGTTGTTCAGTTATTACTAGTTATGGTTGCTTTTCTAGGGCATTGGGTCCACAGATCTTACACTGCCATTCTGGAAATGGAAACCCCAATAATGAGATTTTGAAGCAGTGTTTCCTTTGTCTTTTATTTACTACTGCCATTCTGCTAAAAATTCTCCTGATTTTTTTTCTTAATTTCCAAATGCTTTGGTTTGATGGTTTGTTTCATTTTGAAATCTGAAGGTTCACGTTTGTGTATTGTATTATTTATGTCATTAGTCACTCTGAAAGAGTTCACATTAATATTCTATAAAAATTTGAAGCCATCCTTACAGTTTCCAAGATGTTGTAAAAACTCATATAAACATAGTTTAATTGATAAGAAATTTAAAGAGAATTTTTAAGGAAACAAATAGAAGTATAATGAGTAAAGACTATGTTTTTTTCTAGGGATTTTTTTTCCTTCAATTTTATTCTATGTGTTATCCTCAATATTCTTAAAAGTCCTCTTAATTTTCTATCATCCAAGTGGTTACTTTTCCTTAATATTTTGTATTAGTTTACTAAGGCTGCCATAGCAAAATACCACAGCACGGACGGCTTAAACAAAAGAAATCTATTTTCTCACAGTTCTGGAGGATGGAAGTTCAAGCTCAAGTTGCCGGCAGGCTTGGTTTCTCTTGAAGTTTCTCTTCTTGGCTTGCAGACCACCACTTCCTGCTGCCTCTTCCCATGGCCATCCACCTGTGCACACACATCTGTGGTGTCTCTCTGTGTGTCCAAATTTCCTCTTTTTATAAGGATCCTGATGCTGAAACTTGGCCTCTGTATACTGGTGCCGAATTGAATCTCGGAGACAGAGTTTTGGGTGAAGTAGAAAAGAATAACTTTATTGCTTGCCAAGCAAAGGGGCACACTGCAGGCTCATGCCCTCAAAAACTGTGTGTCCCAACCCAGGGGGGCTTGTGAGGAGTTTTATAGTCAAGGGGGCAGTGTTGCTGGCATCACGCGATCTTGTGATCTGTAGTTCTCGATGTTACTGAACTGTGACCTTCTCTCTGGAACATCTTCCATATGGTAGGGGTTTTAGTTCTGCAGAAGAGCTCAAAGATATTGTTACGTGTATCCCTTGAGGAGGAACCAGGACCTGCCCCAAGGCTGCACTATTGTTTCTTGACTGCTCCTCCCTTGTCTCTGTATCCGCTCTCTTCCCTGATCAACAACTGTTTGAACCTGCCCTTTGGAACTCAGGGAAGGGGACACAGAAACGTTTTTGTGCCCAGGAGCCCCACAGGGTCCTGCCCAGTTTCAATACCAGTCAGAATGAATTAGGGCCCACCCTAACAGACTCATTTTAACTTAACTTAATTATCTCTCTAAAGGCTCTATCTCCAGATACAGGAAGAAGTACTGGGGTTATATGAATTTGGAGAGGGGCACAATTAAGCCCATCGGATATTATATTCTAAGTCTTCCTTGTATTGATATATTGTTTAGTATTATTGTAAAACTAACATATTTTCAACCTGATAATCACCATACAACTTCCTCTAAACAGACTTTTAGTAGGCATTGTAATTTTAATTACATGAATCAGTGCTTATAGGACTTTATGAGTCTTTCCAGCGAACATATTCATTTTTTCATGAAATGGTACAGTACAATAATTTCCTAGTTTCTTTTCCCTTCATTCTTATACCTGACAAGGAAATTTATTAATAGCTAATCACTCATAAACCAGCATTACAGAAATCCTAGTGTCACCTCTGGTACTACATGATCGTATGTTCCCGAAGGGTGCCCAGTGAACACTTGTCAGATTAATTTAGTTAGGTTTGGGGTATTTTTGGTTTTGTTTTTACTTGTAGGAACCTAAAGGCCAATAAAAACAGGGATAAGGATCTAGGAATCAAACTGCTATTTGCTATATGACACACAGTAACAACTGTTAAAATCGATGGTAATGGATGCTCTCTGGTTCATGTTCTTCCTGTTGGTTGATGCACAGTTAGCAACTTCACTCTCCTGATACAGCCCTAATCACCTACACCTTGTCCCCATTAGAGTAAACTGATTATGAGGTTGGGACTGTGAAGGCAGTTTTTAGGATCTCTACAGAATCTGTTAACAGTTTTAGAGTCTCTCTCCAGGGTTTTCCTGGCCTTTTAGAGAGCTTGGGATGTTAGCCAGAACAAGCTGGCCAACCTCTGCAGGGACCTATTTAACCTCATCATTAGCAAGAAGAGAAAACCTAAGCAATTTCCATGTCCATTTGATAGAGGATGAAGCTAAGGGTGAAACAGACTAAGGATTTTGCCTGGTAAATTCAAAGTCATAAAATGAATAATTGATGATGCCGCAGACTCCAGTTTAATGACTTCTATCCTGCAGTAGTTCCATCTCCTTACATGGATGCCAAAGTAGGAACTTGGTAAGTTTTGCTAACTACATAAGGTTATCAATGTCGTAACCATGTGTTAGGCACATAGATTTCTTTCTTTTTGCTGGAATGACGTTATCTAAACTGCTAGAGCAGATAATCTTGAGCAATCTCGTTAAGCCGCCAGACTCAGATTTCAGGAAATTAGGTTATCTAAGAGATATGGGCAGACTTCTAAAAAAAAATAATTCATTTAAAATTTTTTTTATTTTTTTAATTGGATGAAAGATTCTTTAAATTCTAATAATGATTTACAATTTTCAGAAGTTTTATACACATGATTTCATATAATCCCATAATAACCCTTTTTCCCCCCACCTCTGTTATTGCCCTTCCTCTCTGCCCTCTCCCCACAGGTAAACACTACTTTGTTTTCTGTACCTGTGAGTCTGCTTCTTTTTTACTTTATATACTAGTTTGTTGTAGTTTTTAGATTCCACATATAAGTGATATCATATAGTATTTGTTTTTCTTGGTCTGACTTATTCACTTAGCATAATTGGGCAGACTTTTTACAGCAGTTGATTATATTCAAAGATTTCTTAATTAAATCAGAATAGAAAATTTGGTGTCCATTCTTCCCTAGAAGTGGACGCAAGATAAAAAAAAATTAGAGTCGCTACATGTATACAGGTCTGTAAACTAGTGGAAACTTGGTGGGGGAAAGAGACTAATCCAAAACAATTCCTGGCCCGTGCTAACCATCCTCTCTTTAGCAATGACCCAGTGCCTGGAAAATAGTAAGAGGCCAAAAATGTGTTCGCGGAAACAAATCAAAGAGTCAAGGATTTTCTAAAGTAATAGCCTCCCTGCTTCCTCTGTTGCCCTACTGCAGTCTCTTCACATCCAGCAGCCAAGTGACCCTTGAAAAGTATAAACCAGAGCATGTAATCAGAACTCTTCAGTGACTCCCATTCTCACTCTGAACAAAAGCCAAGGTCCTTGTAACAGTTTATAAAGCTCTGCAAGATTGGCCTCTCTGTCTCTTTGAACTCATCTCCTACTTTCAGCTTTGCTCGCACCCCTCCATCCACTCTGCCTTCTTTTCTGTTCCTCCAACTTGCCAAATATGTTGTCATCTGGGGGAGCACCTCCCCACCTGGAACGCTGCTACCCTAGATTTTGCTGCTGCTCGCATCCTTTGCAGTGCATAATTAAAAACTGAAACAATTCTCCCCCCAGTTCCATCCAATTCCATTCCATTCACCTCCCTAACTTACTTATCTCTACTATTTATGAATTTCTAATAAATAATTGTGCCTATCATCTATTTTATCCCAACTGGAATGTGAGTACCATGAGTGCAGGGATTTTTGTTTGTTTGTTTTTCTAGTACCAGGAACATAATAAGTATTCAGTAAACACTTACTGAAAAAATTAAAATAGTACAGGGAAATATTCTGAATTCAGTAAAATCAGTGTTTTTGTGGAATGTCAAAAGCAAAGTTAAAGGATCTGTTAACAAAGAAGAGAAAGATGAGAAAATATTTTCAGAATAACCTGGAGAGGAAGTTTTAGGACTATAAAGGAAAAGTGGAGCTTTACGGACAAAAGAAAGAAAGAAAAGAGGGAGGAGAGGAGGGAGGAAAGAAGAAAGGAAAGGAAAGTGACTTTATGTTGGCTTAACAGGGTGCTGTCTAAGACGTTCCTCTTCAAAGAGTGTTTCCAAGTTCCCTTCCATGGAGCATCATTGGTCAGGAGAGGAGGCAACTAGGACTTTCAGACCCCAACATCCAAATCTGCCCCTTAATTTTATATCTTCAATATTTTGAGTTTCTCAATAAGATTTTGCTTTGAAAAAAAAGTACTTCAGATTAAAAATGATAACAGGAGAATGAAACTACTGCCACAAAGTGCGTTATACTGGGCAACTTCTAAAAGATGTTCACTGAAGCCTGCTGGTAGAAAAGGTCAGAATCACAGAGAGTGGTCTGTAGAGAATCCCTCTCTCAGCAGCCAGCCTTCAAGTTCTGAAGCTCAGGAAGGAGAACGGCTCTAAGGCAAAAAAAAAAAAGGGACACATGGGTCTTCAGGGAAATGTACAACTGAACCTGGAGTTGAGGTGGTCCGGTGCAGCAAGAACGGAGAGGGCCAATAACGGAAAACTGCTCCAACAGTTCGGCGGTTTATCTGAGGGAGTAAGGGTGCTGCGCAGGGCATTTACACCCTCAGAGGACACCAAGATAAGAACACAATGACATTCTTGGAAACTACTCAGAAAACATGAGTTAGAGCTCTGTGGAATGTGGTGGGAATAAAAAAGCAGTGGGGTTTTTAGTGTTGAGAACAATGGTGTGGCGGTCTCGCTGAGTACGAATAAGGGTTGTTGATTGTCCTTGCTGGAAGCTGAGGAGTGGGATTCCTTATCCAACAGGAATTTGTGCCTGCACTGAGGGATTTGTGACAAGTATGTATACAAGGATGTATAGTGCATGAATTTGGAGGAGTTTATACTACCCAGGCTCTTGGCTTTGAGTAGTTCAGTTCCATTTTTAAAAATTATTATTAACTGTTGAAATTTACTTGGAGCTTTGAAATCTTCTCTACCCTGGTATATCCTATGCCCTTAGCATTTCACTTTATGCTGTTCTAAATATTCCCTGCCCATGCTTAATTTGGTATATGTGATGATTCATGTTGTTTGCACAAAAATAGTAAGTCTGGTAGTCTGAGGAAAGAACAAATAAAGTTGTAAAGAAAGGGCAATATTAATGTCATTCAGTCTCAGTCTTACATATTAATACTATTTTACTTTTTTCTGTTGGAATTGATATTATTAACATGTGACTATTTTGTTGATACTTTGTGCCCTGATATTGCCCTGATTTGGTGATTTGGGTTAAGGAATATAGGAATCTGAGTGTAACATAGAAACAGGGAGGATAAATTTCCTATAAAGATGCATGTTGATATGTACAGAAACCATAATAGAAAATTTTATTTAATGATAAATAAAAGTGGTCCTACCTATATAGAAGTAGAGGGGAATTGTAGCAAATATCTTTGGAAACACAGAGAGAGCGATGAAGCCACTGAAAAGCATGCCACATGAGAAGCAGCTGAAAAACTAGGATTTCTTAACTTAGGGAAGCTAGACCCACTGAATATAAAAGCTGTCTCCAAATAGTTGGAGGCTTCTGGAAGAATAAAAGGTTGGGCTTGTTAGGTATGGCCTGAGGGGAAGATGATGAGAGATGCAGTTTCCCGAAGAAACGGAGCAGAATGTCTGTGACATTCACATCTCTGCTTCTGGCCCTGAGAAGAAATATAGCACCCGGGTGTGCAACCCAGCCACGGTGGCCACATGCCCGCCAATGGAGAAGACAAATAAAATGGGAACATATTGACAAAGTGTCTGCTCTGCTGACTGTGCCTGCACCATGGCCAGAGATAAACTGTGACCGGCTCCTGACTTGTTCTCCTGAAATCTGGCCCCAGGTGTAAAGGGGGAGATACATAAGCCAAAGTAAAGACAAGGTAGATAACAGGTGATGTCAGATTTTTGTAGAGATTAGCAGAAATCAGGTATCAGGTTTTTGCAAACCTTAGAGACAGTGGCAATTCCAAAGAAAAACCTATGTGAAGACCAAGTACAGATTCTTCCCATCTGGCCAGTGCAGCCATGGACATCCCAGCAGCACCTACATTGGTTTGGTCTACTGTATGTTTGCCCCATGCTGGTCTCTGGGAAAACTGCTGCCACAAGGATTTGAATGCTTAGAGTTTGGGAGTGTATATTTGATTTTGTCCTTAAAAGCTTAGTATCTGTTCCTGGAGGTCCTTGCAGCCCACGTGTCAGACGACTTGAGTAGTTAAAAGATCTAAAGGGGTTAAGAACGTGTTACCCTATACACACTACCAAATGTAAAATAGATAGCTAGTGGGAAGCAGCCCCATAGCACAGGGAGACCAGCTCAGTGCTTTGTGACCGCCTAAAGGGGTGGGGTAGGGAGGGTGGGAGGGAGACGCAAGAGGGAGGAGATATGGGGATATATGTATACGTATAGCTGATTCACTCTGTTATACAGCAGAAACTAACACACCATTGTAACGCAATTATACTCCAATAAAGATGTTAAAGAAAAAATGTTACCCCAAAGTATACTACACGCAGGGGCACGGTAGCATGCCTGATGCCACAGTGTCTAATTGACATGCAAAACATGCTATAGGACAGTGGTCCCCAACCTTTTTGGCACCAGGGGGACCGGTTTCGTGGAAGACAATTTTTCCATGGATGGGGAGGGTGTGGGGTGGGCGGGGGGAAGGTTCAGGCAGTAATGCGACTGATGGCGAGCGCTGGGGAGCGGCAGATGAAGCTTCACTAGCTAGCCCGCTGCTCACCTCCTGCTGTGCGGCCGGGTTCCTCGCCTGTCCACGGCCTGGGGATTGGGGACTGCTGCTATAGGATGTGTCTGAGAGGCAAAATGTTGTCCAGGGTGCCAAGGTTAAATCCCACTTCCACAAGTGATTGGCTGTGTGACTTAGGCAAATTCCTTATCTTCTCTGTGCCTTTACTTCCTCTTTTGTAAAATGGAGAGAACAATAATAGTAACTACATCACGAAATGAGGATTAAAGGAGTTAATTCATGGAAAGAGCTTATCTCAGTGCCTGGACAAAGTAAGCAATTAATAAATGATTATTATTTGAGTATCAAATTGTTTTTATCATCGCTGTGCTTAAGTCAAAGACAGAATCAGGCTCCTGCTTCCCTGTAAGAAAAATAAGCCTAATCTAGTTATCTAAGTATTTGGGTATGATTCTTGACAAAGATGTAGAAAGACATATGCCCAGGGGCATGTTGATGTTTCCTACCTCTTTCTTCCTTTATATCTCTAAACAAGAGTTTACCACAGACTCACTACTTTATTCTGTCCATCTGTCCACTCAGTAATTCTAACTTTAATAAACATTCATTCAAATATTAAACTCCTCAGTAGATCTATAAGTCTAGGTATCTTGCAGATACCTCCCAACATTCCAAACATTGAAGTCTAGTTCTTCTCTTTGCATTTCTAATATTTGACAGTATACTTAGCCCTTTCCAGAATCATCTTTGGCTTAACAATGCTACCTTACCGAATTTCCCTCAAATCCATTTTTCTCTTTAAATTCCCTCAAATCCATTTTTCTCTTTAAATCTTACTATGGACCTACCCAGATTCAGGGCTTCTTGATTTATTGCTTGGACTACTAAAAAGGATTCCAGCTCTAACCTTTTATTGTCTCCTGTCTCTCTCCTTTCTTCTGCACAACACTTCCCCCTTCTACACGGTCATCTAGACCTCTCTAAAATGCAGATTTGATCACGTTTATATACTCCTCATTGCCTACATTTTAGAGTCTAAAGCTCTGGGTGAGGTATTTATGGTTCTTCATGGTTCCAGTTTACCCTTCCAGTCCTGCCATGTCTTCCTGTGCTATTCAGACTTGAAGACTATTGGCTGATTCTTCCCCACTACCTCCCCTGTCCCAGACAAACACAGATTACCCAGGACCCTTCTGGGCCTTTGCTCATGCCAGTTATTTTCCTTAATGCTCTTTCTCCTTTCTCTACCCTGAAAAGCTCCCCTCAGTCTTTAAGATCCAGCTCAGACATCACTGCTGTAGAGGTTTCTTTGCCTTCGGCTTCCTTGCACAGAATCCCTTGGCATTGCTTTCATATAGCATTTTGACAGCATTGAAGACATAGCTGGCTTAAAGGCAACAGATTAAATGCATAAGTGGCTTACTGTGTTGATTAGATTAGGTGCTTTTTAAATATATGAATTCTTTCTTCTTCTACATCTTAACCTCAGTAACTAGCTCAGTCCTTAGCACACAATAGTTGATCAAGTAGGTTTATTGAATGAATTAATTAATTAATGAAATCTCCCACCTCCAGTGTATTTTCACTTTTCATCAGCACAATCAAATAAAAGTTTGATTGTTTTGCTTTAAGTTATCTATTTACTAATTTCTAGCAATCTACTTATGCATGGGTAAATGCCACACTAGAGAGATGGTTCTGCTTTTCTTTTGGAATGCCAGTGGACTCAGCTACAGGAAAGGGTGATGACCACCATTTATTTATTCATTGCTTATTACGTGTCAGGCCCTGTTCTAGGCTCAGGTGATTCAATGAAAAGAAACACAGACAATGCCCTTACTTTCCAAGATCTTTAATTCTATAAAGAAGAGACAGAAAATAATCAAGTAACCAGAAAAACAAGGTAATAGTGTCTAGCGATAAGGACAGAAAATAATCAAGAAACCAGGAAAACAAGGTAATGGTGTCTAGCGATGAGGACTAAAAGGACCATAAAATTGGGTGATATGGTATATTGTAACTCATTAGGGATGGGGGTTAGAGTGGGTGGTTCCTTTCTGATGAGGTGAGATCTAAATGTTGAAAAGGAGCCAGTCATGTAAGATCTGGGAGTGGAGAGGACAGCCAGGGCAGTCTAAAGATAGGGACTGGGAAAAGAAAGGCAATAAGTGTGGTTGGTACATCATCCGCGAGGAAGACCATATAGTGCCCGACACTTACCACCTGCTTTCCATATTTCTACCTTTACATCTAATCACATCCTTGGAAGAAGGCTGTCCACATTTTATAGAAGAGGAAACTGAGAGAGCAGTGAAATAACTTTCTCAAAGTCCCATATGTTGGAAATGGAAGGAACAATTATTCTAAACAAATTGTGACTGTCTCAAAAGTTCAGGATCAAAGTCATGCTTAAGTAAAATGATTTTAGATATCATTGCATCATTACAGTCTTTTGATAAACTACTGTGTGAAAAGAAACAAATACACTGAAATCCCTTAATATATTGCTGATATTAGAAGAGATGATATTGCCCACCTTCAAGGGTAAATGTACTTTTAACTTTAAGCTTTTCCTTGTTTGCAAGTTATATATTTCAAAAATAATTTTTATCCATTTAGAACTATGGTAGAAGCTATGTAACAACAAATTTCATTTTAATGGAATTCTAATAGGTCAAATTAAAATGCCAATTGGTATAAATACCAATAAAATGAAAACTCATGGTTTGATGAGAATATAGACTATTTGAAAGTTTTTTTCTACTGAAGTATAATTCACTTATTATATTGATTTCAGATATATTACATAGTGATTCAATATTTTTATACATTACAAAATGATCACCCAAATCTGGTTACCATCTGTTACCATACAAAGTTATTACAATATTAGTGACTATATTCTCTATGCTGTATGTTACTTCCCCATGACATATTTTATAACTGAAAGTTTGTTCCTCTTAATCCCCTTCACCTATTTTGCCCATCCCCTCACGCTCTCTGTTCTGGCAACCACCAGTTTGTTCTCTGGGTATATGAGTCTGTTCCTGTTTTGTTATATTTCTTTACTTGTTTTGATTTTTGGATTCCACATATAAGTGAAATCATACAGTATTTGTCTTCCCCTGACTTTGTTTAATATAATGTAATATCATCTAGGTCCATCAATGTTGTCACAAATGGCAAAATTTTATTCCTTTTTTTTTTTGGCTGATCAATATTCCAGTGTGCAACTTCCCTGGAGGTCCAGTGGTTAAGACTCTGTGCTTCCACTCTAGGGGGCACAGGTTGGATCCTTGGTGGGGGAACTAAGATTCCACATGTCACGCGACACAACCAAAAAAGAAAAATTCCTCTGTGTGTGTGTGTGTACTACATCTTCTGTCCATGAACATAGGTAAATAATGCTGCAATGAACATTGAGGTGGCATATATCTTTTTGAATCAGTGTTTTCTTTCTCTATGGATAAATACCCAGAAGTGGAATGCTGAATCGTACGGTAGTTCTATTTTTTATTTTGTGTGGAACCTCCATACATACCATTTTCCATAGAAGCTACACCAATTTACATATCCACCAGCAGTGCACAGAGGTTCCCTTTTCTCCATATCCTCTTCAACGCTTTTTGTTTTTGACTCTTTTAATGATAGCCATTCTGACACATAGGAGGTCATAACTTGTAGTGGTTCTGATTTGCATTTCCCTGATGATTAGCTATGTTGAGCATCTTGTCATGTGTCTGTGACCATCTGTACATCCTCGGTGGAAAACCTTCTATTCACGGGCCTCTGTACATTGTTTTTTTGGTCCCACAGCACTGGGATCTTAGTTCCCCGACCAGGGATTGAACCCACTCTGCCTGCATTGGAAGCACAGAGTCTTAACCACCGGACTGCCAGGGAAGCCCCTGTACATTTTTTAATTGAATTGGTTTCTTTCTTTCTTGTTCTTCTTCTTCTTGTTCTTCCTCCTCCTCTTCTTCTCCTTCTTCTTCCTCTTCTTCCTCTTCTCCTTCTCCTTCTTTGTCTTCTTCATTTTTTGTTACTGAGTTTTATGAGTTTTCAAAATAAATTTTGGATATTAACCTCTTATTGTTTGCAAATATTATCTACCATTCAGTAGATGGCCTTTTGTTTTATTGATGGTTCCCTTTGTTATGCAAAGGCTTGTTAGTTTGATGTAGTCCCATTTGCTTATTTTTGCTTTTGTTTCCCTTGCCTGAGGAGACAGATCCAAAAAAATAATGCTACAACTAATGTCAGAGAGCTACTGCCTATGTTTTTTTCCTAGGAGTTTTATGATTTCAGGTCTTCCATTTAAGTGTTTAATCCATTTTGAGTTGATTTTTGTGTATGGTATAGAAAGTGGTCCAGTTTCATTCTTTTGCATATGGCTGTCCAGTTTTTCCAACACCATTTATTGAAGAGACTGTGCTTTTAAAGTTTAAGGATAAAATAAGAGGCAATTCAGTGTTAAAACACAACATTTTTCTGTTAAGCCTTGTTTCCTATTGATATTAAAACATTCTACCAATTCTTCAGAGCTGACATAGCACATTAAACTAATAAGAAAATGCAACCATGAAACAATTGTGGGCACTTCAAAAAGAGCATTCAGTTTATAGTGAATACAATGAACAGATATACCTCTGTTCTGTTTTTAAAAATTAATCTATCAGTGGTCAGTGATCATGAAAAGGCTAATTAAAATGTTAAAATCCCATGTAACTTTATTCCCTTGGGCCAGAATAAACTTGAGGTGATATGGAAATTAATTATACTAACGCTGGGAGATATTTCTTAAACCAAAGGTACCAACAGATTCAAAATTAGAGTAGTATCTAAATTAATGGATATAGAAAACTTGGCCAGCTGCCTTAAAGAATCAGGCTGCCAATTTCTAGAATGTACACGAGGAAAAAGTTGACCTTCAAAGTCTTGTCTAAGAAACATATCTCCTCTCAGCAGTAAGATTCAAGTTTTGAGAAACTGTCTTGGAGAGGAACTAGTATAGGAAAACTTTATCTATCTGGCAACTACCAGGGTGTCGTGACCATAAATCATAAAAAGGAAGTAAAAAGGATTTGGACCAGTGTGTTCCTTAACCATCAGAGAAATTTAATAGTGTAAATTCCTAAGTCTTAGACACATGGCAGAATGGGCAAGGGCTGTTTGCTGAGATTTATTTTTCCCTCCAGGTATGCTTTTCCTGTCCCAGTGATCTCCTGGTAATAATAAATGTCCTACTTTACATCCAAAAACCTCATTAGAAATAAGGACCATAGTTATCAATTTGATTTTAGGAGCAAGAGATTAGAAGTGATGTTTCCCTGACTTTACACAGTCTGCCTCACTTCAGAAGAGGGACAGAGCTTTGTCCATAAAGGTGCCTCCTTATAAACAAAGAAACAAACAATTTGTAAGGTTTTCTGTACATGCCTTGGAGATCTGTGCTTGATTAGGCTTCGGGAGGCTAAGAAGGAATATGACTCAATTAAGTTGAGATTTTGTTAAGGCACAGATGAAGGAGAACTGAGAGTTTTATTTTTAAACCACCCCCCTAGGGTCTTAATAAAATACGAAGTAGTCATTACTTAACGTACTCTTTGGTCCTTCCTAACAAAACTGGAAGAACTTTAAAGAGCATGTGATTTCCATTTTACCCCATGGGTCCATGTCTCTTGGTCAGTTTGGAAATCAAGCCTAAAACAACAACCAAAGAAACTTTAAATTTACATCCAGGATAACAAACAGGTTTCATATTTCCTGCCAGATCTCATCAATAAGAGGTGGCTGCCTGGAATTCTGTGTTGAGCAGAATGGTAAAGTAGATTGACTCAGTGGAAGGAAACCAGGATGGGTTATTTTTGTTTACCATGGACTCAGGGAGGAACTGTGACAGGGCCTATGCCATGTGTTCACTGACTCTGACGGAGATATTCAAAGAAACAGTGAAGACAGATGGTTGTTTCAGGGATCATGATGGAGGAAAAATAAAATTTCCATACCAAGAAGGGAGAAAACATAAAAAGTACATACGTGTGTAGTGATTCCAGAGTAAAGCCATTTATTCATTCATTTAAAAAGTTTATTGCATGCTTATTTAATAATAATATTATAAAATACATTACATATAATATAAATATATTTTTATTTAATATACTAATATATTAAATATATAAATGTAAAAATACTGTAAAGTATGCATTATATATGAATAATGAAACAATAAATATTTACTGAGTGTATTTTCCAGGTGCTAGAGATGTAATAGGAAACAAAACAAATTTCCAACTCTGCTATATTCCTTGTGAGGAAAAAACCAAAAAAAAAAAAAGCAGTTAAACAAATAAATACATGCCTGTGAGTTATAAAGGCTGAGAATAAAACTAAAGCAAGGAAAGGGAACAAAGATTATTGGGAGTGCTGCTTCATATGAAATGGTTGGTGAAGGCTTCTCTGAGAAGGCGGCCTTTGGGGTCCTGTGGAGGACCCAAAAGAAGTCAGGGGCAGAGCTATGCAGATGTACAGGGAGGGCACTCCTCCTTCAGGGAGGAGCAAGTGCAAATACCCTGATGTCAGGGTGTCCCTGCTGTTTGAGGAACAGCAAGGATTTCAGTGGGGCTGGAGTCGGGACCACTGAGAGTGGAGGGGATGAGGTGAGAACAGGGGCAAATGATGAGGGCCAAGCCTAGTCGGCCACGGTGAGAAAGTTGTCTCTTATTCGGAGTGAAACAAGTTACCAATAGAGAGTTCTGAGTGGAACAGTACCACGATCGACCTGGCTGTGTAGGGAAGGGAAGGGGAGAAAAATAGAAAAGAATAGACCACTTAGGAGGCTGCTACGATAATCCAGACAAAAATGATGATAGCTTGAACCAGTTTAGTTGTGGCAAAGGTGAGAAGTGATTATATCATGATATATATATATACACACACATATTTCCATATCCATATAATATTTACATTTTAAAAATTTTATTCAATTTATTTAAACTGGAAAAATAAACTCAGCTTGCCCATTTCTCCTGCTCCCCACCCCCGCCTCTTGCAGCCACCAATCTGTTCTCTGTATCTATGAGTTTGGGTTTATTTGTTTATTTGTTTAGATTCCACATATAAGGGAGATTTTACGGTATCTGCCTTTCTCTGTCTTACTTATTTTATTTAGCATAGTGTTCTTGAGGTCCATCTATGTTGTCACAAATGGCAAGATTTCATTCCTTTTTAGGGCTGAATAATATTCCATTGTGTATATGACTCCATTAAGTTGAGGTTTTGTTAAGGCACAGGCCAAGGAGACTGGGAATTCTTTACAACTTTTCTATTCGTTCATCCATTGTTGAACACTTGGGTTGTCTCCATATCTAGGCTATTGTAAATATGCTACATGGAACATGGTGATACATATATCTTTTTCAAATAATTTTCGTTTGGAACCCTTATACTTTTTTCCACAGTGGTTGCACCAATTTACATTCCCACAATTTACATTCAAAAGGATGTATTTTGAAGGTAAAGGTGATGGAATTTGTTAATGGATTGGAAGTGAGATGTGAGAAAAAAATATCAAGAAAGACTCCAATATTTATGGCCTGAGCAGCTGGAGAAATAGATTTGTCATGTATTGAGATGGGGAAGATTGTGAAAGCAGCAGTTTTTCAGGAAAAATGTTTGGACATGTTAAATTCTTTTTAGCTTTTAAAATAAACTTCATTGTGGTATAATCCACAATAAAGTGCACCAATTTAAAGTGTTCAGTTTGGGGCTTCCCTGGTGGCTCAGTGATTGAGAATCCGCCTGCCAATGCAAGGGACACAGGTTGGAGCCCTGGTCTGGGAAGATCCCACATGCTGTGGAGCAACTGAGCCCGTGCGCCACAACTACTGAGCCTGTGCTCTAGAGCCCACGAGCCACAACTACTGAAGCCCGCATGCCTAGAGCCCGTGCTCTGCAACAAGAGAAGCCACCTCAATGAGAAGCCCACACACTACAACGAAGAGTAGCCCCTGCTCGCCGCGACTAGAGAAAGCCCGCACATGGCAACGAAGACCTAATGCAGCCAAAAATACATAAATTAATTAATTAATTTTAAAATAAATAAATAAATAAAGGGTTCAGTTTGATGAGTTAGGGCAAATGTATACACTTTATAACTACCATTGCAGTCAAGATATATGATGTTTTCTATCACTTCCAGAACTTGTCCTAGTCCTTTCCCCAGCCACCATAGGCCCCAGGCAACCACTGATCTGCTTTCTATCCATATAGTTTAGATTTGTCTATTCTAGAGTTTCATACGCATGTGGTCATATAGTATATAATTTTTGGACTGACCTCTTTCGGTCCAGAGCAATATTTCTGTGATTTCATCCATGTTGTGTGTATCAGTAGTTCATTTCCTTTTATTGCTGGGTATTGTTTGCCTTTTTATTACTGAGTTATAAGAGTTCTTACTATATTCTGAATATTACTCCTTTGTCAGATACATGCATAGCAATATTTTCTCTAGTCTGTGGTTTGCTCTTTTTTTGAAGAACAGTGCACATTGATGAGCAGAACTTTTAATTTTGTTGAAGTCTGATTCATCAGATTTCTTCTGTGGTTTGTGTTTTTTAATGTCCAAAAAAATGCTTGCTTACTCCAAGGTTGCAAAACTTTCTTCTATGTTTTCTTCTAGAAGTTTTATAGCTTTAGCTTTCAAGTGAGGTTTTTTTTTTTTTTTCGGTACACAGGGCTCTCACTGTTGTGGCCTCTCCTGCTGTGGAGCACAGGCTCCGGATGCGCAGACTCATGGGCCCAGCCGCTCTGCAGCATGTGGGATCTTCCCGGGCCGGGGCACGAACCCATGTCCCCTGCATCGGCAGGCGGACTCTCAACCACTGCACCACCAGGGAAGCCCTCAAGTTAGTTTTTATATATGATGTACAGTTTATTTTTTTCAAATGGATATACAGTTTTTCTAGCACCATTTGTTGAAAATAATTTACTCTCCCCACTGAATTATGTGGGCACCTTTTTCAAAATTCAATTGACCATAAATGTGAGGGACTACTTTTGGATTCTCTATTCTGGTGAATTGATCTGATTATGTACTCTCATGGCAGTTTCACACTGTCTGAGTATTAGTTGTTGTTTTTTTTTTGCGGTACGCCGGCCTCTCACTGCTGTGGCCTCTCCCGTTGCAGAGCACAGGCTCCGGACGTGCAGGCTCAGCGGCAATGGCTCAGCCACTCCATGGCATGTGGGATCCTCCCGGACCCGGGCATGAACCCGCGTCCCCTGTATCGGCAGGCGGACTCTCAAGCACTGCGCCACCAGGGAAGCCCCTTGAGTGTTAGTTTTATAGTAAGTTTTGCTTTGTCCTTCCAGGTAGTGGTAGTAGCTTATTGTTGTTACCAATATCTGGATTTTCTCATCAGCCCTTGGTTGGCTTCTCAGCTCTTCTAATTAGCTGTGTTACTAACAAATACATTAAATTCCCTTTGCTGTAAATACTTCAAGTGGTTTAGGTTTCCCAGGTTTAATCTGACTAATATAAATTCTCACAAAATTGGTGGGTAAGTCCTATAATTATCCCCACTTTACAGATGAGGAAATTGAGGCACAGAGAAGTTAACTATTTTGCCTATACTTAAAGAGCTAGTAAGTGGTGAAAGGCAAGTTTCAAAGCCAGGTAGTCCAGCTCCTGAGGTTGTGCCTTTAACACACTTCTCTGCTGCTGGCAGACATCATTATACAGATAATATTCAAACCTTGAAGCTGAGTGAATATATGCTGAATGGAAATAGGAAGAGATGAGGTCAGAGGACTGAGCCAGGAGAACTCCAATATTTAGAGCTCAGAAAGATGAGGAAGAACCAACAAAGGAGACTGAAAAGAAGTAATGCATGAGAGAGGAAAACCACAGAAAGGAGTGTCCTAGAAAGCAGGGGGAGAAAGTGTTTCAAGAAGGAGGGAGTGATCGACTATGTCAAATGCTGCTGGTAGATCAAATGAGGTGAGAATTGGGAAATGCTCGTTGGATGTGGCAACATAGGTTGTTGATGATCTTGATAAGAACAGCTGTGGTGAAACTGTAGGGGAGAATTAGCCTGATTAGAGTGGGCTCAAGGGGAGGTGGGAGAAGAGAAAATGGAGACGGTATACACAATTCTTTAGCTTCGTTAGTTTTGGGGGGTATGGGTGGTAGCTTGGAGTGATAGTAGTAGGGGTAGATGAAGTCACGTTTGTACGATGATGTGGATGATCTAATGAAGAAGAAAATACCTATGATGCAAAAGTGAGGAGAGAAAACTGCAGAACCCAAACCCTGGAGGGGGCAATTGAAGATGGGAGTTAGACCCAATGCCAAGAGGGAGAGTCAGCTGTACGTAGGAGGAAAAATAACCCCTTTCTAGTAGCAGGAGAGTAAAGCAGAGGATGTGGGTACAAGGTGGTTTGACAGGTTTTGTGGTAGGAATGTGTGGAAGTGCTCTTCTGGGAGCTTGTATCTTTTCAGTGAAATAAGAAGTTGGACCATTAGCTGAGAATGAAGAGAGGCAAGAAAGTTACAGCAACTTAACAAAAATAGAAACGGTATCAATTATGAGAGTGGGAATTAAATAGATCAGGGAAATATAGTAGAATTGCCAGGTGGTAGCACCAGGGACTTGCTTGAAGGTAATTATCAAACATTCAAACTGAGGTTCAGTCAGTTGATACTGAATAAGTAGCTCTCATTTTTTAAATGGCCACTTTCACTCCAGTAACAATGTTGGGAAAATTTAAAAAGCCAAATCTTTGAATTTTTAAAACCTGGCCAAAGGAATCTCCCTATAATTTTCCAATTAAATTATACTATTATATGAAGATAACTTCCTGATTTTGATCATTTTACTGTGGTTCTGTAAGAGAATTGCTTTTTTTTTAGAAAATACATGATGATATTTGAGGGGAAAGGGACATTATCTCTGCAACTTACTCTTGAATGGTTCAGAAAAAGAATAATGGGTATGTAAATGGAATATTATTCAGCCATAAAAAGAAACGAAATTGAGTAGTAAGGTGGATGGACCTAGAGTCTGTCATGCAGAGTGAAGTAAGTCAGAAAGAGAAAAACAAATACCGTATGCTAACACACATATATGGACTCAAAAAAAAAAATGGTTCTGAAGAACCTAGGGGCAGGACAGGAATAAAGATGCAGACGTAGAGAATGGACTTGAGGACACAGGGAGGGGGAAGGTAAGCTGGGACGAAGTGAGAGAGGGGCATGGACATATATACACTACCAAATGTAAAATAGATAGCTAGCGGGAAGCAGCCTCATAGCACAGGGAGATCAGCTCGGTGCTTTGTGACCAGCTAGAGGGGTGGGATAGGGAGGGTGGGAGGGAGACGCAAGAGGGAGGAGATATGGGGATATATGTATACGTATAGCTGATTCACTTTGTTATACAGCAGCAACTAGCACAACAATGTAAAGCAATTATACTCCAATAGAGATGTTAAAAAAAGAATAATGTGTATATATAAATGTACATATACATATATACATGTATATATGTATATTATGTATATTATGTGTATATATATGTATGTGTGTATATAGAGAGACACAGAAAGGCAGGGAGAGCAAGAGGGAGACAGAGAGAGAGAGAGCGTGAAAATAGAGCAAATGTAGCAAGTATTAATATTTGGCAGAATATGGATAAAAAGAATCCAGGATTTGTTTACACTATTCTTGCAACTTATCTGTAAGTTCAAAATTATGTCCAAAAAAAAAACAAAACACAAAAAGACTGGCTAAAGATTTTTAAGCCTATCTTTGAGATGAAACACATTTGAAAAATTACTAAAATCTGATTCTTCCTATAACCTTACAATGCCATGATTCAGAAATTTTAAGTAACTATTCAGAAGTTATATTTGAGAAAAAAGTCAAGGCAGGATTGGTGCTAGTTTATTTTTAGTCTGTGTCTCAAAGCATTAGGAGTACTCTTCCATTGAAATATAAATGTCTATTATGAAGAAGGAACATGGTTATACTGCTTGTTGCGTAGACCCTCTCTGTATTTGCATTTTCCCCAGGACTGTGCAGCATAACAAAGAACAACTTACTCAACACAAAATTCCAAGAACCATAGTTGATTCCTCTCACTCCATCTGCCCATCTAGTGCATCAGAATATGCTGTTGATTTGATCTCCCATATCTATCCTGAATTTCTCACCTCACTCCGTCTCTGTGATCTCTTTGATCATCATTCTAGTCTATGTCACCACCATCACTGCCCTGCAAACCTGTTTTCACTATTGCCTCTCCCTCCAATTCATTTTCTACATTCTAACCAAGGTCTGTTTAAAGTCAGTCATGTTTATGACTGTTAGGGAGTTTGGGATTGACATGTACACACTGCTGTATTTTAAATGGATAACCAACAAGGACCTACTGTATAGCACAGGGAACTCTGCTCAATATTATGTAACAACGTAAATGGAAAAAGAATAGATACATGTATATGTAAAGAAAAGGTTTTTAAATGATTAACTGATGAGGAGAAATATTTTAGTTTTGAAATTTATTTCTAAATTTTCAAAGAGCAAATTAAAAGAGGACTCCCTTCATCAACAACAGCAAAAAATAAAGTCAGTCGTGTTTAGATACATAAAATATTCCAATGCATTTGGAGTTTTCTGGGCCCTGCATAGGCGTCCAAGCATCTCTCCTCTCCTCCCATCATTCCTCACACTCCAACCACACCAAATTTTCCATGACTCCTGGAACAAGTCATGTCTGTTCCCATATCCGCTGTCTTGGCTGGAATGCTCTTCTCTCTCACCTCGCACATCTCATCATTCATGCAGCAAAGATTGACGAAGCACTTGTCATGTGCCGGGCAGTGTTCTAGGATTTGAGGTTACAATAATGAGAGTGCAGACATGGCCTTTTCACAGGGCTTACGTTCTTGTCAGTGACATACTCAGGATGCTTAGAGCCTGAAGTTAACATAAATTTGACAGGCCCTCACTGAGAAAAAAAGAACCTACAAATTACGAGTACAAAATTAGGTACAAAAGTTAGCACTTATTTAGAATAACAGAAGAAATTTCAACCACTTTCTTGGCCTTGGAGATCAAGGCTTCCTGATACAGCTTGCCTTCCCCTCTTCACCCTGAACACTGCACAGCTTCCAGAAACTCCCAGCACTTATAGGGCCCCCAGGCAAGACAGGGACTCTGAAGTTTAAACTTCGCTAGCTTCCTGGGAAACTTGCCCCTAATTCTGTGAACAAGACAGATAATAAACAATTACACCAAAAATATTTTTAGGGAGTGATAAGTACTATAAAAAATATAAAAGTAGGCCATGTGACATACAGTGCCTGGGCAGACAGTATTAAATATATTGGAAGTGAAGATCTTAAACGTGATTCCAGAGTAAAGATCATACAAAAGCCACAAGCCTTTAAAGTTCACAAGTTCTTTGCTTTCTTAACTGTTTCTATTGCAGCACATTTTAAAAAGGGATTTCATAGAAGGGTAGCAGAAGGCTATGTTGCATTTATTATGATACAAAACCGTTTATATCTTTAAAAAATCTATACATTTAGTTTTCAGAGAAAGGAAGGATTTTTCCATAAGATAAAGCAAGCAAGATAGGCAACTGTCACTTTTATCTTTGAGATTGTGTTTCAGATCATCTTGCAGGGTATTAAAGGCATATTAACCTACCCAAAGCCCTTTTGGAAATTGTCTTCAAACTCCAGGGCTTCTATTTAAACAGAAGTGCACAGTGCAGTATCTATTAGAGAAATTAATGGAAAGAAGGAATTGTCTTCAATTTTAATAGAAGACAAAGAGCTAGAGATGCGGAAATAGGAAAAGAATATGAAAAACATTTAAATTCTCAAGTACCTCACTGTAAATGGTAAAGACCCAAAGCCTGTGTGTCAATTTAAGCTACTGAAGGGTACGGTCATTTAGAGTCAGAGAGAAATGGAGATTGTCAGCAGCACTGTACTGTCTCAATCTGGAAGAAGAAAGAGATGAAAACTCTACATGTTTCTAGACTTTCGTTGAACCACTTCTTTTAATCTACTTGAAATTGGACTTTGTCATTTTACAAGAACACTGCTTACCTCTGCAAGATTATCTTAACAAAAGAGTATTTCAATTCAGGAGTTTAGAGAAATTAGTCAAATGGAGTTGGCTGTCATAATGACCATTCTGGCTTTCATCTTCACTGAGATAAAGTTATACACTTATAAACAGTCAGGAATGAGAGTGCTCCCATCTCCTCTTTCAAATTCTCCTGTCAGAAAAGTTCAGAACAATTGATGCAAACTATTTGCAGAGAATTTTTATAATGGAATTCCTTCTGTCAGCCAGCTTTTTTGTTTGCTTGTTTGTTTTGCAAAGGGTGGGAGTCTGGCTAATTACTTTTTATTTTAGGTGATATGGACTATGGTAATTTTTTTTTTTTAAAGTCAGTAGACAGAAACATATACCATGCAAAGTAAATCTCTCTTCCCATTTCATGCCCAATCTTTCTCCCCAAACGTAACTAATAAGAATAGTTTCTTATGGACCCTTCAGGGAATAGGGGAAAGATATACACACACACGTACACACACGTACGCGCACACACACACACACACACACACACACAAAGATATACACATGTTTAATGTTTTACACAAATTGCATTATACACCAAAGAGTGTTTGAATCTTTATATTGTTCAATTTGAATAACTGTTGCCAAATTACCTTTCAAAGAGATGGTATATTTTATTTTCCCACCAGAAATGTATGAATGTGTCTGTTTCTTCATACCCTCTCCAACATTGAATGTTAGCAAACTTAAAAAAATTTTTTTAATCTAAAAGATGAAAAAGATCATCATTTTTGCTTCTGCTAATTATGAATGAAAGTGAATATTTTTTCCTGTTTTTTGGCCATTTATATTTCTCTTTCCATTAAGTACTTATCACCTTTGCATGTTTCTCTACTATATTTTGTTTTATGTGGCAATGTGTGTAAACCATTTGTAAGTTTAGAAAAATCACCATTTGTAAATAATATCTCTTACAAATACTTTTCCAAGATTTTAAAAGCACCTCCCATGGTGCTGAGACCCAGTTGTTTCTTCCTCAGAGCTTTGGTATGAATACCCTCATTTTTCTAATTATGCATGAATTGGAAGAATTAAGTTCAGCTTTGGACAACCACAGGTAGATGACCTTGCCTATGTGCTCTCTCATATCATTTTGTTAGAAATTCACCATATAAGAAAATGGACAAAAGACTTCAATGAGTACCTCACAAAAGAGGAGATCCAGGGACTTCCCTGGTCGTCCAATGGTTAAGACTCCGTGCTTCCACTGCAGGGGGCACAGGTTCAATCCCTGGTCAGGGAACTAAGATCCCACATGCTGTGTGGCCAAAAAAAAAAAAAAAAAAATCCACACAGCCATCTCGGAAAATTGTTTGGTAGCACCTATCCACAGAATCTGACAATATGTATACCCACTGACCCAGAAATTCAACTTCTAGTTATATACCCAACAGAAGTGTTTCACATGTTCACCAAAAGACATATAAAACAGGTTCATAGCATTTCTAAACTGGGAGCTACTCAAGAATGCTTCAACTATAAAATGTGATATGCTCATGCAATGGAATACTATACAGTAATAAGAATGAACAAACTAAAACTCCACACTATAATATGGATGAATCTCACAAAGATAATGTTGAGAAAAAAATAGAGAGAGAAATCTGTTATGGATTGAATGTGTTCATCCAGAATTCATATGTTGAAGCCCTAACCCCCATTATGACTGTATTTGGAGATAGGGCCTTTAGGAGATAATTAAGGTTAAATAAGCTCAAAGAATGGGGCCACGATTAGATAGGATTAGTGTTCTTATAAGAAGAGACACTAGGGAGCTCACTTGCTTTCTCTGTCTGCCATGTGAGCGTGCAGCATGAAGAACTGTGAGAAATTAAATTTCTATTGTTTAAGCCACCCAGACTATGTGTTTTTTTTGTTCTTTTTGTTTTTTAATGGCATCCCAAGCACACTAATACAGAATCTATTATAGTAATCCTCCATTTATGTAAGTTCAAACACAGGCAGAATTAATCTATGGAATTAGAAGTTAAAATAATGGTCACTCTTGGGAGAAGTAGAAAATGACTAGAAGGGAGCCCAGGGAGATGTCTGAGGCACTAGCAATGTTCTGTTTCTTGATGTGATTGCATGGATGTCTTAACTTTGTGAAAATTCATTGAGATGTACACTTATGATTTATGCATTTTTCTAAATGTACATTATACAAAAAAAATTACAAAAATTGTCTTTTAAAAAATTTCAGTGCCTTAGTTCACTGCTCCTAGCCAGGACATAGTTTTCTGGGGGTCTTATTTATTTATTTATTTTACATGGAGCTACTCTTAGGAAATAGCTCATTCCCCCCATTCAGCAAATTTAAATAGAGAATCCCAGATCTTCAACTCCCTCACTGTCTTTCAACAGCTGTAATTCACAATTCCCTCCCATTCAGACATTCTTTTTTAACTACAGAACATTAGTTCAAGAAAATTAATTGGATTTCACCCGTAGTTGTCCAAGTGCCTCTTCTCTCAGATGATTTTTATCTTATTTTCTTTTCTGCCATCCTCTATATTAGATCCCTAAACAACTTTTAAAAGATCAATTAATTTAGGAATTATTATTTTTTAGACTTCTTACCTAGCCTGCCTCCCAGAGGGTGAGCCCTGATGGACTTGCCTACCTCACTGATAGAAAGTGGTTTGTATTTCATACTCTCAAAGGATTTGGTATGTTTTGCCCAAGCTGACATCTTCATTTCTCCATTTTTCTTCAAACTGTGGTGATTGTCTGTAGGAGGGGAGGGGAGGCATGAAGGGGTGGAGATCAGTGATCCTTTAGTATACAATTCATCTTCTTTCCCCCAGATGCTTATGGTATGGATGGAGGATGCCTATCATATTCTGGTTCTCTTTCCCTGGCTTGGTTATATAGCTATTTGTTTAAATCCTGCTGCCATAATAAAATTTTCTTTCAGCCATGTCTGTAGTTTTCACTGTTTTAAACTTATTATTAATTTTTAATAGTTTTTTATTTTTGGACAAGGAAAGGTCTACAAATACAAATTTTTTCATTATCTTACCCCCAGAAAGTCCAAGTCAAGTTTTCCTAACTACCAGTTAATTTACTTAGTTACCATATCTTCTAAGATGCATTAGTAGGTAGTTGATTTAAAAACAAAAAACTTGTATAAACCCCTATAAATGACAACAATAATACATTTATTCTAAGTTAAAATTGTCAAAACTTTTAATAAAGACTCCTGATCATGATTGACCCAAAATGTTACATAGTAGAATTCTATCAGTTCAGACCCCAAGAAAGAGGAAGAACATCTCCTTCTCCTCAAAGGACATTTAACCACTGAATTATTTTTTTCTTGATGATGACAGTGTCCTATTTACTGTTCACTGTCCTACCCCCAACTGCCAGCACCCGGGACAGTGTCCAGTTCTAAATAAATATTTGTGAGTGAATAAATAAACTAATGAATGGGAACATAATCATAACCAATAAAATATAAATATAGCATGCTGAAACTAGAAAAATAGAAAGGAGAAACATCTCTTAGCCATTTCTTCACACTTTTTTTTTTGGCGGTACGTGGGCCTCTCACTGCTGCAGTCTCTCCCGTTGCAGAGCACAGGCTCCGGACGCGCAGGCTCAGTGGCCATGGCTCACGGGCCCAGCCGCTCTGCGGCATGCGGGATCCTCCCAGACCGGGGCACGAACCCGCGTCCCCTGCATTGGCAGGCGGACCCCTAACCACTGCACCACCAGGGAAGCCCTCTTCACACTTTTAAAGCACTTTGCCAGAATGGTACCAAAAATCAAACTAAACATTTCACTTAATAAGTTAGAAAATTGAAACCCAAGAATAGAAAATAATTTTAAAGGATGACACCAGGAATGAATGGAAAATAAACACATAAAGAATAAGTTGGTAAACAAAACCATAACCTGACTCTTTGAAAATGCCACAAAATGAACTATTGTTTAAACCTCAACAGGAAAAAGATTGAAAGCAAAACTCTATATTGATATATTTGAAACATCTCAATATTTTGTAAATAGTAAGTGTAATTTTCCAATAAAACACCCATTTCCAAAATTACTCCAAAAAGGGGAAGAAAATATGAATTTGTCAAAGCACTACCCTCTCCAAAAGATACAGCTTCCAGATGATTTCATAACTGAGTTATTTCAAATCCTCAAGGAATAAATAATTCTTCTGCTTTCTAAGTGTTTCCAGATCTAGAAAAAGAAGGATCACTTCCAAGTATATTTTACGAGGTTAACATATTGATACCAAAACCTGGCTAGAGAATGATATTAAAATAGCTAGTACTTAAAACGACCTTTTAGTATAACAAGCACTATTTAACTGTTCTAGGAAGATCAATCCATTTAATTCTCACAAAATGCTTATGAGATAGATGCATATTATCACCCTTTGCAAATAAGAAAACTTAGACACAGAGATGTTAAGTAACTTCTCTAAGATCTCACAATTAGTAAATGGTGGAACTGGAATGCAAGCTAGGTAACTTGGTTCTAGAAAACAAGCTATTAACCATTACACTTCCTGCCTTCCATAGAAAACAGAAACTACAGCCCTACCTCATTTATGAATGAAGATGCCACCATCTGAGATAAATTACTAGCAAGTTTAATTCAAAAGTATATTAAATGGTAAAAGAAGAAAACAAACATATATCATGACCAAAGTAGGATTTATATAAGAAAATCAAAGAAGATCAAGAGTATAAAAATAATTAATATAATTCTTAAATTCTAGGTAAATTAAAATTGTATGTAGTCATTCAATCAGATAAGAGAACAAAATAAATCATATATGAAAGAAGCAAAAAATATTTTTGTTCTTTCACACACATATATGAAAGAAGCGAAAATTATCATTATTAAAAGAAAATATAGGGAACACAAGAAAACAAAATGAAAAAAATTTTTAATAATATGAAAATTCAGTAAAGAGGTTGTTGAATAGATTTGACTGGGGGCAACTAGACCCAGAGTCTCAAAGCAGGAGTTGTTAATCAGTTGATCACTTTCTTGAATGATAAGGATAGGATAGAAGGTGGCCATAAATACAATATATGCCACCTAAAATTACTTTGGGCACTCAGTCAGAGGTTACTGACTTTAGGAATAGACCTTCATTCATACTTGCCCTTTGGGAAGCTGGGGCAAAAATAATGTTCTGAGGGATTGCAGCAAAAGTATGTAATTTTGTGTACGTAAAACAGCCTCTTTGATCTGCAAATGTCCCTTTGGGCTAGCTAAAAGCTGAAACCACGTTATAAAGATCCTTCTTTTTAGCTCGAAGTGTTCTTAATGTGTTAAGTGAAATGCCTATGGTCATCATGGTTTACTAAGGCATTTCTACCCTAGTGCAGGTAATTTAGAGCAAGTATGTTGGCCTCTTTGGTCTTCAGTTTGTTCATTTGTAAAATGAGAGGGGTTGAACAAGATAATCTAAGGTTTTTTCCAGCCCTAACATTCCATGATTCTAAAGCCCTCAGATCCTTCCCAGAGGGCAGGTACTGATGGCTGTAATGGAAGGAAAGTCCTGAGGTCCTGATGATATTAAGAGAGAACAAAACAAGGGTGGGATGGGGAGGGGACTTGATGCAAGGAGGGCTAAAGACAAATCCAAGTTTTTCAGAACTTTGTCTAAGGTATGCCTCATAAAAGGATAATTTTTTATGTAACATATAAAAAATTAGATGTTTCAGCCATACAAGTAAAAAAGTATCAAGCATTCTTAATTCAGCTTTGTTCTGAGATATGAAGTCATGGAGGTGACTCTATTAAATACTATAACAACCATTTATTTCTAAGATCCTGTTACTAATTTCTAGTGTGGGCTTTTTCCCCCACACCAAGCAATTCCCTGGCACCAGCTAGGTGTCTGTAAATTTAACTCAATTCTGACATTATGTACCTGGAGATAGCATCAGATTCCATAGTTAAGAGTTCAGTCCCACAAGACTGCCCTCCATTTTAGGTGCCAATAGCAAGTCCAAATTATTACCTGTGTTTCTAATGAACTGGCTATAAATCAGAGTTTCCCATGACCCCGCTCCTTGTGTTCAACTAATTTGCTACAGTGACTCACAGAACTCAGGAAACCAGTTTACTCACTAGATTACTAGTTTATTATAAAAGGATATAATTCAAGAAGAGCCAGATGGGAGAGGTCCACAGGGCAAGGTATGAGGAAAGTATGAGGAGCTTCGATGCCTTCTCTGAGCACTACTCTCCCCAAATCTCCATGTGTTCACCAACCCAGAAGCTCTCCAAACCCTGTTGTTTGGGGTTTATATGGAGACCTCATCACCTAGGCATGATCAATGAAATCTTTGGCCATTGGTTATTAAACTCAGTCTCCAGCGTCACCCACTTCCCCAGAGGTCAGGGGTGGAAGTGGGACTGAAAGTTCCAACTCCAGGGTTGGTTTCTCGGGCAACAAGCTCCATCCTTCGGTGACTAGGGCCTTTCCAAAAGTCACCTCATTAACAAAGACACCTTTATTATGCTCCTCACTTTGGAAATTCCGAGGGTTTTAGTAGTTCTGTGCCAGATAGAAACAAAGATCAAATATGTATTTCTTACTAAAAAACCAGAATATCACAACTACAAACTTGTATTTGTTACAGGTATATAGAAATGAAGTTGATTTTTTTTTTTTTTTTTTTTGCGGTATGCGGGCCTCTCACTGCCGTGGCCTCTCCCGTTGCGGAGCACAGGCTCCGGACGCGCAGGCTCAGCGGCCATGGCTCACGGGCCCAGCTGCTTCGCGGCATGTGGGATCTTCCCGGACCGGGGCACGAACCCATGTCCCCTGCATCGGCAGGCGGATTCCCAACCACTGCGCCACCAGGGAAGCCCGAAGTTGATTTTTTATTTACTTTTTATGTGTCTTATCCTTACTAAACACATTTATTAATTCTAACAATTTATCTGTAGGTTCTTTTAGATTTTCTAGGTACATATCATTACATTTGAGAATAACAACAGTTATATTCGTTGCTTTCTAAAATTTATAACATTTTTATTTCTTCATTCTGCCTTATTGCCCTAGTTAGGATTTTTTTGTTTCATGTTAAATTGAAATGGTGGTAGATGGCATCCTTGTCATATACTGTAATTCCTTTGTACAGTTAATTTTTATACAATTAGCATTTATTTAGATTTACTTATTTACCTTTGTCTTGCTCATCATTCCTTCCTGCCTTTCTGAGCTTTCACCTGCATACTTTTCCATACTTTAACATTTCTTTTGGTATGGATCTGTTGGTAACAAATTCCTTTAGTTTTTCTTCCTTTTTGAAGAACCTATTCTTTCAAAACTTTGAAGACTATCTTTCCATTGCCTTTGGGCTTCCATTCTTCATGTTGAAAATTTAGCTCTCAGCCTAACTGGTCAAGAGAGTTAGTCCCTAGTTACCTGTAAGAAGCAAGCATAAATCTTTGTGGAGAAAGGTAATATAGGCTTGGAATTATATCACAAAATTTTTTGTATACAGTCTCCAGCACTCAATCAAAACTAACCGGGCATCTGAGAAGAAAAGAGAACAGAAACAAAACTTTGGAGAAACAGTGGACAAAACTGACAAAACTACAGGTAAAATCCTGCTTCCTCAGCCCCCACTGCTCCTCTGTTAACTGCATTTAAGACTTTTCTCCTTGACTTTGGCTCTCAACGTGGTCACTCTGACGTACCTAGTTATGATTTTCTTCTTTTTTTCTTTTCTTTTTAAATGTAGCTTCAGCTTTCTAAATCTGTGAATGATATCTTTTATCAGTTTGGGAAAATTCTCAGCCACTATCTCCAAATAATGTTTCTTACCCTACTCGCTCTCCTCCTCTGGGACTTCAGTTACAAGTATGTTACATCCTCTCAATGTATTCTGTATCCTCCTGCCTTTTACCTTCTTTTCTTTATTGCCCACCCCTTTGTCTCCCAGTGTTTCATTCTGGGTATTTTTTGGTTTTTGCTTTGTTTTGTTTTATTTTACTTTTCTGACTTAGGTTCAGGGCCATTAATCCTATACTTATCTTCAACTTAGTTCCTTCTTTTTTAAAGTTTCCAGTTGTGTGTCAAAATGCTCATGCTTCTCTTTTATGTCTTGTATCATAATAAGCATAATTATTTTAAAATCTATTTCTGATAATTCCAGTATCTATTTCTTCTCGATCACTTCTATTAGAGGTCTATTGTTTATGGAAAGTTTTGTTTCTGTTCCCTTTTTTGCTCGTGTGCTTGGTTATTTTTGATTGAGTGCTGAAAATTGTGTATAAAAAATTGTGAAATAATTCCAAGCATAGTATAATATTATTTTTCTCCACAGAGGATTTAGATTTGCTTATTTACTGGTGAGGGAATAACAATCTTGGTTTACCTTAATCCAATTTAAGGGATAGATGTGTTTGACACTGGACTTCAGTTCCTGGAATAAAAACAGATTATTTTCGTACACCCTGATTCTTAACGTGTGGCCCTTTGGGTCTCAACCGAAAGCACAGAGACATTTACTATTTGTTTGTTTGTTTGTTTTCTTTTGGCAGGTGCTAGCCTCAATTTTTTTCTGTCTAGCTGTACAAAACTTTTAAAAGTACCGCTCAATCTCAGGCTCTCAGACATCTCTTCAAGAATTGACATATGACCCTAGAGGAAAAGTGCTCCAAATTGAGGACTCACTTCCTAGGTTACCTTTTTCTCCTAGATCTTGACCCTGTGACTTTTCACTATCACTTTTCACTATCTTCCTTTGTTTTTCTGTTGTTCACAGTGGGAATTTTGTTCTGAATTACGCAGTCTGCTATTATTGATAAATTTATTGATACATTTTTCTTAACCATAATATAGCTGGATAAAAGTTACTGACTGAGTGATCACAGAAGTACCTTATACATTTTATATTAAAAGAGGTAAAAGGATTTTAAAATTATATTTCTAGTTCTCCAAAGTATAATTCAGATAGAAACATTTATTTTTCAGGCAGGAAAACATGACCCTGTGTTCATTATGCGATTGATTTTGTTATGCCAACTGATCTCAGCAAATTTTACACCATATCATCCTCTTACAAGGGATATAATAATTGTTGTCAGGCAAAGGCAACCATACTACAAAATAATATTTAACAGAAAGTTATTTAGAATCACATTGTATCATATGATGACCTTTCTGTCAGTGAGATATTTAGAATGTAGCAGTTAAATGTATAGCCTTTGGCAATAAAAACACCTGTGTTTGAGTTCTAGGCCCATCATTTGCTGGGGTAAATTAATTTCTCCAATCCTAATTTTCTTATTTGTAAAATGGGATTCATAATGCTATGTACCAAATCAGGAATATCTTGAGGTTAAAGAAACCACTATTTAGAAATGAATTATTTAGCATAATGCTTGGCATATGGTAAATATTTAATAAAGATATTTATTATTAGCCGTTATGCTAGATCACAATTTTCCAACCTTGGCTCTATTGACATTTTGGGCTGGATAACTCTTTTTCTGTGCAGATATTCTATATATAGTAAAATTTTCAGAGGTATCTTGACCTCTATTCACCAGATGCCAGCAATATCCCCTCAGTGGGACAACCAAAGATGTCTCCAGACATTGTCAAATGTTGCCTGGAAAACAAAAATTTCCTGTTTAAGAACCTCTGTGCTAGAAAATCATGTATATACAATTAGTCATCCTATTTAAGTGGGAAAAATGCTAAATTTGAAGTTAGAATATCTGAATTACTATCCTAGATTTTCCCATTATTAATTTATGAACTCCAGAAAATTCCTTAATTTCTCCCGTCTGAGCTTCCCCACTGTTTCTATATACACACATATGCATATATATGTTCATATGTTATATAAATGTGTGCAAATATATGTAGCTATTTAATATACATGGCAGTTCTTTTTATCCTTAAAAGGATCATACATGAGCAAACTGTGAAAAATAGCTTTGTAAACTTTCTCAATATTTCATTAGCTTTGTAAAGAAGAAAATAATAATTGCATACCTCCAGTTTTGAGACTTATAGAAACAGAAAACTGGGCATCACATGTCTTTTACAGTGAAGTAGAATGTTACTGAGAAGTTAGGTCAATTCAGTGGGTAGACAAAAATTAGGTAGAGCCAAAATTACCCTTGAAAACCTATTAGAAAGGTGCTAAATTGGAGACCTTTTAATGACCTCTTAGTAATTAAAATATATCCAATGTTTAGTTCATATTGGAATAGATATCTGTTTCTTTAATTGAGTACCAGATGAAGTGTTTGGAGGCACATTTTTTTTTTTTTGGAGGCACATTTTTTTTTTAACTACTGTATTATGTTTAACAACTGTATTAACCCTCCAATTAGCAAAACACTCAATGATGGGAGGCATAAGCGACAGGCTAAAGAAAGGAAAAAAATCAGGCTAAAGTTTGTGTTTCATTTCTCTTGTTCATTCTGAGACAGATATACTCAATTGCATGGCATGATGAGGATCATCACACACTGGTTGTTTATTCATTATTCATTCAACCACACATATGTCGAATTTAAGTAACTCAGTTGTATTGATGGGACTCTGAATACTCTTCGATTCCTTTGCCTTTGAACATACTGTTACCTTTACCTGGAAGACTTTCTCCTCAATCTACTTAGTGAGCTTCTAGGTATCTGGATTAGTTTCCTAGGGCATCTTTAGCAAAGTACCACCACTGGCAGCTTAAAACAATCAGAAATTTATTGTCTCACAGCTCTGGAGGGCAGAAGTCCAAAAGCAAGGTGTAGGTAGGGCCAGGCTCCCTCTAAAACTTGTAAGGGAGAATTCACTCTTGCCTCTTCTAACTTCTGGTATTTGTTAGCAACCCTTGGCATTCCTTGGCTTGTAGATGCACCACTCCATTCTCTTCCTTGATTTGTTGCATGGTTGCCTTCTCCCTGTGTGACTCTGCTCTGGGTCTCTTCTCTTTTTATAAGGATACCAGGCATATTAGATTAAGGCTCACTCTAATATGATCACATCTTAACTAATTATATCTGCAACGACCCTATTTCCAAATAAATTCACATTCTGAGGTTTCAAGAAAGACATGAATTTGGGAGGAACACTATTAAGCACAGTAGAGTAGAGTTCGGCAGTTTCCTCAAAGATAATCCCTGTGAATTCTTTTTTGTTTTTTTAAATTGACGACTTTGGGCCTTCTTTCATCAGCACGCTCAGGTAGCTGTAGCAACTGTTTCTCATTATCACTCTCTCCCCTACCAGACTGAGACTCTTAAGGAGAGAGAACACATTCTGTTTATTTTTATATCTTAAGCACCTACTATATACACTAGCACATGTATGTCCTTGATAAATGTTTGTGAAATGAAATGAATGAATTATGCTTCACCTAGATCCTGAAGACCCTCCAGATATAAAGACAGGTGGAACTGTTCTCCTTTAAATCTCAGCTAAGGTAAAGTAGAATGGAATATAGTAATACACAACTTTCAACAAAGTACAGGCTATAATTATCCTTAATTCTTTATAAAAATCTATGTCAATAAAGTGAAATTCTGTCTCTTTATCTGTTACTACATAACAAAAAATAGCATAACAGAGTCTCACAAAATTTGAAGGGACATTGTCTAACTTAAAACATGAGCTATATGACATAAACAAAATCTACTTTGTAGAGCCCTGGGAGGTGCTTTAAATAGACAGGCAGTCATCGTCCAGAGCAGCCAAAGCTGAGGTAAAGTGAGGGCAGTGACTAATTAGAAGAAGCATTCCATACATAATAAGACACTGTGGTCATAAAAGAACAGTGTTTTCAAATTTGAACCAAACTGTACTGATACGGGCTGATGTTCCAAATTACTGTTGTTGCTGTATATGGAGCTGCTTTCACACAGGCAGCTTCGTACGTATGTATAGTGTCTTCCAGGATGAATAAGGAGGGATTGATTTTTTTAAGCCATTTGGGAGCTTCTAGCTGGTTCACTTAACAGAATCAAGGACTGTTAGACCAGGAAAGTATGTTAGATATCATATAGTCCAACTTTCATTTTGTAGAAGTGAAACTGAGGTTCACAGCTTAAATAAATATTCTGAGTTTCAAAAGTCAACTTTTAAAGACTATTTAAGATAGAAAATAAATATTTCCCAGTATTTATTTCTTAAAGAAGTATATAAAATTATGATATAACCTCATTTATAAAATAATGTGTATGAACATAGAAAAAGAGTGGATGTATAGTAAAAGTATATACAAATACAGATGATTATTGTCTTCTTTACATTTTCTGATGTTTCCTATTTCCTATAAATAAATAACATGAGCTGCTATGGTTGATCCCAAGGCTAAAGTTGTTTGTTCACCTCTCCTTGCTCACCCATTGCCAATAGTGAAGGCACCTCCATGTAAAACTTAGTTTTCTGTGGAGCAGAGTTTTAAAGTAATTAGGATAAACATTAAAGCAGTTTTTCCCAAATTTCAGTCATTTGTATATCATGTTAGTGAGTTTGACATATCTGAGTACCAGCTGAATATTACTTACCTTACTGAAAGTTTTTAAAAATTATTTTTGAACAGACACTTTAGCAACAAGATATAAGGATACCAAACAGGCACATGAGAAGTTATTCAAAGTCACTTGTCCTTAAAGAAACGTAAATTGAAACCACAATGAGACACACTACACACCTGTTCCAATGGCTAAAATTAAAAGATTGACCATACCAGTGCTGGCAAGGATGAGAACCAAACGGAACTCTCATACATTACTGGTGAGAATAGAGAAAGCTCAAACCACTTTGGAAAACAGTTTAACAGTTTGTTAAAAAGTTAAATATGACTATCATATCCAGCCATTGCACTCCTAGGTATTTATCCAAGAGAAATGAAAGCATATGTTCATATAACGACTTGTACATTAGTTTTCATAGCAGCTTTATTTGTAATAGCCTAAGTAGGAAACAACACAAATGCTAATGGTTAAACAAACTGTGGTGTATCCATACAATAGAACACTACTCAACAATAAAAAGAATGAACTTTTGCTATTACATGGATGAATATAAGAATAACTATATTAAGTGAAAAAGCCATACAAAAAAGAGTATACTTTTATAAATCTAACTAACTACATATATATGTGTATATATATATATATATATATATATATATATATGTAATGATTACATTTACATAAAATTCTAGAAAGTGAAAACTATCATATAATGACAGAGAGCCAAAAATTGTTGCCTGACCATGAGAGAAAGTTAGGAGAGGGCAGGAGAGAAAGATTATCAAGGGGCAGGAGTAACTTTTGGAGAAGGATGGATAAATTTATTATCTTGATTGTGGTGATTCTTTCATGGATATGTACATATGTCAAAACTTATCAAATTGTACACTTAAGTATGTGCAATGAATTATATGTCAATTAAACATTTATCACAGTGTTGAAGCCAAAATAATTCCCCCCAAAACTTGGATACTGTAAGCGTGTCTGATACAGTATCATTGGTGTTATTAATCAGCTACTTCTTTTGAAGTCTCTATACTTATAACCACCTTTTCCATTCCATTCTAGCTGGACTACCACTCACTTAACAGAACAAGTTTTACTAAATTTGGCTTAGCGTCAGTGACATTTGAGACCACAGAATTTTACAGCAATAGGGAGTAATTGAAAGTTTTTGAACAGCTGAGGAGTGAAATAATCTGAGCTTCTGTTTAAAATAATCAACCAGGGAGTAAAGTGAACAATAAATTGGGATAAAGAAAAGATGAAATTGTGCATTTATAAGGATAATGATTAAAATGTTAGTATAATAATTCAGAAAAAAATAAGAGCATTCATGCTGGTTAATGTTGGCTTTGGGAATGGCACGTAGGGGAAGAATTCAAGAGATCCTGTGGAGATAAAAATGTTAATACTTGGAAACTTCCTGTATGGGTAGTAATATAGAAGTCATTAAAGATCACTTGGATGTGTCAAGCCTAGATGAACTTGGACAATGTTGATTCTATAAAATGTATGGGTTCACAAAAGCATGGGTATGTGAAGTGTCCTGCAGATGGAAGGATAGGTGGGTCTACCACTCAGGAAATACACTGGACAAACTGATGTAGACTTGGTAGTTGTCTATCATGAGATCATAGCTGAGATAATGAGAATGGATAAAAATAATCAAGGAAGAAATGGTAGAGAGAGATTCGTTCAAGATGGTGGAGTAGAAGGACGTGCGCTCACTCCCACATGTGAGAGCATTGGAATCACAGTTAACTGCTGAACCATCATCAAAGGAAGACACTGGAACTACCAGAAAAGATACGCCACATCCAAAGACAAAGGAGAAGCCGCAATGAGATGGTACGAGGTACGCAATTACAATAAAATCAAATCCTATAACCACTGGGTGGGTGACTCACAACTGGAGAACAATTATACCACAGAAGTCCACTAACTGGAGTGAAGGTTCTGATCCCCACATCAGGCTTCCCAACGTGGGGGTCCGGCAATGAGAGGAGGAATTCCCAGAGAATCAGACTTGGAAGACTAGCAGGATTTGATTGCAGGACTTCGAGAGGACTGGGGGAAACAGAGACTCCACTCTTGGAGGGCACACACAAAGTAGTATGAGCATCAGGACCCAGGAGGAAGGAGCAGTGACCCCAGGGGAGACTGAACCAGACCTACCTGCTAGTGTTAGAGGGTCTCCTGCAGAGATAGGAGATGGCTGTGGCTCACCACGGGGACAAGGACACTGGCAGCAGAAGTTCTGGGAAGAAAATGGTGGAGTAGAAGGATGTACGCTCACTCCCTCTTGCAAGAGCACTGGAATCGCAACTAACTCTGAACAATCATTGATAGGAAGACACTGGAACTCACCAAAAAAGATACCCCACATCCAAAGACTAAGGAGAAGCCACAGTGAGATGGTAAGGGGGCGCAGTCACAATAAAATCAAATCCCATAACTGCTGGGTGGGTGACTCACAAACTGGAGAACATTTATACCACAGAACTCCACCCACTGGAGTGAAGGTTCTGAGCCCCATGTCAGGCTTCCCAACCTGGGGGTCTGGCAATGGGAGGAGGAGTTCCAGGAGAATCAGACTTTGAAGGCTAGTGGGATTTAATTGCAGGACTTTGACAGGACTGGGGGAAACAGAGACTCCACTCTTGGAGGGCACACACAAAGTAGTGTGCGCATCAGGACCCAGGGGAAGGAGCAGTGACCCCAGGGGAGACTGAACCAGACGTACCTGCTGGTGTTGGAGGGTCTCCTGCAGAGCAGGGGGTGGCTGTGTCTCACTGTGAGGACCAGGACACTGGCAGCAGAGGTTCTGGGAAGTACTCCTCAGCATGAGCCCTCCCAGAGTCTGCCATTAGCCCCACCAAAGAGCCCGGGTAGGCTCCAGTGTTGGGTCGCCTCAGGCCAAACAACCAACAGGGAGGGAACCCAGCCCCACGCATCAGCAGACAAGTGGATTAAAGTTTTACTCAGCTCTGCCCGCCAGAGCAACACCCAGCTCTACCCACCACCACTCCCTCCCATCAGAAAACTTGCACAAGCCTATTAGATAGCATCATCCATCAGAGGGCAGACAGCAGAAGCAAGAAGAACTACAGTCCTGCATCCTATGGAACAAAAACCACATTCACAAAAAGATAGACAAGATGAAAAGGCAGAGGGCTATGTACCAGTTGAAGGAACAAGATAAAACCCTAGAAAAACAACTAAATGAAATGGAGATAGGCAACCTTCCAGAAAAAGAATTCAGAGTAATGATAGCGAAGATGATCCAGGACCTTGGAAAAAGAATGGAGGCAAAGATCGAGAAGATGCAAGAAATGTTTAACAAAGACCTAGAAGAATTAAAGAACAAACAAACAGAGATGAACAATACAATAACTGAAATGAAAAATACACTAGAAGGAATCAATAGCAGGATAACTGAGGCAGAAGAATGGATAAGTGACCTGGAAGACAGAATGGTGGAATTCACTGCCACGGAACAGAATAAAGAAAAAAGAATGAAAATAAATGAAGACAGCCTAAGACCTCTGGGATAACATTAAAGGCAACAACATTCACATTATAGGGGTCCCAGAAGGAGAAGAGGGAGAGAAAAGACCCGAGAAAATATTTGAAGAGATTATAGTCAAAAACTTCCCTAACATGGGAAAGGAAATAGCCACCCAAGTCCATGAAGTGCAGAGAGTCCCAGGCAGGATAAACCCAAGGAGGAACATGCCGAGACACATAGTAATCAAACTGACAAAAATTAAAGACAAAGAAAAATTATTGAAAGCAACAAGGGAAAAACGACAAATAACATACAAGGGAACTCCCATAAGGTTAACAGCAGATTTCTCAGCAGAAACTCTACAAGCCAGAAGGGAGTGGCATGATATATTTAAAGTGATGAAAGGGAAGAACCTACCACCAAGAATACTCCACCCAGCAAGGATCTCATTCAGATTTGACGGAGCAATCAAAAGCTTTACAGACAAGCAAAAGCTAAGAGAATTCAGCACCACAAAACCAGCTCTACAACAAATGCTAAAGGAACTTCTCTAAGTGGGAAACACAAGAGAAGAAAAGAACCTACAAAAACAAACCCATAACAATTAAGAAAATGGTAATAGGAACATACATATCAATAATTACCTTAAATGTGAATGGATTAAATGCTCCAACCAAAAGACACAGGCTTGCTGAATAGATACAAAAGCAAGATCCATATATATGCTTTCTACAAGAGACCCACTTCAGACCTAGGGACACATACAGACTGAAAGTGAGGGGATGGAAAAAGATATTCCATGCAAATGGAAATTGAAAGAAAGCTTTAGTAGCAATACACACATCAGATAAAATAGACTTTAAAATAAGGAATGTTACAAGAGACAAGGAAGGACACTGCATAATGATCAAGGTATCAATCCACGAAGATGATATAACAATTATAACTATATATGCATGCAACATAGGAGCACCTCAATACATAAGACAACTGCTAATAGCTATAAAAGAGGAAATCGACAGTAACACAATAATAGTGGGGGACTATTATTATTAATAGTGGGGGACTTTAACACCTCACTTAACACCAATGGACAGATCATCGAAACAGAAAATTAATAAGGAAACACTGCTTTAAATGACACAATAGACCAGATAGTTTTAATTGATATTTATAGGACATTCCATCCAAAAACAGCAGATTACACTTTATTCTCAAGTGCTCATGGAACATTCTCCAGGATAGATCACATCTTGGGTCAAAACTCAAGCCTTGGTAAATTTAAGAAAATTGAATTCATATCAAGTATCTTTTCTGACCACAACACTATGAGATTAGAAATCAGTTACAGGAAAAAAATGTAAAAAGCACAAACACATGGAGGCTAAACAATATGTTACTAGATAACCAAGAGATCACTGAAGAAATCAAAGAGGAAATCAAAAAATACCTAGAGACAAATGACAATGAAAACACGATGATCTTAGAACTGCTTTTGCTGCATCTATGGGATGCAGCAAAAGCAGTTGTAAGAGGAAAATTTATAGCAATACAAGCCTACCTCAAGAAACAAGAAAAATCTCAAGTAAACAATCTAACCTTACACCTAAAGGAACTAGAGAAAGAAGAACCAACAAAACCCAAAGATAGTAGAAGGAAATAAATCATAAAGATCAGAGCAGAAATAAATGAAATAGAAACAAAGAAAACAATAGCAAAGATCAATAAACTAAAAGCTAGTTCTTTGAGAAGATAAACAAAATTGATAAACCATTAGCCAGACTCATCAGAAAAAGAGGGAGAGGACTCAAATCAATAAAATTAGAAATAAAAATGGAGAAGTTACAACAGACACCACAGAAATACAAAGCATCATAAGAGACTACTAAAAGCAACTCTATGCCAATAATGTGGACAACCTGGAAGAAATGGACAAATTCTTGGAAAGGTATAACCTTCCAAGACTGAGTTAGGAAGAAATAGAAAATATGAACCAACCAATCACAAGTACTGAAATTGAAACTGTGATGAAAAATCTTACAACAAACAAAAGTCCAGGACCAGAAAGCTTCACAGGTCAATTCTATCAAACATTTAGAGAAGAGCTAACAGCCATCTTTCTCAAACTCTTCCAAAAAATTGCAGAGGAAGGAAAACTCCCAAACTCATTCTATGAGGCCGCCATCACCCTGATACCAAAACCAAAGATACTAGAAAAAAAGAAAATTACAGACCAATATCACTGATGAATATAGATGCAAAAATCCTCAACAAAATACTAGCAAACAGAATCCAACAACACATTAAAAGGATCATACACCAAGATCAAGTGGGATTTATCCCAGGGATGCAAGGATTCTTCAATATATGCAAATTAATCAATGTGATATACCATATTAACAAACTGAAGAATAAAAACCATGTGATCATCTCAATATATGCAGAAAAAAACCTATGACAAAATTCAACACCCACTTATGATAAAAACTCTCCAGAAAGTGGGCATAGAGGGAACCTACCTCAACATAATAAAGGCCATATATGACAAATCCACAGCGAACATCCTTCTCAATGGTGAAAAACTGAAAGCATTTCATCTAAGATCAGGAACAAGGCAAGGATGTCCACTCTTGCTACTATTATTCAACATAGTTTTGGAAATCCCAGCCATGGCATTCAGAGAGGAAAAAGAAATAAAAGGAATACAAACTGGAAAAGAAGAAGTAAAACAGTCACTCTTTGCAGATGACATGCTACTACCCATAGAGAATCCTAAATATGCCACCAGAAAACTACTACAGGTAATCAATGAATCTGGTAAAGTTTCTGAATGCAAAATTAATGCACAGATATCTCTTGCATTTCTATACACTAATGATGAAAAATCTGAAAGAGAAATTAAGGAAACACTCCCATTTACCATTGCAACAAAAAGAATAAAATACCTAGGAATAAACCTACCTAGGGAGACAAAAGACCTATATGCAGAAAAATATAAGACACTGATGAAGGAAACTAAAGGTGATACAAACAGATGGAGAGATATACCATGTTCTTGGATTGGAAGAATCAATATGTCAAAATGACTATACTACCCAAAGCAATCTACAGATTCAGTGCAGTCCCTATCAAATTGCCAATGGCATTTTTTAAAGAACTAGAACAAAAAAATCTTAAAGTTTGTATGGAGACACAAAAGACCCCAAATGGCCAAAGCAATGTTGAGAAAGAAAAATGGAGCTGGAGGAATGAGGCTCCCTGACTTCAGACGATAATACAAAGCTACAGTAATCAAGACAATATGATACTGGTACAAGAACAGAAATATAGATCAATGGAACAGAATAGAAAGCCCAGAGATAAAGCCACACACCTATGGTCAACTAATCCATGACAAAGGAGGCAAGGATATACACTGGAGAAAAGACAGTCTCTTCAATAAGTGGTGCTGGGAAAACTGGGCAGCTACATGTAAAAGAATGAAATTAGAGCACTCCCTAACACCATACACAAAAATAAACTCAAAATGGATTAATGACCTAAATGTAAGGCCAGACACTATCAAACTCTTAGAGGAAAACATAGGCAGAACACTCTATGACATAAATCACAGCAAGATCCTTTTTGACTCACCTCCTAGAGAAACGGAAATAAAAACAAAAATAAACAAATGGGACCTAATGAAACTTAAAAGCTTTTGCACAGCAAAGGAAACTATAAACAAGATGAAAAGACAGCCCTCAGAATGGGAGAAAATATTTGCAAATGAATCAACAGACAAAGGATTAATCTCCAAAATATATAAACAGCTCATGCAGTTCAATATTTAAAAAACAAACAACCCAATCAGAAATTGGCAGAAGACCTAAATAGACATTTCTCCAAAGAAGACATACAGATGGCCAAGAAGTACATGGAAAGCTGCTCAACATCACTAATTATTAGAGAAATGCAAATCAAAACTAAAATGAGGTATCACCACCTCACACCAGTTAGAATGGGCATCATCAGAAAATCTACAAACAACAAATGCTGGAGAGGGTGTGGAGAAAAGGGAACGCTCTTGCACTGTTGGTGGGAATGTAAATTGATGCAGCCACTATGGAGAACAGTATGGAGGCTCCTTAAAATAAGAATAGAATTACCATATGACCCAGCAATCCCACCACTGGGCATATACCCAGAGAAAAACATAATTCATAAAGACACATGTACCCCAATATTCATTGCAGCATTATTTACAGTAGCCAGGTCATGGAAGCAACCTAAATGCCCATCGACAGATGAACAGATAAAGAAGATGTGGCACATATATACAATGGAATATTACTCAGCCATAAAAAGGAATGAAATTGGGTCATTTGTAGAGACATGGATGGACCTAGAGACTGTCATACAGAGTGAAGTAAGTCAGAAAGAGAAAAACAAATATTGTATATTAACGCATATATATGGAATCTAGAAAAATGGTACAGATGAACCAGTTTACAAGGCAGAAATAGAGACACAGTTGTAGAGAACAGACGTATGGACACCAAGGGGAGAAAGTGGGGTTGGGGGGGTGGGGGGATGAGTTGGGAGATTGGGATTGACATGTATACACTAATATGTATCAAATAGATAATTAATAAGAATCTGCTGTATAAAAAAATAGATAAAATTCAACAAAACAAAAGAAAAAAATAAGAAAAAAGAAAAGAAATGGTAGAGAGACGAAAAGAGAAGAAAAGATGCTTAATTTACTGGACACAGAGAGGGAAAAGAGGACAGGGGAGGCTAGTGTAGGCACAATGATAGCATAGTGTTGCAGAAGCTGAGAACTGAAAGTTCAAGAAATATATGTGTTAAAGATTTCCGGACTAGAAATAATGGAGAAAATTAAAGCAGGTTTTCAGTAAGAAGGGTGAGAGTGGACAGCTCAGAGTTAAGACAGGTTTGTCCAGGCCCGGGATAAGGTTGGAGGGAATGTGAGCATCCCTATAACAGAAGAGCACTAACCTGACACTTTTTTTTTGAGGCACTTTAGGAGAATATTAATCATTTCTTGCTAGAATGTGAAATGGTGCCTAGCAATTTATTGAAGATATTGGAGGAGGAGAAAAATTGTACTTTATGGAGAAATCATTTTTATTTTTATATTAACACCTACTTCAAAGAGTTACTGGAGAAATTAATCTGGCCCTGGATTCCTTAGCAGAAAGAAACTCACTAAGTTTCAAATGAGTAAAAAGCAGTACCATCAGCCTAATGGACTGGGAAGAGGCTCCATTACCTTTAGCTATTTTAATACCCAGATACTGGCTCAATTTAGCAAGAATGTGACTGAACTTATCCCTTATCTTGTGACGTCAGGCAATCCTAGCAAAAACATCCTACTGAGATCTGCCTTCCTACCCAGCTCCAGAAGCAGCCAGAAGTGGCCATAACCAGAGAGATCAGGAAGAGATTATTTTCCCTTGGGAATGTAACTGCCACCTCTACCCAAAGCCAACAGGTATCACAGGTGGACTAGGGGAACAGACAATAACTCTTCTATAAAAATACAATTTGTTTGATAGGACAGAAAACATGACAAACCACATTGTTTAATAGTTTTGAATCTTTCAAGTACATCAGTTTTGTCCTATTCAAATTTCTTTAATTTTCCTGGCCTAGTTTTGAAAGTTACAATGTATTAATGTGTACTGAACAAACTATTGTGAAGTAGCATTCCCAAATCACCATACTTGAAAAGATTTTTTAATTTAAAAAGCATCTTGGGGCTTCCCTGGTGGCACAGTGGTTGAGAGTCCGCCTGCTGATGCAGGGGACGCAGGTTCGTGACCCGACCCGGGAAGATCCCACATGCCGCAGAGCGGCTGGGCCCATGAGCCATGGCTGCTGAGCCTGCGCGTCTGGAGCCTGTGCTCCGAAACGGGAGAGGCCACAACAGTGAGAGGCCCGCGTACCGCAAAAAAAAAAAAAAAAAAAAAAGCATCTTGCAGCAATGAGCTGTTAGTTTTACTTAGGAACTGGCATTCAAATATTTTAAACATTCTTAAATAATACATGCACTAAAAGCCACTACGTACATACGTCTACATGTACAGATCAGATTGAATTTTAACAAGTCTTCTTTACAGTTGAACTTAAAGAATGTAGGTAAATGCAATAATCTGAGTCGGTAAGAATGACTGTCTGGTGGAAAGGATAAAACTTGATGGGGTTAAAATAAGCTTTATCTTTGCAAATGAATTGGTGTAACATAAAGCAGAAAACATGAGTCTAAAATCAAGATATTTCTATTTCACTTGGCACTTTTCCTGGAAACATTAGGGATTCAGGAGAAGTTGGGAATCAATTATATTTAAAATATAAGTATATCAAGGTAAGATGCAAACTTCCCCCTTCACAGGTTGCTTAAAAGCCACATTTCTTTCCTTTACCTTACTTGTCCTAGTTTTGACTATTTGTAAACAGCCCTCTCCCCACTCTGCAGTCAGAGTCAGAAAGTACCAGAGATTTAAATGTAAACTGTGCCAAGGCTAAACAGCTGTCCCCAATCTGGGTTCTTCCTGTGGCTGCTGCTGTGTAGTACTCAACTCCCTGCTCCTACCCCAAGTCAGGGCCACAGATGTCCACAGGAAATGCATCAGAGAGGTCTGACGGGAGTGAATCAGATGCATATGTTTCTTGGTATGTGGTGATAGGCATCCTCAAAGTGCGTGTCACAGGCAGTACTCCCTCCAGGCCAGAATTTGTGAATTTAGGTTCCAGGCTTGTGAATGCCAAGCGTCCACACAAGTTTGCTGTAAAACCACCTCTCCTTCCCCTTCTCTGTACATGATCAGTTACGGAACTTTGGAGAGTTGCTGTGATGAAACGTGTAATCATCTTGGGATGTGGAGGGATGAGCACATCTTTGCAATTGAGCTTAGTCACGTCCTCATGTGAGGGGGGAGTGCAGGCTGTCCCCAGAGGGACTTTCCTGCCCCGCAATATCAGAGCACATGGAACAGTTTAGCCAGAGAATAGGCTCAATTCCCCGTTTTAAAATGTAATTTTCATTCAGTTATAGTCAGTCAAAAAACTGCTTGATGGGTGAAGCTTGAAGTTACAATGTTTCTGAGCCTTATTTGTCCATCATCACAATTAAGTATTGCCTTTGGCACATAACAAATATTTAGATGTTTTGCCAGATTGTCAGAAACAACAAACATCCCATTGTTATGTTCTGTCATACGACAGAAATGCTACAATTTCAACAATTTGTTCAACATTCTATCTACAACTCACCACCACCAGCACCAAATATTCCCTGTCTCAGTGAAGTGATAGATCCAACTATTTGCCCCAAACTACAGGAGTCCTTCTAGATTCCTTCTTCTGTACCTTCAATATTAAAAAATCCTAAGGCCTATGGTTTCCACCTCAAAAATCTCTCCTTTGATTGCCTTTGATCATGTGTTTTTAAGACACCTCTCATAAGAATTACTGCGCTCGCTTTCTAACATCTCTCTGCCTTCATTTTTGCCTCCTCTGGCCATGCTTCTCATTACCATCAGTGTGGCATAGGTATTCTCATGTACAACTCCGACCTTATTGCTCCCTTGCACAAATTTTACCATGCTTTGTATTGCATACATCCAAATGTAAGCCATTTACAGAGCATACAAATTCCTTCATTATCTGGTTCCTACCTCTTCAGTCTTCTCTTGAGAAACTGCTCCCCCCTCTCCTCCCTCCCCATGCCTTTTATACTTCAGCAGTACCAAACTGCTCAAAGTCAGCAAAAGTTTGCAATGTACCTCATACAATATTCAAGACATAGAGAAGGTTCTCTATGTTCTCTCTGTCTTGAACGTTCTTATCCTCTCCTTTTTCTGCCAAATACCTCCAATCAAGTAAGAAATGTGTTAAATGATGGAGCGTTCTAATGTACCCAATGGTAAAAAGTTGCCCTCTCACATATTTCAAATGAACTTTGTATATATTACTCAGTTATAAAAATAACCATGTTCTATTGTAAATGCTTGTTTGCATTTCTCTTACCCACTAAACTATGGCTTCCTTGATTACCTAATCATCTTATCTTTTGTTTTCTTTGTATCTGCTCAGTCTTGCAAAGGATTTGCTTGCTTTTTCACTCAACATTATCTTTCTGAGTCATCCATATTGATTCGTTTAGCTGCAGTTGGTTATTTGGCATTCTGGGTAGTATTCTAGTATTCCATTTTATGAATGTATTACAATATTTTATCCATTCTTCCATCAAGGGACTTTTGTGTTCTTTCTAGTATTTTTCTTATTATTATTATAGACAATGCTGCTATGAAGCCTTGCACACATCTCCAGATGCACATGTGCACAAGTATGTATTTGAAGGTAGACTTGCTGGATTGTGAATCATGTACTTCTTCAATTTTTCTAGATAATGCAAGTATTTTCCAAAGCAATTTGCTAAAGTGTAGTTTTGTTTTTTTTCAAAACTATATTGGCCAGTCAAAATTTTATTGGCCAATGCCAGTTAAATGTTATGTTTGGGGTTATCTTTTCAATGGAAATCAGTAGAATCTCTGTCAGAAAAAGTTTATTTGCATTGTTTTGAAAACAATCATTTCTATTGCTATCAGTTTCCTACAAATTACTAAATCTTTGAATACATTTACATTACTTTTGATTTCAGAGTTGTAAAATAGCATGGCCCATAGAGAGTCAACTGCTGTATAGACCAATAGAATCAGTTAATCCTGGAGGATCTGCTAGCCAGGGATCTGCAAACTATAGCTGGCTGGCCAAATCCAGTAGTAGCCTGCTTTTTAGGCCCAACATACTAAGATTTTTTTTTTTACATTTTTAAAGAGTTGTTAAAAAAAAAAAAAAAAGCAACAAACATATGTGGACAAAGCCTAAAACAATAACTATGTGGCCCTTTACAGAGTAAGTTTTCCTACCTTTGTGCTAGCCAATTCCCCAAATTCCATTAAAAATAATCTCTTTTTTTTTTGTGGTAATTTATTTATTTATTTTTCTCAGTTTCCCCATTTTTTTAATTTTATTTTTTTAACACACACACACTGTATTTTATTTTTACAAGAGATAAATCAGCTGACACCAAGCATTGTTAATGGATGACCACAACAAAAGCAACAATGATTGCAATTACCAAACACAAAACACACTCATACTATGTCATAATATTGACATGGAGTCCAGTAATCCTCCACTGTAACAGCTCCTTTACTTTGCAGTGAAAATTGATTTGTATATTTTTTGCCTCTGAGTCCTTGTGGGATCTCTTTTGTCCTTTATAAGGACAATTTTTTTTCCTCCAGGCAGATTGTACAAATTAATATTCTTACCAATGGTGTGTAAGAAGTCAGATGAGTAAAATTTGGTTTTATGTTGGAATTTTAATTGGCATTTGCCTATTAATTAGTGAGATTGTGTATCTTCTTATATGCTATGGTCATTTCTATTTAATATTCATTTTAATGCCTGATTATGTCTCTTATTCATTTGGGGTGATTATTTGGCCTCCATTTTCAGTTCTTTATATACTCTAATAATTTTCCACTTTTATGTGTTGGAGATACCTTTCCCTAGTGCATCGCTTGTCTTTGTATTTTCTTTGCAAAGTTTCTATGGCAAGCAAATAGAATTTAATTTGTAATTAAACTTATCAGTCTCTTTATGTTTTGAACTTTTTGGGCTTTGAAATCACTCCATATCACAAGGTCGTAAAGATATTCTCATATGTATTTCTAACACTTTAAAAAATTTTGCTTACCACACTTAAATTTCTAATTCATGTATAACTAAGTTTTTGTACTGTGTAGAAATGCAGTATTTTTCCAGCTGAGGTCTCATCACAATTTAAAGAATTTTAAATCCTTTCTCTATTTGTAATATCAACACTGCATATATCAAGTTTTCTTAAATACATGAGTCTACTTTTTCTATCCCTATTTTATTCCACTGATATATTTTCTTTGAACCAATAAACTAATGCTAATTAGTAAATTATTATTAAAATTACTTGTCATCTAGAAGGTCTTGTCATCTAGAAGGTCAAATCCTTTCTAGTGGTTCTTCTTTTTCAGGATTGTCTTGGCTATAATTTTCTCTTTGTTCTTTCGTGAACATTTTATAATCAGCTTATCATCTTTCAAAAAATATTTTGGGCATTTGATTGACATCTAATTTAATCTATAAATTAAGAACAACTGATATTTCTATGATATTGAATATTCAACTCTGAGTTCTTGATTTGTCCCTTAGTTTATCTGGTTTTCTTCAGTAACTTTCAGTGAAGATTTATAACTTGCATGTCTTTTATGAGATTTATTTCTAGGAAATATCTTTCTGTATCTATAATTATATTTATATCTATCTATCTATACAAATATATGTATTTGTTACTGTAGACAGGTCTTTTTAAGGTTACATTTTCTAAATTTTTATTTCTGTTGTAGAAAAATGCAATTAATTTTTTAATACTGACCTTATATTCAATGATCATATTACTCTTTTACAAATACTAATTTTTTTTATTGATTGCTTTCATTTTCCAGTATTGACAATCATACTATTTTCAAACAATGAAAGTTTTGCCATCATTTGCTTAGTTCTTTCCTTCTTTATTCTTTTCTCCTTCCTCCTGCCTTCCTTTCCCTGCCTCCTCTCTTTCTTTCTTTGTTTACTTTCTAACTGTATTGTCTCAGTCCTCTAAATACTGTACTTAATGTTGAACCAAACTTGTATTCCTAGTTTTTGGGTCATTCTTATACATTGCCTGCATTCAGTTTGGTATTATTTTGTTTTTGCTTTGAAACTCATGAGTGAGTCTGATCTTAATTTTCCCTTCAGATACTCTCCTGTTATTGGTGTCAAGGTTATATTAACCCATAAAATGAATTAGGAAATATTCTTCCTTATTATATTCTTCAGGAAAGTTTGTATGAGAATGGAATTATCCATTAATAAAGGTAGAATTTGCCTAAAAAAAAAAGTCTAGGCCTGTTTCTTTTTTCTTTCTTTATGGGAAGATTCTTAACTGTTAATTTTATTTAATTATTATAAGATTATTTAGGTTCTCTATTTCTTCTTGAAACAGTTTTTGTAATTTGTATTTTCCTACGCAACCGTTCATTTTATCCAATTTCTTAAATATATTGGATATAGCAGAATATAACATTTTCATTCTTTTTTAATTTCTGCTTTATTTTTTGTTTTTTCTTTTATTCATGCCATATAATGTTCAATTACAACCTCCCAACTCATCCATCTTATTTAGCCTTGCCAGTTTTATTTGTCTTTTCATATTTGTCTTTTCAAAGATCCAACTTTGGATTTGTTGCTCTTCCCTATTATATATATTTCATGAATTTATTATTCTAAGGTAATTATTTATTTCCTTCCATTTTCTTAGGATTTATTCTGTTGTTCTTCTAACTCCTTAAGTTGGATGCTCACCTCATGAACTTTCAGCTTTTTTCTTCTAAAATAAAAACTTTTAAGGCTGTAAATCTCCTTCTAGATAAGTCAATTGTTATTGATATGCAGTATTTTCATTGTCGTCCAGTTATGTTTTTTTAACTTTCGCTATGATTTCATCTTTCATTCATGTGTTATTTATTTTAAAACACAGTTCAATTGAGTAAAATATAAAGATCTAATGGTATTTATCCAACGATTCAGGAAAGAGGCAGCATTCAACCTAGCAGGTAGATTGGAGCTCTGAAGAGTATACAGGGCAAGAGATTTTATAGACATAAGGGAGCAGGAATATGGCAGTTGTACTAGGGGAAGAAAAGCAGATTAGATATTCCTTTGGAGGATGGTAGTGGTCCACCAGGCAGATTACCTAACTAGTGCTGATCAGGCAATCCTGATTGGCTATTTTAAAATTCCATTTTTGGAATAGCCAAACCTGTAATTAAGTTCAGTCTCACTTTGGTGTTGTGGGGCTTAACATAAGCTAAACTCCATTTGGGGCCTGTTATCTTGTCTTTAACATATTTAAAAGTGTCTGTGTGCATCATTTAACAATTTCTAAATGTACATGTGGTTTTGATTTAGCTTTCCTTAGTTGTGCTAAGTTCCAAGAATGTGTTATTTATAATGAAAAGTCTTTGAAATTCATTGGACCTTGTTTAATGGCTTGGTGTATAATCAATGTTTATAAATATTCGATGGATGCTTTAAAAACATGTGTTCTCCAATTCTTGGGTAAAATATTCAATACATTTCTATTAGACAAGCTTTTAGTATTGTTATTCAGATCTTTTGTATCATTACTGATTTGTGCACATGCTTTATCAAATATTGTGAACAGTGTATTAAAATCACCCATTATCATGGTGAATTATCAGTTTCCTCTTGCAGTTCTTCTGTTATTTTTTATAGTACACAGTTCAACTTTATGCTATTGGATGTAACCAAGTTTAGAATTGTATCACCCTTCTGAACTGATTACTGTCTTTTTTGGTAAATTTTAAGTTTATTTTGTCTGATTACAATATAGCTACACTACACCAACTCTCTTTTGGTTCAAATTTGTTTGACATATCTTTTTTCCATCATTTTGCTTCAACCATTCTATATTATTATGTTATACGGGTGTCTCTTAAACAGAAGATAGCTGGATTTTGTTTATTTGTTGTATTACAATCTTTGTCCTCTAACTGGAGAATAGGATCCAGTTATATTTATTGTGATTAATATATTTGGATTTATTTCTACCATCTTATTTCTAATATTTCATTTTTTCTCTTTCCTTATCTTCATTTAGATTGCTTTTTATTTAATTCTAGTTTTTTTCCTTATGTGAAATTTGACCTTATACACTCTATTCCTATTTTTTTGGTGGTTACACTAGTAATTTTTACATGTATAATTAATTTAATAAAGTCTAAAATTAATCAGTATCATTATCCTCCTTTGCAACAACATAAGTAAGCACTTTAGAGTGCTTTAACTTAATTAACACTTTCCCAAGTTACAATCACCATTGTCCAGTATTTTAGTTGACCTTTTCTCCCGCATACATTTTTTTTAGTCAGTGTTTTCTTAGATTTACCTATATTGTTACTGTTTGCTTACCATTCCTTTTCGCATATCAGATCTTCTCTCTCGTATTATTTTGTTTCACAAATTCATTCTCAACAAGTTCCTTTAGTGAGAGACAGGTGGCGATAATTCTCTCAATTTTTGTTTGGCACAGTCTAGATGGGACCACTTTACTATAATTTTTTGACTTGGGAATTTTCAGGTCGCACAATTAATATAAATCTCAGCCCTACATCCATCTGAAGTCTGATCTGATCATGAATTTTCACCAGAAGCTTTTTGGTATAAATTTACCTGCCTGAAGTAGAGGCTAAAAAAGCAAATATATTTATACTTGGGGACTGGGAAAAAGTGGAAATGGGATTTGAGTTTTTTCTTTTTTCTAGTTCACCTCTTCACTGCAGATGTTTCTTTTCAGTAGTCTCTGCTTTATGTAGGAATCTCTGACCTGACTTTCACCTTGTTCTGCACTAGGTTTTGTAAGAAGTCACAAGTTGTGTTAAAATTGAAGCTCTAGGTCACCTAGGTTTGACAGGGCCTCCTGATATAGGTAAATGTCCCTAGGGCAGCACCATCTTCATCACTCAAATACCCTTCTGGATTCCTAGCTCTCCATTTTTTGGCTTCTCATGTTTTCCTTCCCTTTCTTGCTGGCTCAATGGTGCATTTAAAGGGGCTTTAAAAAATACTTTATCAAGCATTTGTAAGTGTTGCATACAAGTACAGCTTTTAAGGATCTACTCTGCATCTTTCTAGAACCAATGCATTCCACTCTTAATAACTTATGCATGGCAGCCAGGAGGACTACTGTTGTTACCAGAAGGGGGACCCCTTCCAGGGCCCGAGAGTGGGCTCTTGTCTAACACTTGGAAATGAATTGTGTGAGGAGAAATACGTGCTGACAAAGCAAAAGACTTTATTGGGAAAGGGCACCCAGGTGGAGAGTAGCAGGGTAAGGGAACCCAGGAGAACTGCTCTGCCATGTGGCTTGCAGTCTCACGTTTTATGGTAATGGGGTTACTTTCCGGGTTGTCTCTGGCCAATCATCTTCTCCGTGCCTATATTTAGCCTGATTCAAGGCCCTCCCTGACAGTGCGCGAGAATTTCTCAGACAGGATGGTTTCCAGCACAAGGATTTCTGGGAGGCTGGTGGGACATATTATGGGCTGACATCTCTCCTCCCTCCTTTTGGCCTCTCCCGAATTCTCCAAGTTAGTTTTCAGCGGCAGCGCTGTGTTCCTTATCGTGACCTCCTGTTGTAAAACAACTTACGCAAGTGGTTATTACCATGACTGGTCAAGGCGGGCAGTTTCAGTCAGCAGTTCCCTAACATTTTCTCCTCCATCCCTGTAACTCACCAAACTGCATGCCTTTGGACAACCTCCGCAAACCTCATTTTCTGAGTTTCCTTATCTGGTGCCTCCTTATTAGATCCGTTAAAAGAGAAATTTTTTCAGTTTACATAACCTCCTTCAGGGAAGAGATTTAGCATTTTTGATAAAACCCTTAAATTTCTGGGGACCTTTAATAAGATTAAGACTTCTTGTAGGAAACACACACTTGCTAACAGGTGAAAGTCTCAGTCTAAAAATAACTTTACACTTTGATTTTCGTTAGCTGTATACTCTATCTCCATTCTTTTCCCCTATGAAATACCCTTATCAAGAGTGAATCTTTGAATTGGATTCCTGCAGGGCTTTTTTTAAAATTTTACAATAAGATAGACCTAAAAATATGATATATGATCATAACTGAATAGTCTGAAAAGTTTTTATTAGCTAATCTTTAATTTATAAGAAAATTTAAATGAATTACTTTTGTTTTCATCTTTCAGCTCTAAGTTTAGAGGCACTATAAACAAATCAGACTATCTTAGTTTCTACTGGAAATAGGATATTCCTCAACTGCAAAGATAAATATTACCTTCCAAAGGAACTTTTTCTGTTTTAAAATTTTGTGCAAATTTGAAAACAGAACCTAGCTTGAAAAGTTTAAACAGAAATGTTAAGACCAAGCCTATAAGTTTTACTTGCATTTCCTGTTGATATGCAAATTTAGTGATTATTCTGGCCAAGGCATTCCCCCTCTACCACAAACTTTCATCATTATGTTAATCAGAAGAAATGTATTAAATTTTTAATGAACATGGCTCCTTATGAAGAAACTAAGGACTGGCTACATGAAAAAAAGAAAAGACTTTTCTAGCTCATTTTAATTTATTGTTAATTATGTAAGTTTGAAATAACATTTTGGTGGTTTAGCTGAAAAGTAATACAAATTAAGTACTGGAGTGTTAGAAAATCTAGATTTCTCACAGATTGAATTTGAGTAAATCACCTTTCTATGCTTCAATATTTTCTATAAAGTGAGGATAACAGTAACTCAGCATTTGAGTCAAAATGAACTGGATTCAAATTCCTGGCAGTTTTAACTTAGAAGAGCTCCTTATGCTTCTTTGTGGGGTAGTTACATCCATACTGTAAGGATTAAGTAGTGTCTGCACCATGCACCAAGAAAGAGTAAAGAATAAAGATATAAGGAGAGTACTTTTGCTGCTGGTGAATTTAAGGTTCTTTCCTCCTCGCGAAAGAATTCAGAGACAAAGTGATAGGTAAAAAGTGGATTTATTTAGAGACACCACAGACAGAACGTGGGGCATCTCAGAAGGCGAGAAGCCTTGGGGGAAACACACTCCACAGACAGAGTGTGGGCCATCTAGGAAGGCAAGAAGCAAGAGGCCTTGAAATATGGGGTGGTTAGTTTTTAATGGGCTGGATAATTTCATAGGCTAATGAGAGGATTATTCCAACTATTTTGGGGAAGGGGCGGGGATTTCCAGGAATTGGGCTATGGTTGACCTCAAAACTGTCATGGCACTGGTGGGTGTGTCATTTAGCTTATGCTAATGTATTACAATGAACATATGATGAGGCTCAAGGTCTACTGAAAGTCAAATCTTCTGCCATCTTGGATCCAGTTGGTTCTCACTAGTTGTCATGTACTGTGGCTATGTCATTCTTTTAAAGGTTGTGCCCTGCCCCCTTCCCTCCTGTTTCATTTTTGATTTTGCTATATTAATCTAATTATTTAATGATTGTTTTAACTTTTTCTTAATGTCTCTCCACTGTATTCCATTTACCCTTTCATTAGCAAGTACCACTTTTTCTCCTTGCTTTTCAACTTTCTCTACTATAAAAAGGATGCAAAATTTGTCAGTGCAAAGGGACATCTCTCAAGCACTGCATCATTTTGATGTTAAAAATAGCAACTGCATGTTCAGGAAAACCCACCTGTATTTCCCTATTAATTCCCCAGGGTGTGTGTGTGTTTGCAAATATATAAGGAAAAGGGGATCAATGTTAAAGCTACTTATATACTTGGCATTGATTCATTGAACCAAAAATCATGGAAGCAAAAAAAGAAAAAATTAGAAGAGCTTTAGTTCTTCTGAGTTTATAGCTGCTAAAAACAGCTTTTATAAAGGAATCGCCTTTGTGCAAAAAGTATTTTCTTGTTTTTTACGCCCTTGAAAAGGAATCACATATCATACGTGAAAATGGTGTGCTGCTTGACTGCATTAAAATGACAAGGGTCCAGCAGACACATTATAGCTAATTTTAGTAGGTAGAGCAGACACACTTGAGCTTATTTTTCTCTGACTTTCTCACTCCCCATTCCAGCCCCTCGGGTACGCACGTTACACGATTCCCTAGAGTCAGAAGATGGGAGTGGAGAGTTTCAGTACAGAATGTAGCTCTGGACATCACCAAGAAAAAGGAAGGGAAGAAAGAGAAGAGAGGGTAAGCAAAATGGAGGGGAAAAAGGAAAGAAAGGAGAGAAGGAAAAAAGGAGGGAGGGAGCGCAAGAAAAGAGTGAAAGAAAAAAAACAGAAAGCAAGGAGAGAAAAAAAATAAAAACTGAGAAAGGAAGAAGCTTCGCTGAAGGGAGGAAAAGGAGCGAGGAAGAGGAGAAGGAAGAGTGTGAGAAATGTTTTTGTCTCAGGTCCATTAGAGAGAGAAATAGAACCCTTATCAGCACTACAGAATCTCGAAGAGGCAGTGTATTTTCTTGAAAGCCCCGAAGCTAAGCAATTCCAAGAATGTTTGGCAAAGCCCTTTGGGGAAGGGTGAGGTGGGGGACGGGCGTGGGGGTGGGGGCTTTCTCACACCCCCACCCCCGGCCCCCTCACAGGATGTGACAGGATTTGGGAGACCTAGAGGAAACCTTCAGGTCACCCAGGGAACTGCTCCTCTCGCTGGTCCTGCAGTGGCGAGGCGGGGTGGGGGTGGGGGGGTGAGAGCGCCGAGACGCGCGGGGCGCGGAGATGTGCAAGTGGCGAAGCTGGACCCAGCGCAGGCGGGAGAAGCCGCCCGACTCCCGGCGCGGGATCTGCTGAGAGACCACGGTGAGTCTCTCCGGGTGCGGGTCCGGGTTCCCCGTCGCTCCCGGGCCCGGGCCGAGGCGGGCCCGGAACCTCCCTGGAGTCCGGCCTGGGCTCGGCGCCGCCGCCAGGAGCCCGCGCTGCTCGGGACGCGCCTGGGCGGACGCACCGACCGACCAGCGCTCTGCGGCGCTCCCCGCCGCCCGCAGACCCAGTGCGCTCATTGGTCGGGATGTGTCTGCTCAGCAGCCTCCAACTTCTCCCGAATCCCACGGGTGAGTCCCGAGAAAGCGAGCTGGCACCTGGGAGCTGGGGGAAGATGGGTCCAAAGGGCGCGAGATTTCCCCCGGGGGCGGTGGGAGCCGTTGGGACGGGAGCCGGAGGGGAGTGGCGGCCGCGCGGAGCGGCTGCCTGGAAGGCGCACGGAGCAGGGTCCGTGGCTCAGGTCCGGCGAGATCAGAGCGCCCGGGACCCCGCGGCCGTGGGCGAGGGAGGCGTGCCCTGGGAAGAAGCTGCAACTGAGACTTGAAGAGTGAGGGACTGGGGTTAGAGAGGGTGACCTGGACGAGGGCTCTGCAAGTGATGTCAGGTCGACTCTTCAGGTTCATTTCCATAGCTTCCTGCAGCCTCTGCCTGGGAGAGTTACGTCCGGTTACTGAGATCAGCGCTACGAAATTGCAGCCTGGCTGATTTGGGGGCTGGGAATTTGCCATTCCGCTGTAAAGACACTGTTTGTTTGTTTGTTTTTGTTTTTTGTTTGTTTTTTAAAGTAGGGTTTGTTTTCATTTTGGTTTCTGTCAGATTTTCTTCTCATTTGTAACTCACTTGCCTATTTTTACTTTCCCTACCCTGAAGATCTTTTCATTATCCTGCTTCTTCATCTTGCTTTAAACCTTAGTTTCCTCTTACATAATTTATGCTGATAGAGTGCTTAAATCTTGAGGGTTGGTTGGTGGGAGTGGTGGTGGGAGTTCTTTTGCAGATGAAAGTTTCCTTAATCTGTCTTAACCTATTTGTATTATTTGAACAAGAGTAATTGCAACTGAAGTGTTCTCTTTATTTATTTATTTTCCAATAAATTTATTTATTTTTGTCCGAGTTGGGTCTTCTTTGCTGCGCGCAGGCTTTCTCTTGTTGTGGAGCACAGGCTCGCGGGCTCAGTAGTTGTGGCTTGCGGGCTCTAGAGCGCAGGCTCAGTAGTTGTACAGGACTGGCTTAGTTGCTTCGCGGCATGTGGAATCTTCCCAGACCAGGGCTTGAAACCCTGTCCCCTGCATTGGCAGGTGGATTTTTAACCACTGCACCACCAGGGAAGTCCCAAATTGTTCTCTTTAGCCTCTTGGTCAAGTTTACTCCTCCTCCATATACGATGCAAATGGTAATTTTATTAAACTGAAAAGAAGTACCTCGATTTGCAGTGTCAGCATTTGGAAGCTACTAGTCCGCACACTGGCTATGAAGGCATCTACCTGGCATTATTGCTGGGTTCCAGCACTTAAAAAAAACTGTGCGACAGTTTCTTGGACTCCATGCTGTGTCTTTTGTTGTATAGCAACACTGCACATGGGAGTAATATGTTTAGGGCTTTGCGTTCAGAACTCCGTATATCAGATCCAGGAAACACCTACAAGTTTCCCTTGTCCGGGGAAACAAGGAGGTGATTCCTCTACCATATGTGCCTCCTCAAATCTGCAGCTATCGTCTAAATATGGAACCTGTTTCTCTCTGTATTTTTTGAATTGAAGTACAGTTGATTTACAATATTGTGTTAGTTTCAGGTGTATAGCATACTGATTCAGTATTTTTGTAGATTATACTCCATTATAGGTGGAACCTGTTTCTCTTGCTTCCTGTGCCTCAGTTTCCATAATACAAACTGTAATTGCGTAGTGTAACCTCAGAGATTTGCAGAAATGTTAATGTACTAATGTGTTGTGAAGATGAACATTGCTTTGGTTTATACTTTTCAACAAACCAGTTATCCTCTGGGTTCTTTGATTTGATGATGTGATAAAGTAATGTGTACACTCAACTGGTATAAAAATTGCTGCTGTATATTGCTTTGAAACTCAGTTTCTATTTAGGCAAAATAATCTTTTATTCTTTTGGAGATGTTGTCAAGCTGAAGTTTGCAGTATTCTTGTTAGGGTAGATGTCCTAATCCTCTATCCTCTCTTGCGGAAGTGTCTACTTTTTGGCTTGAACTTTCCAACATATCTCCAATTGAGGTGGAATACTTTAAGGATGTAGGTATGTTTGGGCATATCCTGCTTTATATGGGACTACATGTATCGACTTTATAATTTTTGTATTCTTTTGTATAATTGCCTCCTTTTCCCCCTCTCTAAAATGGGGTTGGGTGTGGTTGCATTGGACATCCAGGTATCTGAGGGATGGTGATATGTTTTTTCCTGAGGTTCAAGATTCTGACCCCTATTTTCTTAAAAGAAAATAGTGAATCAATTGGAATTACTGGAAATGAATGACAAAGTTAATTAGGAGGTTAAACTTGCCTCGTTTCTGCTTTGGTCAGTGCTGTTGAAAAGTGCTTCTTAGGAGCAAAAGACTGAAAACTTGCAGGACGTTTATAGGAGGGGCAGATGGAGAGTTTGCAAGTGATTCAAAGATGATATTATTTTGATATAGGTATAAGGACTAAACAGCTTCAGTCACTGCCTTCATTTCCCCCTGTAACAATTTCTGCTGTCTAAGGTGCGGAACCATTAAGAGCCCAGCTGCCTCAGTACCCCAATCTCAAGGGTAAGAAGTAGACGCCAGGGAAAAGTAACCCAGAAGGGAGAAAGACATACCTGCCTACTAGTTTTCCTGCATGGTGAAAACCTGGTGGCGCCAATGAGCAGCTTCAATTTAACCCATGGCTGCCCTGGTTCCTGGCCCTAGATTTTACTAGAGAAACTAATTGTTTTTTTCTAAGAAAGAACTAAAAAGAGAAGTGGGTCATATTATAATATATCAGGAGAATGTTTCTCTAGATTGTTTTCTGAAATATTATCAGAGCAGGGGGAGAAATACTCAGGAAATGGAAATACTCAAGCAAATGTGATTAATATTCAGATGTTCTTGAAGTCAGTCTTGAATTCATCTGGGAGAAGCGGGAAAATTATTCTTTATTGTTTACCTCTCTGTATGGTGTCCAAGCGTTAAGTGTGTTTCCATCTTTTCTTTCCCCACCCACCTCCCCTATTAAAAATCCAAGGGCTACTATCAATGCAATTCCATATCATAACCCAAGAAAGAGGCTGTGAGAGTAAGCCAACATGAGTCATATAACCATTAAGACATTTTAACATTCAGGTACACTACATTCCACTTTTATTGAGCAGACATGGTTTTCATGGTCTAATAAAATATTTTTATTTGATAGTCTGTCCTTGGTTATAGCCTCATGTAATCCCAGGGACAGCCTGCTTAAGACTTTGTATCCAGAACTTTAAAGTCCAATTGTGGCTCACTTATTAATAACTCACTGGGGAAGTTAAATTCCTAGTTATCTGCTGATAACTGATGGCCTGATCACCCAGGCCATACTTCAAACGTAGAATCCGTTTCTACTTTATCCTGTGCCTCAGTTTCCACAAAACACACTCTCAGAAAATTATGTGTATTCAACAAAGATTTCTAACTATGAGAGCATCTCTGAGCAGTCACTTCATCTAGGAACTAAATTATATGCTTAATTTGCATCAGGCTATACACAGCTAATCTGTTAGTTTACAATGCTCTTTTCTACAGTCAGGCAGAAAAATTGAACTTGTGTGTTCTAAGCTTTGGTGAATAGCTGATAAAGAGTCACTAGGCCTCTAAAAGAAATATAATGAAATCTAATATTTAGGCTAATATCCCCTTAATTTTACCCCCTAGACCTTGGCAAGTAGCTATCATTGTATGATGATGCAGTTTTCTTTGTAATTGTATTCTTTGAAATGTGTTCATTGTAAATGTGTTCTTCCTTGTGTAGCTTTGGGCAAGTTACCTGGCTTTTCTGTGCCCCACTATCCTAAGGTATAGAACTGGAATATTCAAATCCGCCTTACAAAGATTCAGTGAATTAGTACATGCAAAGCACCAAGAACTGTGAGTGACACATGGGAAGTACTCAATAAATATCAGCTATAATTAGCAGAAGTATTAATATTATTAATTTAAAAACAAGTTAAGTATCTTAATTGTTATCCTGACCTGCAAGGTTGAATTTTTTTAATCATATTTTCTTCTTCTTCAGTTGCACAGAGAAACAGTACTTACGGTTAGTATCTTTCATCCCAGATTGTAAACCATGACTTTTGGTCCAGTGAGTGACCATTTTCAAAATGTTGTCTAAACAGTTAATAGATACCCATATTAGCAGTTGTTGTAATTTTGAACTGTAAAATTAAAGATGTTTTTAAGATGAAAAAAAAAACTACTACAAGTGTTTGTTCCTTTTTGTTTTTATCTGTTATTATTACTGTTATTTTGTTATTTTATTATTTTGTTATTTTGTTTTTATCTGTTATTATTACTACTACTATTATTATTACTGTTGTTATTATTACTAATTATTGCTTAGTCAAAACCTCGAAGTATTAGTCATTAATTTCTAAGCTTATAAAGGAAGCCAGTGGAGCAAGCTATAAAATTCACCTTTGATATTGTACAAAGTTCAGAAGGGTGAATTTAAAACTTTCCTTAATGATGGTACAGAAGTTATTTGCTTATGAACTGCTGAAGGAATCCTCCGTGAGTATTTAACTGAGTCTCCTTGTCTGATTTTGCTTGGATCTTCAGTGATATGTCAAAAAAAAATCCAAAAGATTGTGACCAGGATCTGTCTAACTTATGTGACTATAGACTCTTTGCTTTCAGAATCAAAATTTTGACTTTCAGCAAAAAACTTTTATTTCTAATTTAAAATGAGTTAAGCTTTTACTTTATTCAGCCACATTAAGCATTTAGAAAATTGTATATAGATCTCTTCTTTTTATCTATTGATTAATTTATTATGATTAGTTTGAAAAAAATTTTTTAATGTGTTGGTTTTTTTTTTTTTTCAGACTTTAGGTAATGGGCAGATCAGAAAGTCAGATGGATATAACTGATATCAGCACTCCAAAGCCAAAGAAGAAACAGCGATGGACCCCACTGGAGATCAGTCTCTCCGTCCTTGTCCTGCTGCTTGCCGTCATTGCAGTGACAATGATAGCTCTCTATGCAACCTATGATGGTGAGTTACTCACACACCTGTGCCCACAAACATGCAGAAGACAGTGAAACCTTCATCTTAGGTTTTTCCCATCTATTAAACAATGTGTTAAGGAAAGAGACACTTAAAGATGGTGATATAAAGATTCATTTATAAAATGTAACATCAGTATGCCAAAACACCTAACTTTGACTAAAATACAATGTCTTTTATGCTTGAGGTAAGTTATTAATTGCCAAGTATGTTTCGTGCACTCGTATGTATTTTAATGAAGATTCTAATGTATAATTTTACTTGATGAAAGTATTTACAATTTTATAGCCAACTTCAATTAGTCAACTTTTGTTGTGTCATTGAAATTCGAAACGGCTTTACAAGAATTTAAGAGGTCTAATTTGAGCCTTAGAAGTTTTTCACAATAAGGATTAGAAAAGGTTGGTTCATTAATGGAAAAAAAAATGATTACCAGAGTAAAACAACTGATGTTTCAACTTAATAGACCTAGGGCTTAGTGGTCAGGGATGATGTAAGAAATGCATTTTTTTCCTTCATTTAAAAAATTTTAAATTTAGGATTTGCTTATTTTATTCCTCTATATTTTCTTTTAACTACTGTCAATGATATATAATACTTAGGTTTTAGTTCTTGCTTTAAGGAATTGATTATTTAATTGGCCGTTTATAAAAGAACAAAAGGTAGGGAGAAAGAATATGTGTATTGCAAATATTTATGCATGCATCCTCCTTTTTCTAGATGGTATTTGCAAGTCATCAGACTGCATAAAATCAGGTAAGAAGATAGTTTTTAAATTTAATAGTTTTACAATTAATGTATAACATTTAAAAATCAAATGCTAATAGATCTTTATATTTGCTTTGTGTATATTTTTATTTGTTATAGGTCATTAATTAATAGTCAAAGAACATCAAAATTTACTTAAGTAGTAGATTTGTTAATTTATTCATTCCAAAAAAGAATTCACTCTTTTCAACCCTAGAGTATATGGTAGGGTAGAGATGGAGAACTATATCTGTAGCTTTATGGAGCTTGCTATGTAATTGTAGAAAAAAAATCAGCACTTGAAATGGCACGCATCATATCATTAAGTGCTAAATTTCTCAATGCAGATCATTAGAGGGGTAAGAATGAAAAAGGGAGTGACATATAGTTCTGTAAAGCAAGGTGGAGAAGTTAGATTTGGGAGGGGTCTTGAAGCAGGGCTAGGATTTGGAAGTGGAGGTACAGAAGAGGGAATTCCAAACTAGAAGAAAGAACAGGAATAAATCGTGTAGAGAAGCAGTGAAAATGTAGGCATAATAGATAGGGACATGTTATGGAGAGATTTGAAAATTCATGTTTAGCCTTGATTTTGTAGTAAAAGAGAAAAGGATATTTTCCTGAACAGATCACTCGTTAAGGCAAAAGTTGGAAGATGATTCTGAGAATGCTAGGCTGGGTGGATTGAGTGAAAAGCTAGGGAGGGAGGGCAGGTAGGGGCTGCTTCTGTAATCCAGGTGTGAGTTTAGGAGGGCTGCTTGCGGTGGGATGAAAGAGCTATGAGACAATGTGAGGAACAATTGGATGGCTTAATAGCACTGACTTGCTAAATGAAGGATATGAATACTTTGAAAATGACACCAACTTTGAAACCTCAAGGGACTCAGGAGACTGTGGCAGCTCATACTGAAATAGCAAAGTTACGAGGTAAGTTTGTTTTAGGGAGGTTGTGATTAATGTGGATTTAGACCTATTGCGTGTAAGTCAGGGGTAACATCCAAGTGGAGATAGACAGCAAGAAAGTAGAGATCGAGTGAATTTAGGATCTGTCAACCAAGGGGTGATAGCTGAAGCCTTGGGACTATTTGAGTTCCTAAAAGTAGAAGAAGTGTAAGAGCTGAACTTAAGAGGACATCAAGAATTAGAGTAGAAGGAAAAGAAAAGTCAGAGAAGGGAACAGAGAAGTGTATGGAGCTATAGAAGTCACATCAATTAGAATGTGGTGAAAAAAAGAACATTTTGACAAGGAGAAGAAAGGTGGTAGCTGGCATAGCACCTTGGATATGAACACAGTGTTTATGCCCTTTGACAAGAGATTCTAAACTTCCTTTCTGATGTCTACATTTCTTCCAAGAAATAATCTGTCCCAAATGATTTTTAACCATTTTCTGTTGGGTTGTCTTATCTGGGTTTTTGTTATTCACTGACCTTTGCAAAATAGTAATGGGAAAATATTGTGGGATTCTAGGTTATAGTCTAATGTCCTTAGTATGTATGTGCTCTTTGGTTTTCTGTATTGCTTTTTTGCCTTTTTTCCCCCCGCACTGCATCTCAAGTACACTGACCACATGTACACTCTGGGACATGATGTGGGTAGCTTGAGGGAGACCTGATTGGGATACTAGCCATTTGCTCCTCAGTGTAATAACATGCACTTTCCCATCCAAGGGCCTTCCCAGAAACAAAAGAAGTTTCTTTATTCCTCAGGGAAATGGCTGCACAGGTGCCTTGGCTGGGAGATGTCCAGGGTCTCTGTGCCAGAGTTGGTATGTGCCCAAGTTGTCAAAGTTACCATTTGCTTCTCCCTAAATCCTATCTCTCCTTTCTGTCTACCAGCTGCCCTATTATATGCTCATGCTATTCTGTTTTGAGTAACTCCCACTTATGTGTTGCCCTCTAATTATCTCTAAGTTTCTCAGTCCTCAGTATACTTGATGCATCTATTAAGTCTCTTAATCTGTAGGTTCTCTCAGATTTTTCTCCCTCTCACTCTTTTTTCTTGGATTTTATTTTTGAAGAAACTAGATCCTTTGACTAGGTAGGCATATCTTTGTAAAATCCTACAGGTGATTGTACCCCAGAGATCTGAGCAGGTTCCTTTAGTGGTACCCACCTAAGGAGCAATATGACATTTGGAATCTGGAATCTTACATGTGACTTAATGTTTAGAGGTATGGCTTTGGCTTTTTTTTATACTGGTTGGCAAGGCTTAACTCATTAAAATGTATTTAAACTGTATCCTTTAATTGTAGTTTAGAAATCATACCAAATGTAAAAAGCACCTCACAGAACTATACCTTGGCAGAGAAATGTATACAATGGAAATAGCTTCAGTGGTAAACAAGGTTGCTGAATAGCTGTGTGTTTTTCTTCATTCTGCTCTTTTGGTTCACAAGCTGCTAGAATACTTTCATATTCATAGTTACTCTTCCTCCCTGGGGGGAAAATGATGAAACTCACTCTTATGGATAAAGTTTTTATGCCCTACACACACACACACACACACACACACACACACACACACACGTGTACACACAGTCCTCTACTGGTTAGAAAATATTTTCTGCCACAGAAAACATAACTGTTGCTTTTAGAAGTTGCTTCAGATTAAGAAAACTCTAGGGGAAATCTTGGACAGAAAAAAAAGGGAGAGAGTGAAAGAATGGAGTGGATGGAAAGAAAAGAAAGAATAAAAGATGTTGAAAAAAATATAAAGTCTCCTACCAGCAATTCTATAGATTACTTTAAAAGATTGGGAGAATTCAAACCTGAGCACAGAAATTGTTGAGAATAGGAAAAGTTAGGTATTGATACCCAAGGCGCTTATTTCAAGTGAAAGTTGGTTTTAGCTGAAATCTTTCTCCTCATGGAAGGGAAAGTCATGGCAAGTGCACTTCTCTCTTTGATCCTTTGAAGTCAAGGGATGGAGGTCAAGCCACACCAAGGCAAAAATAAAATACTGCAGAAAGCTTTGGATCATCTTGAAATTTGTTTGGTGTTGGGTCCTTTAAATCTGAGCCTCTATAAATTTAAATATTTGTAATATACATAAAATGCTGTTTACATGACATACTTTAAATTAACTTGCCTGTATAAGAAATGCATCCCTCTGAAAGATTACACCAGACCTAAAATGAAACAAACACTTCTTAACAAATTACAAGTTAAGGCAGTGTCCAAAACCCTACTATTAAAGTATGAGTAATACTATTCATCTCTTATTTACTATATAAGATTGTTAAAAACATGGAATTATAGAGCTTGGATGTGATTTCTCAAACGTCTCTGTGTAAATCTAAATCCTGAAACTGGCTTCCATTGCATTGCAACCTTACTAAGATTTCAAGGAATCATATACTTTAAATCAGGATTTCTCAGCTTCATCACTGTTAACATTTTGGGCTGGATAATTCTTTGTTATGGGGAAGGGGGCTGTTCTGTGCATGGTAGGGTGTTTTACAGCATCCTTGGCCTCCACCCACTAGGTGACTATCAGCACCTTCTCCCAGCTGTGACAACCAAAAAGTATCTCCAGACATTGCCAAATGTCTCCTTGGGGCAGCAGTATCATTTCCACTTGGGTACCACTGGCTTAAATAATCTCAAGAGATCATCTAATGCTTTCCCCTTTGTGGTAGACAGAATAATGCCTCCCTAAAGATGTCCACTTCCTATCCCTGGATCTTATGAATATGTTACCTTATAAGGCCAAAGGTACTTTGCAAAGGTGATTATTAAGTTAAGGATATTGGGGAGATTATCCTGAATTATCGGGATGGTCTTATGTGATCACAAGGTTCTTATAAGGGGAAGGGAACAGGAGGGTCAGAATCAGAGAGAAAAATGTAACAACAGAAGCAGAGGAAGCCAAGTTTGGAGTAATATAGCCATGAGCCAGGGAATGTGTGCAGTCTCTAGAAGCTGGAAAGGGAAAGGGATGGTTCTTCCCTAGAGCATCCAGAAGGAATGCAGCCCTGTTGACCCCTAGAGCCATAAGATAATAAATTTGTGTTTTTCTAAGTCACTGCGTTTGTGGCAATGTGTTGTAGCAGCAATAGGGAACTAATAATACACCCTTCCATAGTTCTTTTATTTGGGGGCTCTCTTTGAAGAGTTAAAACACACACACAGTGTTTCTTGCTAAACTAGTGTTTTATTACTAAATTGAGGTATGTAATATAATAAAGTAAAAATAGAAGATAAAATAGAATAATAATAGCTAACACTTACTGAATGTTTATGTGTCTGACACTATTGTAAGCAGTTTACATTTGATCCTCATAATGACCTTGTGAGGTAGGTACCATTTATACATTCCTTTTACAGATGAACAAACTTGAGCTAGGATTGCACTCCAGGCAGTCTGACTCCAGAACCTGTATTCATGACCACTTTTCCCTGTTGCCTCAAAGGACACCAGGAGTCTATCAAACTTTTAATACTCTGTGCCTGTACGTACAGTATTTGAGAGCAGATTGCCTCCCCTCATGCTAGAACTTGGAACTAAAGGACATAAGATGACTCTCAGAGAGTTGAAATAATTAAATACAGACTAAGAAGGAGGAGAATGAATATTTCTTTGACCAAGAAACAAGCTACTTTACTGAGAACAGCGGATCAGCTTCATCAGTGATTTTAGTACATCAAACACAACATGGAATTAAGGGGTTTAAAGAAGCAAACATTAGCAGTGTAGTCCTAAACTCTCCAGGGGATAGAGAAACCAAATTAAGATACATGAGCCATACAGTTCTCAAGAGAGAGCAAGACCATCTGTACAGTTGTGCAGGTTGTACACTGCACAATTGTGGCAGCCCTGAGGGACAGGTTTGTGGAGCGTCAGGACCTGGATGAAACCCCTCGTAACTATCCATTTCCTTTAATTCTTTACTCATCAAGCAAACTTTGGATGAGTATTTAAATATTAATACAGGGAAAGGAGGCATTCTGTTCACTTGAAAGATATGTTAAGCTTGGTGAGATTATGTATTCATATTCTGATTTATAATCACTTTTGTGTGGCTTGAGCTGTAACCCTTGAAGTAAATGAACCTTCCAAATATCTGATCATTTCTTCAAGGACCAGATCCTGATAGTGCCCTAAGTGAAGTATCTTGTTACCAGCTGGCCTTTTCATGGCAGCAACAAGGAATCTCTGCATTGCTGTGGGCCATGGTCCCTCCTTTCTTGCCTGTTAACACCCCAGAAGCCTCCACGAAGAAAAATGACACAACTAGATGAGTACAGGAAAGACCGCAGACAGACTCTTGAGGGCTGCCAGGCATGTAACAGCCTTTCAGAGTGGGAGATGAGGCTATTTCATTATGTAATTTAGCTTGAAAAAATCCTTCAGGCAATAAGAACGCAGCCGGCATCTTAGTGGAAAGGCTGCTGAAGCACACCTTTGTTAATTTAAATGTGGCATGTGGCAATTTGCTTTGGGCGGCTTCCCTGACACCATTCTCCTGACAATTGTGTAGCAATACTTGCTTCAAAAATTCTCCAGTCAAAATTAGCATCTGTCAATCACATCCTTTCCAAGAAAGGGAGTCAGTGATGTGATAAATACACACATATGTAACTTTTTTTTTTTTTTTTTAACCTTCTGGGTAGATTTTAAGCAGTAGTGCACCATCTTTTTTTAGTGCAAGGTCAAGGTATTGAAAACATAGATAAGTTGGACTAAGTGGTTAAAAGGAAAGAAAATTAGCAATGCCTGATAAGCTTATTTGGAATCTTAAGGTTTATTTTACAGCTGCGAACATTACCTGTGCGTAAAGGAGTGGATATAAACGCTAGCTTGCAGGGGGTGGGGTGAGGACCCCAGCTTTATGTTCAACATTGTAGAATGAGAAATATGGGAAGGCCCCTCTGCAGTTGAAGGGTCTTGCTTTGTCCTGCTCACCAAAATCCATGGTGTAGCAAGGTGCTTCCCAATAAGCCTTTGATATAATATGAAGCTCCAGTTAATAATATTGATAGATTTTTAAAGGGAAATTGAAAAATAAAGAGTTAAAAAGACTGTAAGGGGAAAGTTACACAAGCCCTTGAATCTTGAAAAATTTTGTTCTCTGAGATCATTCAGAAAAGGAAATTCTGGGGTGGGGGGTGGTTATTTTGATCCGATTTCTGACTGATTGAAAGCTGGAATAAATTCTCTTTGTTCAAAACACCCCCACCCCATACCCACTAGAAGGGCTATAATAAAAAAGATAGACAATACCACGTGTTGGTGAGGATGTGGAGATTAGAACTGTCATACATAGCTGATGGGAATGTAAAATATTTCAGTACATCCCAGTGCGATATATAAAAACCATTTTGGAAAACATTTGGCAGTTTATGTGGAAAATTAAACATACACTTTCCATACAACCCAACAATTTCACTCCTAGGTATTTACCTAAGAAAAATGAAAATACATGTCCTCAAAAGGATTTCATGTGATTTTTAAATTACAGCATTATTCATAGTAGCCAAAACATGGAAACAACCCAAATACCCCTTAATAGGTGAATAAACAAAATATGGTATGGGTATAAACGGGAATACTACACAACAGCAAAAAGGAACAAACTGTGATACTTGAAACAATAAGGAACCTCAAGAATGTTATACTAAGTAAAATAAGTCAGACAATCATAAAACCTGCATATTATATAACTTCATTTATATGAATTTACAGAAAAGGCAAAACTGTAGAGGCAGAAAGTAGAATAGCTATTGCCTAGGGCCTGGGAGTGGAGCAGGGATTCCTGCAAATGGGCAAAAGGAAACCTTTTGGGGTGATGGAATTTTTCTAAATTGGATTGTGGTGATCACTGCACAGCTGTATAAATGTATTAAAAGTCATTGGGTGAATCTTATGGTATGCGGATAAAAAGCAACAAAATCACCCTTATCCCTTTTTTCCCATCTCTCCAGTGTCCATTTGTAAGTAATTATCTTCTGTTTTGATCTTATGCTTGTTATTTGAATTAAATATTGAGTCTGTTGATTCCTATTTCCACAATTCAAAGTGATTATGTATAGTTTTCAATGCCTACCAAATCACTAAATAACTTAAGCTTCTCAGTTTGAGTGAGTACCTATTATTTGATCATATTAGTGTTATATTGATGAAAAGTCTATGGAAATTGTAAATCAACTAGGAAGTTGAAGTTATTTCAGAATTAGACATTGGAAGCATTGTTTCCATGTGCTGGAGTTTCACTTTCAGAGCAAGTGAGAGATATATGTGGTATGGTAGGGCCAGGTGGACCTGTCATCTGTCAATCAAAGGCAGAATACTGGGTCTACCACAAAGTGGATACTGGTGACAGTCATACTTCTGGGAAAATGTGTTGGTTTTTCATAAGGGTTCTATGAAATGTTTCCCTTTTCACCTTGACTACTAGTGTGTCAAGAGACTTGTTTTTAACCTATAATTATAATCTTTGTATACATTTGATTCATTAGCATTATTCATGCCCTCCTCCTTCTTTCTCAGCTAATGTATTTGATTTTATTTCCTGTATCCCTGTAAGGCCACTTTGAATTCTTTTATGAACAATGTAGGTTAATAATTAGATGACTAGAATATAGATAAATTCCAACAATAGATATGTGCAGGAGCAAGGCTGTTAGATAGTAAACTTTATTTCAAAGAGATGCAAGTGTTATGAATAATTAAGGCACAATCTTTTGAAAGATTACAGCTTCTTTTTCCACTAAGCCAACAACATGGTAGAACTAAGATGTAAGTTCAGGCCACATCCTGTGTTGTTAGTATGCGATCTTAATTAAGTCAGTTTAGCCCTCCGCGTTTCATTTTCCTTACCTACAAAATTGAAATTAAAAGTGTCTTATTTTACAGAGAAACAGCAAAGATTAATGACAGCCTATTTCATGTTATGCATCCTTCAAGGAGATGCACCACAGGTATAATGCACAGATATATCCCATTTAATGTGTTCTTTCATGAAAGTAACGGATGCGCTACTTAAAGCTATTTATTGAGAAAAAAAAAAGCTATTTAGTGAGAATCAAAAGAAAGCAGTCAATATATTTTTTAAGTGGAAGGTGTAGCCAAAAATAGAGAGGGTAGGGGGTGGAGGGAGGGAGAGAGAGAGAGAGAGAGAGAGAAAGTACATTTTAGATAGTCTCGGGTAAAAATGTCATCTCTTATTAACATTTTCCTTGACTACTGTGCTCTATGTTAGCACAGGGAGTGACAGTTCAGCCTGTGAATGAACTGTAAAATGAACACAGTCAGAAATGGGCACTTGGATCCATGTTTCCTGTAAAGCAAAATGCTTTTTTTTGTTTGTTTTCTGTAAAGCCAGTCAAGCACAACTTGATTTGAACACGTAGCTATTCTGTGCTCACCCTTGCAGACATTCACTGTTAGCCCTTCCCTCCCCAATGATTAACCCCTCAAAGTAAATAAGCCAGAGGCCTGTGGTAAGAGGAGAATAACTAGATTCTTGTTATTCAAAGCGTGGTCCACTGTACCATCAGCATCAGCTGGGAACTTGCAAAAATGCAAATTCTCAGGCCCCACCTCAGACCTGTTGAATCTGCAGCTGCATTTTTAGTAGAGTCCCCAGGAGAGGAGGGTGCACAGTAAAGTTTGAAAAGCGCTGAAGACTAGTGATTCTCAGCTGTGGCTGCTTATTAGGATAATTGGGGAAACTTTTAAAATATACCCATGCCAGACCTCCCTCCTCTCTGACACACAGAGTTCCAATTCTTTCAGCGGAGTGGTCTCTGGTAAGTGTTGGGGGAAAGGAATTTAAGTAAATAAATTGACATTAAGATATGTAGGAATTCCCTGGACGTTTGCATTTTTAAAAGAAGGTATATGTTAACCAACTGGTTGCTTTAACGAGTGTGATTTCAGACTGTGCCTCTCAGTAAAAACTAAGTCAGAGCAGAGGGTCACTAGGCCTGTTTTTCTACTAATAATGGAAAAGCTGAACCTGGACTGTCCCCCTGAATTTCCCCAGTAGAATGCGGGCACGGATGTTTTCATAGAGACTTCAGAACAATGTCTTTCCTCATCCATTCATCTATTCATTCGGTCATTTTTTTTATATTTCTCAAAATCATTAATTGTGCACCTTCTAAATGTTGAGCACTTTTCTAGACACTGGGAGTATGAACTAAGATAAACCCTGCCCTCAGGAAAGTGACAGTTTGGTCAGCATGACAGACCAATAAACAAAATTACCATACGGTTTGGGTAAGTGCTAAGGCAGAGAGAAGCAGTGCTACAGTCATTCTGAGAACAGGGCGCCTAAACCACATCAGTCATTATAGACTGGCAGCTAGAGTGATTGTAACTAACAGGGCCAGGAAAGCATTCGCAAGAGGAAATGTCACCTGCTAGTTCAGAAGGCCACTCAGAGGTTGCCAGGCCAGTGGAGCAGAGGGCAGCATGTGCACAGGCTGGATGCAAGATGCATGCAAAGGCTGGGTGAGTGTAGGATCTGCAAGTGGTTCATGATGGCTGGCGTGTAATGTGAAATGCACTGGGTTATAATTCCTCTTCAAGTCTATAGAAAATGAATAAATATGTTATGGGGAGCATCTAAAGGATTTTAAGCAGAAGTGGAACATATTCAAGCTTGCCTGCTGGCTAGCACAGACTTGGTGAAGTGGAGACAAAGATTTACCCACACAAGGGAATACTATTTCCAGGTCCCGGGTATGAGGGAGACCTTAGCAAGGTTAAAGAACTGGAAGAATGGCTATAGGGCTGAGTCACAGTGGGCATGAATGTGGATGTGAGAGTGGGGGTGAGAAGGGTGTTTGAGTGCTGGCACAAGAGATAGGCAGAAACTGAATCTTGTAGTCTGTGGTAAAGTGTTTGAGCCTTCCTAATAGCAATGGGAAGTTACAGAAGGAAGGGTTTTCAGTGAAACATGACTTGATCCGAATTGTTGAGAAGGGTCACTGACTGTACCTGAAGAATGACTCTGGGCAAGGAATTGGGCTACTGCGCACTTAATCTGGATGAGAGCTAAGGGTTGCCTGGATTTGATGGTAACAGGGTGGAGAGAATAGATGGATTTGAGAAATATTTAGGAGGTAGAATTTATAAGGCATAGTGTTTATGTAAATATGTGAGGTTGTGAAAAAGGAGTGAAATGTAACTCAAGTTTCTGGCGTGAGAAACTAGGTGGTAAGTGTTGCCAGTCACTGAGCCAGGGAACACAGAGGAAGAGCTGCTTGGATAATAGGCTGGGGCCCATGCAGCAAAAAGTTCCCTTTGAGACAGTGTAGATTTGGGATACTGGTGAGTCTTCTGTGTGGCGAAGTTCAGGGAAGTCTAGGTTGGAGATAAGGATTCAGGAGTCATCAGCGTAGGGGAGAGGTGGTTGAGATTTCCCAGGAAGGAATGGAGATTTTTTCAAAGAAACTGAAGAGAAAGAGCCAGGGAGGTACAAGGAAAATCAGTAAAGTGTAAAATCACTGAAGCAAAAGTTAGAGAGTATGTTCAAAATCAGAGTCTGATCACTGGAGTTAAATGCAGCTGAGAGGTTGAGTAGGACAAGAAATGAAGGCAGAAAGGAAGAGGTTGAAGATTCCATTGAAGATGGGAAAGTTGATGGATCTTGTTCCTGGGGATGTAAGAGAGGATATATCCAGAGAAAAGATGGCAGGACCCCTCTTAAACAGAGGAGGACCCCCTCTTCCTCTCTTACCAGGGGGAAAGCAGCAATGATAGTGTGCATGCAAGTACGGTTAGAGGCTGAGAAGGATGGGAAGCCATGTGGCTCATCCAGTTACTTCAGTTTTCTCTGTGTAAGAGGAAGTAAGGGCATTGAAGGCTGGAAAGGGCCAGTGTATGGAGTGGAAGGGAAGGCTAAGCAGGACCACGTAGAAAGGCTGTGCACAGAATTGATGGCCCTGTTGAAGCTGAAGGCCATAATTTGAAATGGCATTAAACCAGGAAGTTATGGGGTTTTCCCAGCATCACAGGTAATATCTTCCACAGATATTTATGGAGTACTGTTCTAGTTGCTGCAGATGCAGAAGTGAACAACACAAAGTCCCTGCTCATAAGGAGCTTGCAATAAAGAAGTCAATCAATAAATCTGTAAAAAACATTCTTAAATATCTTAGCCTAGAGTTGGAAGGGAAAAGGTAGGCAGCTGGGAAGATTCAGGGTAGGCTCATGTGCAGGGGCGAGGGAATGAAATACTTTGCTGAGTTGATGGTTTAAATGATGACACCACAGGATGTAGGCTGGATAGAAGGTGAAAGAAAGGCAAAGGAAGAACAGAGTGAGCATGAAGTGAGAATTCTCAGGAAAGTAGAAGAGCAGGTGCAGAGGGAATAAAGAAATGAAGAAACTTCTAAGTATGGGAAGGCCAAAGTGTAGGTTACTCAAGTTGAAGATTTCAAAGGTAGAACTGTTCTTGGTGTTAACAACATTAGGACCATGAAAATGCAGGTACAGATGTGGAATGGAGGTGAAGGTCATGAGAGTTTCTAAGGTTAAGAAATTCTTAAGCCAGAGAGTAGCAGAGATTGTCCACATAGTCCCTGATGTTACTTGGGAAGATGGTAGAACATTTGTGGAAGGGAAGACTGAGCGAGGCGTTGAGTCTTTAATAAACAAAGATGAATGTCTAGGAAGTTAGTGGATGACAGAGATAAAGTAGGTGAGGTGGGTGGGGATGGTCAGCTGGCAGAATCCTAAATAAACACAGTGGAGAGGAATGATTTGGAGGCTGTATAGAGTGATAGAAGAAGACTGGTTTTGTTTTTCAGTGTGCAGAGTGCTGAGGGAGAGAGAGAGAGCTTCAGGGGAGAGGGTTTTCCTTAAATCAGAGAGCTGAAGGGAGTATCCGTGAGTAGGCTCAGGGCTTAATAAATCATGCCTTCTTGCCCAAGATGACTCTAGAAATGCTCTTCTAATCCTGTTTCCTCATACAACCCAAAGCCCTTTCTTTCATTCTCTAGAGGTAGGATTGTAGGAGCTACCCTTCTGAATGGAGGGAAATGTTTGCTGACAAGAGTCAGATTCTAGAATCATAGGATGTGCCACCCGATCTAGAAATTAGTCCACACAGGGTAGGGTTTTCAACTTCTTTGTTGTCATATGTGATAATGTCACTCCAGTGGATCAACAGCAGCCGGTAAAAGGAGACACTGGAGGGCTGCCTGTCTGGCATGTTGTGCGGGAACTCCGTTTGATGGAATTCGAATTACTCATGAATTCATTTTTATTTGTTTTTTCACCAACTTAGATAAAAACTCAAAGTGAATCAGTGAGTTCTTATCTCAAAACAAAATGTTTGTTTAAACATTTTTCAGAGGCACGATCTCCCTTCAAAATTAAAAGAAACACGCAAAAAAAAAAAAAAAAAAAAGCCACTATTTGGGCTTCCCTGGTGGCGCAGTGGTTGAGAGTCCGCCTGCCGATGCAGGGGACATGGGTTCGTGCCCCGGTCCGGGAAGATCCCACATGCCGCGGAGCGGCTGGGCCCGTGAGCCATGGCTGCTGAGCCTGCGTGTCTGGAGCCCGTGCTCCGCAACGGGAGAGGCCACAACAGTGAGAGGCCCGCGTACCGCAAAAAAAAAAAAAAAAAAGATAAAATTAAAAGAAACAAAAAAGTACAAACGGAACTATCACATTTCAGATACTTTTCAATCCAGAGAAGTCTGACAGTAGGTACCTTAGCTTGAAACTAATAAAGAGAGGTTTGGTCCACAGCACAGACTAAAGGATTAGGAAGTCAAACTGAAATCAATTAGCAGGTAACCAGTAGCCAGCAGTGCATCTGTTTCTTTGTGCTTGATGCTTAAAGCAAAAACAAGCAAGCCAATTATAAAATGGTGAAGATGGCTTAGGCCATATCTTTTAAGTAGTTCCCTTTGTTAATCAAGGCTTCCTTGAACTTCAAAGAAATTCTTATTGAAAGAACTCCCAAATCATTAAAGACTTATAATAAGATGTGCTTGAGGATCTAGTAGTTATTTAAAAATACTTCCAGAAAAGAAATCTTTTGTAAAATCTAGGGGCTTAATTTTCTGGTATAATGAAATTAGTTGAGTGAAATTAGGATGTTTCTGATACCTCTGCCAGTCTGAAGCCAAAATGAATTCATTATCCCTGAACACATGTATATAGCAATCAATGATTTCACTAACTTAGAAGCCAAGAAACAAAGTATTAACAATTGTATTTGTTCAGAGAAATAATTTAATTATATTTAAGTGAATCAAATAAAAAAGCAATATATGAAAAGTCATTAACTGAACAGAATATTTCTCAAAGCCCTGTGTATATAATATTCTGTAGCAAGGAAATGACAATGTGTTGAGAAGAAATGGCACAAGTGAAACCTTGAAAGTCCCCTTAAACTCGTATCCATGCAAATATGAATCTTTAAAAGAGAATATAAGTTAGCAGCTATAGATACTATGAAACTTTACATGATGCATTTCAACAACTATGTAATAAAATTAAAACAAAGAAAAGAAGTGGGAGGATTTGCAAAGCTGGCAAACTGGTTGAGTTCCATGAAGGCCCTTGTTGCAGGATCAGCCCCGTTGCAGGCCCAGGCCCTTACCAAGAACAAGGTCAGCGACTCTGGTTCCATCTCCAGTCAGTCTCACGTCTGGTGAGCTGCCTCTGACCCCAGCTCTAGTGAGTGGGTTCCTACCTTGTCCCCTGGGACCTCACTTCTGGCTCATTCCCTAGCTATGGAAATTGAGTTTCTGCTTTTTCTTCCCCGTCTTCTGGGACTGAAACCCAGCTTAGTTCTTAACCTCATTGCCTTTTGCCTGAAGAACTTTCTTGGATCACCACACTGTCTGCTGGGTACAGCCCCCTCGTCACAGCTGCCTGCAGTTCCTTGTCCCTGTATAGCTTCTCTCCATTGCTCTTAGCCAGGAACTTCCTCTGTTGCTGATTCCTTGTGGTCTATCTAAAATAGGATTCAGTCTCACTGGATTGGCTCAGACTGCTTCTACCTGAGCCCAGTTTATGTACATGACACACATTTTATATGGAAGAAAAATGTTTCTTCATTTGCTGAGGAAGAAACAACTCACTAATGTTATATGCCAACACAGAAAGCCAAGGATCCGGCTTTTCCTTCAACCATCAGCCAACCACACCTATTAATTTTAAAAACTTAAGGAGGGAGGAATCAGTTCTTTGTCTTGTTTTATTTAAATATAAGAAAATCTAATTAAGTGTTGAAAGTTCAAAATTTTTCAGACACTGCCTATCCGACTTTAAATGAACAATAAAAGCCATTTTTATTCGAGTGTAGTAACAGGCATAAGAAACCAGTATCAAAATATTTTAGATCTGATAAAGTAAAAGTATGGCTTTTAAATAACAGGTGGTGATAATTTCCTAACAGAAGACTTAACTGAGAATGAAGGATTCTTTTGGAGTGTCTATAATGAACTAGTCATTGTGCAAGGTGTTGGAATTAGAATCGTTGCTGTGGGTAAAGGGCGTACCTATAATTATCATTGTTTTTATATTCTGTGGATTACCTGGAAATATACTTTGAGTTATTTCTTAGAAACTGCACATCTCATACTGATAACTTATTTCATGGTTGATGGTCTAAGGCTCCATCTCTCACCTAGCCACACAGTCATACAAACGATGCCATGATGTATGAACCTTACAGAAGAGGTCGTCCGGCAGCTTAACATCTGCAATCCACGAGAACTCTGTCTAGATTCATGGGGAGACCTTGTCCAAACTAGGGCTCCTGAAAGCCTAAGTTGACTTGGCAAGGGCATGTGTTGAAGAGATGATTTGGAACTTTTTGACCAGCCATACAGATAGATTGAGGATGAAAGGACCCGCTTCTATTAGATGCCCAAGATAAGGACTTCTAGGACAAGGCTGGCTGTTTCCTGCAAGCTCAGCAAGAGTAAATCATTCTTCCCATGATCAGATCTCTTTCCTAAACTGGACAGGGTGACAAAGGCCAAGCCCCTGACTATTAGTTCCCACAGGTCTCTTTCCACCAATCAAAGACAGGTAGGGTTCCTCCTGGGATTCTGAGGCCCTGGGGATCTAGCTCTTCATTCTTTATCTATCCTGTATCCTTCCTTCTGAGAATGGCCTATCTTTCCACACTCACAGAGAGCCGCTCTACACTCCAGTCCTCTTTCGGTTGCCTCTTTTATCAAGGCTGTCACTCACCTTCTCTGCCTGGACCACAACTCTGTTCCTGACTCACATATCTGTTGAATGAATGAAGGAATGAAATGGCTTCCCTCTTCCATCTTTGCCTAGCTAACTCTTTCGCTCCCAGCACATCCTATATGCTTACCCATAACTCACGTCTCACTTGTAGTTAGTTGTGCAATGTCTAGTTTTGCCCCCTGTAATAACTATTTCTATCTTACTTATCAGTCTGTTTCCAGCAGCTAGCAAGGTGCATGGCACATAGTAAGTTGTCAATAAATATTGGTTGGATAAATGAATATTTAATTTATTTTTTATATTTATTCTGTCAGGTTCCTTATCTTGGTCACAAAACCAATGTTGTCTAGGCAAGGTGTTTGTTAGGGCACCTGATACACAAATATAGCAGCAAAGAGGTGGTCTCATTCGGGCTTTGTCTCACATATGTAAATTAGATTTCTCAGTTCTGTATCTCCCTCTCAAACTCTTTTCTGTCTGATCTATCTCCTTTGCTAGCAGTAAAGTCAATTACTCTCTTCCTTGGTTGTTTAATTTACCTAGTTAATTCTACCCTCCTAAGCTAGAACTGGGTCAACAAGGAAACAGTTTCTGTATGCATTTCTTTTTCCCACTATTTTCCTGTTTCAGGGAGATTTTTCAACTAATCTCCTACTCAGGTAAGCATTTCCAGCTCCTTGCGACCAAAATCTCCATTAGTCTGGGCTTTCTTTTCCAATTCCAGTTCTCTCAGAGCTTCTTCCTTCTCAGTAACTCATCTCTGCTCTCCTTTAATGAGGCCCTGTGCTCGCCTTCCCTTGAGTGTCTGTTTGGCTAAGTGCTGCTGGTTTTTGACCATCGTCCTCGAAGGTTCCTCTATCCCAGGTTGCTTCACTCATAGTACGCTCATTCAGACTCCTGGTCAGCTCACACATACACGCATAATAAGCTTATTTATAGACGCACACTGCAAGTGACTCCTTACCTCTAAGTTACATAAAATAGGAGCTTTACTTGTCAACTGAATACTACATAAGTTCAGGAATTGGAAATGAGAACAGAGCATAACAACCCTTCGTTTCTAGATATAGTTACACTATAGGAGTTCATATGCATCATAAAAGAAACAGTCTTGTGTCAGAGGAAGACCTGCAAATTCTGTGAGGGCAGGGATTATATGTTTATTCGCCATGACATATATTCAGATCCCAATAGTGTCAGACACGTAGGGGTACTCAAAAATAGTTGTTGAAATGAAATGAAAAGTTTCAGAGTCTTTCCATGGTCCACAGGGAAAAAAATCTTTTTGGAGAAGACAAATGATTTAGCATAACCCTCTGGGTCTTCTATAATAGAACAGAGATACATATTCATTAAAAAAATATAAACATGTGGAGCCTAATACCACCTTGTGTCAACTAAATGCCTAGTTTGTTAATACATACTAAATTTCATAGTGCCCACTGGAGAAGAGTTTTTTTTTGTTTTTACAATTTTGACTTCGTTTGAGGTAGCATTCTACAGCACCAGTGACCCAGCTAATCCTTTTGCTATGATCTTTTTGTACCACGCCCTAACCAAAATTGATGCAAAGGCAGAATGTTTTGAGTTACTCTCAGTAATTACATATTACTGAAGTTGGACTGATCATTTCTGTTCAACAGTGTGATCCAAAATTGCAAAATGTTTAAATGTGAGAAACATGGGTATGTAATTTCATTGCTTCCTCTTCAGAAACATCCACCAGTGTCCAGGAAGCTTGGGATCTAACTGATGAGAGTTACTTAGGGAGCAGTGTAGCCTTTTCATAACCTTCTATATCTTTCCTTAAAAAAGGAACATTATTATTCATTAACATTATAATCAACACATAGCCTTGATAACTTATTTTAAGTGATATATTGTATTTAAATTGCAGTATAATCTCTAATAGCTTTTTGCCAGCAAAGACTCTTTTTGGATTTAAAATGCAAATTGGACTTGAAAAAGAAAATTTATTTTTAGACTTATGGCACTTTAACTTAACTGTAACACAGTTTCAGGGCTTCCATTTGTTAACAGAATGTTTTTGGTTGTGAATTTTGGAGGAATCCCTACTGGAAAATTATTGAATGTCCTCTCTTGGCTGTGAGCCATTCATTTAAATGGGCTATGAGATAAGGCTGAAGAATTTCACTAATTTGGGGAGAGCCAACTAAAGATTATTACTGTAGGTCCATTAGACTTGAGATTTCTGTAATTATCTCAACAAGTTCTAAAAATCTAGGGTCAGATGAGGTGAAAAAGTTTATGTAGCTATGCTCATGTTATGGAGCAATAAAATCTTAATTGGGCATCAGAAAGACAGTGATTGCTACATAATTTAATTTGGATTCTCTCTCTGTGGAGTTTCCAAAATTTTTTTAATGCTATTTGGAGTTACAGAAGGATGATGCTGTAGAAAAACATCAGTTTAAAATTAGACCTAGGCTCTATCTAAAGTCATATTGGTGGCTTTGGGCATGTAACCACTCTATGCCTAGGTTTCCTTAAAACAGAGGTAACATGTCCTATTTATAGAGCAATGGGAAGATATTATAAGGAAGAAATATAATCAAAACCAGAGAAGCAGTTTAACATCATAGTTAAGAGCCTAGGCTTTGGCCACCAGACTGCTTGAGGATAAACTTCAGTTTTGCTACTTACCAACTGTGTGACTTTGGATACAGATTCCTTACCATCAATTTCTATAGCTAGAAAGTGGAGACAAAAATATTGTTACCATATATAGTTTAAATGATAAACAAAGTCAAGGAATTTAGAAAATTGACTCGCATGAAGTAAGCACTTGGCGCCTGACACAGGTCAAACATTGACTTATTATTATTATTACATAAGCATCTTTGGCTGAACCCTAATGAAAATCCTATAGTTTACATTTTGCCTATAAATCTGACAGTGAGTTTATCTGTAAATCTGATAGCAACTGGATTCCAGGTTAAGTATGTATAGCATGTGCCTGTGTGTATGTGGGTGTGAGTGTGCGTTTGTGCCTATGCGTTCAAGGTAAATTGGTCACATGTGTACATGAAATACAATTATAAACTACTCCTCAAGCTAAAACACAAAAAATAGGTCTCCTTTCCTGAGAATTGCAGCTCTACAGAAAAAATTCACTATCTTGGAACTTCCCTCAAATCTACTTGTGTAAATACACAGATAATTTCTGCACAGTTATATAGAGATGACTTTTCTTGGTGCTGACCAATTGGACTAGTGCAAGACTTGACCTTGGCTTAGCTGGAACTTACCCAGTGGCTGACAGGGAGTGCTTGACTAAATGATTAACTAGCAGTCCTGATTACATCCAGCATCGGGTGTTCCCTCCCATTCTTCCCCCCAACCTTTCTTCAACCAAGATATCACAAAAGCAATTTGAAACAGGGATTTCGTTTAAAAGGGAGGATTGGATTTTGCAAGAATCCAGAATGTTTGTAATGAAAACTGCTTGGTTTTATTAGTATTAGTTGGTGTGCTTGCTAATATTCAGTCATTTTCTCTTTAGGAATGGTCCCCCAGATTCTAGTTTCCACATTGTTGCCTTCTGAATGGAGTCCTTTGTGACCTATTGTGATTACATTGCATTTTCCTTGTGTTCTTTCCAAACGTTCTGACTCTGCCTTAATTTTGGTCAGGGGGTGGTGGGAGGAGGGTGGCAGCAGGGGAATGAGGTCAGCAATACTTTCAGAATGTTGTCAAAGGAGATTTTTAAATTGTCAAAAATTGCCTAGTAAGTAATATCAAGCTTGGTATCTATTAATAAAGCAAACATTTAGGATAGGAGTTTGGGTCAGAAATGAATGTCCTAAGGCCTTCACAGGAGCATTTGCTCCTGGGTGCCCCAGCATTTCTCTGACCTCTTCTGGACACTTCCATAGCAGTCATAAGCCAGGCTGATGACTACAGTGATTTTTAAGATACCAAAATGAAAATGTTGTGTGAAAATGTTTTGGGAGCAAAAAACCAAAGGCGTAGGCCGATTGGGAGAGAACAGAGCTGAAAACAGTTTTGCTCATAAAGGCTTCCTTAAACCTTACTTATGCAGGGCAAGAACCATCAGTGAAGAAATTTTGCCACCAAGCCAGATATGTGGCATATATGTTATAAATAGATGCCTAGCCTATTTAAAATGTTCGACACCAAAATATATAGTGGCCAGGATTTTTTGAAAAATACAGTAGTAATTGAGAAAGAAGTGATTTGAAACCATTCCCACTTAATATTGTTGTTTGTTGTGCACATTTTCCTGGATATTTTTTAAAAGCCTCAAAGAAAAAATGGACAAAAGCGTAGTCAATCCTAATCATTTACAGATTTCCTATTTGCTAATTCACCTACTGGCTAAAATTTACTTGTTACCCCCAAATCAATACTCACGGTGCTTTCGAGGTCATTTACAGACATACACAGATTGATGAAAGATTTCCATCGCTCTGCACACATGTACCCAGCTGAGGTCCAACACGGAGATTGTAAACAAGGGTCCTTCTCTCAGTCTATTTAGTGCCACGTTTTTCACATATTCTGTGCTTTTTGTTAGTGATTTAACTGTTTAAAATGGCCCCCAAGCCTAGAGCTGAAGTGCTGTCTGGTGTTCCTAAGGGCAAGAAGGCTGTGATGTGCCTTACAGAGAAAAGACATGTGTTGAATAAGCTTCATTCAGGTATGAGTTGTAGTGCTATTGGTTGTGACTTCAATGTTAATGAATCAATGATATATATTAAATCAGAAATTAAACAGAAACAGACATAAAACAAGATTATGTATTGATCAGTTGATGAAAATACTGTGTGATCAGAGGCTCATAGGAACCTAACACTATTTTCCAAAGGTCAATGATTCAGTATTTGTTAATTCAATGTTAGTGTTGACTTTAGAACAAAACCCATCAAATAACGAGAATCAGCCCTATTCATAATTCCTGTTAATCCATTCGCATGGGAAAGCATCAGTGATCTACTGAGTAGGGATCCACGTTAAATAAACTTAAACCCACAATTAAGTGCCAGCAGAGGTTCATGCTATCCAGTTTATTCATTTGCTGCTTGTGGCAATCATATTTATTTGAGATTTTCATTATTTTACTGAGAGTTTCCCCAGGATTACTTGACATATGCAGAAATCTCTTTAAAACACACATGAACATTCACACACACAGCACCAGAAAAGTAGCCTCTATGGAATGTGCATGTATCAACATAGAAATATTTCTTGTGTATAGTGCCTAAAATTCTATTTTCAGTTAGCAAGCTATTGATGCTGTTGGAAAGCATGGCATATAGATAAGAAAGGGGGATCATGTGACATTGGAAGCCATTGGCATTCAAAGACAGACCAAGGATTGCCCCTTCTTGAGGTAGACATGTAGCAGGTTTCCAGTGTATCTGGAATTCTGCCATGTCTAATCATGTCTGGCGATGAGTAGAGTGGTTGTGTCTCTGGTCTGTTGCCTGAGAGGGCCAGGAGCCTCCTAAGATAGAGCTCATCTCAGAGGAATAAAAAGTCAAGCTCAACAAAAATGTCCCTTGAATAAAGCCTTTCCCATCAGAGAAGTGATTCTGAATATAGTTCAGCTTTTGCTGTTGCAGTCTTCCCCCAAACCAGGCCCATTCGTCCTTGTGGTTCTTGGGAGAGGGAGGTATGGAGATAAAATCTAAGAGAGCTCTTCACCTGGAGGCACCATGAGCCCTCCTGGGAACTCCTCTAGGACAATGATGATGGAAGAGAGGCATTCTCCTTGTATCACAGGGCTCCAACCCCAGAGGTTATGGATGGGGTCTGGGACAGGAGGTCGTAGAGGTAAAGCCAGTATAGAGAGTGGAGACCTGAGGAGAGTGGACTTGTACAGGAGACACACCCTGGCCATCCTGTGCCAGGGACTCAGAAGGGACAATTGTACTTAGAAATATGGGTTGTCATGAGATGGGCCCATTTGTACTTACAGACTGGAAAGGCAAGAAGAAATAGGCCTGATTCATCTAAGTATGGGACCGTCTTTACTTCCTGATATTAGATTCCCCTGTTTTCATTTTCTGTGTTTCTCTATTGGCTAATCTGATAGTTCTCCCCTGGATGGACATTAGAATCACTGAGGAAGCCTTAAAAAATGCCTGGACCACCTCAAAGATTCTGATTTAATTGATCAGGGATCTATCCTTGGCATCTGTATGTTTAAAGGCTTCTAAGGTGATTCACATGGTTAGCCAGAGTTGAAAAATACTGCTGTACAACATATCACTGAGAATTTTCACCCTCCATCATCCATCCTGTTCTATCCAGAGGAAGGTTAGGCAAGAACCCTGCTACGTGTCCACCTCAAGAAGATGCACTTCGGGGTGTGCCTTTGAGTACGAAAGGCCTCCGTGCCACTTTCCTGTCTGTTTGCCCCACTGTGAAGAGTTCATCTGTTTTTTACCCTTTCTTCCCGGCCACTACAGACTCCAAATTCTGATGCTTTCTTCTTCCTTGGACTCAGCACTAGTTGCTGGTGATAAGGCTGACACTGAGGAGGGAGGGACGCTGTGGCGACAGAAAGGCAGGGAGCAGACAAAGTAAAGAAGGGGGCATGGCAAGGGGAGAATAAAGGCTAATTGGGAAAGAGTGGAGGAGGAGAAAGCAATGGAGCATGCTCACTGCTTCTCACACACTCCCACCTGATATAGCCAAAGTATGGAGGGGAGAGGGTGAGCTTGGAGCCATGCACACCTAAGTGCAAGTCCTGGGTTTCCATCATTTACTAGCTGCTTGATCTTGGGGAAACTACTTATTCTTGTACAACAAAGAAGTGGGGAAGCTCAGGGATTCAAAACAAGTCTGCCTGATTTAAGCACGCCAAACATTTTCTCAGCTTATACAGCATGTCCTAATCCATACCCTCACAATAGACCCTGGTAATGAATACAGTAATTAATAACATCCCAGATGGTAGTTGAGCTTGTTTTTAAATTCCTATGATCAAATAAGTTGGGGAAATGTTACAAGAAGATTAGTTGGGAAAAAAATGGTGTGCCATTTATTATCAGCGTAGAACATTCAGAATTGTCATTCATAAGAAGTAAGCTCATTACTAATAGATTACTTTTCTTGTCTTTATGTGACTATTTTCTTGAATTAAAAATAAACTTTTTTCTTATTGCAAAAGCAACACATGTTCATCTAATACAAATTGGAAAATAATGATAAGCAAATAAAACAAAATTAAACACACTCATAATCCCTCCACCCAGATATAACTGCTGTAAAGGCCTTTTAGACTTCCTTTGTTTTTATACAGATTTTCAAAAATCGTAATGTACACTTTCTTTCACTTTATAAACATCTGGTCAACAGCATTCCACATCAATACATTGGCCTTTACTACATCATTTTTTATGTCTGCTTACTAAGGTGAAATAATTTTATTTGTTTTTAAACCACATTTGTTTACTCAGATGCCAGAAACCCACAGATAAGGAAACATCTGAAGAGCCCAGGTGTGGCTATGTGGAGAGGTTGAGTAATTCAACGTGCAAAATACAAAAACAATTTTAACCAGTTTGACAGTGGTGCGTCTGTTTCCTATGGCCCTTCTACCCATGAGTCTACCGCCGACTTCAAAGAAAAGTCAGCGCAGAGGGGGTCCAGAGGATAAGGTGCAAAACGAGAATCAAACCCATGATAAGAGATTAAAGGAAGGTTGATCAAAGCCCCAGCATAAAAGTGCTAGCCCATAACTTGCCTTGCCTTGGCCCATGGCCCCAAAATATTCATCAGAGCAGAGCTCTCTTTGAAGCGATTGGAAGCGCCTGTGCTCAGATGAGCTCTCTGGTCAAAGGGCAGTTTTAAAAGTGGCATAGAAGGGGTTGGCAGAGTTGCCTCTCCCTCTCTTGTCTTCACATCCCTCACAAATTGCTTGAATGCTGCTTCTTTGGTTTGTTGTCCAGATGTAAGTAGTGTAACTGGGTATCAAGTGAGCAATTCAACCTAAGAGGGAAAGGATCATCTTTTTCCATTATGGGAGATGTGGGAAGTAGGGCTGCAAGAACGTGGCAGTGGATTTGCGCTCATGAGTATGGAACTGCAGCCACTGCTCGTCCTTTTCAGGCAAGGCAGGTGGTACTTCCAGAGAGGCAGTGAGACTTGTTCATTCCTCTCCCTGTTCATTCTACTTGCTGCTCTCCCAAATAGGAGTTTTTGGCTCTTTGTGGTGTTAGGACATAAACCATCCATTTCCTCAGAGAAGAGAGGAAAATAGAAGTGCTCCCAAAATGGCAGTTGCCTTTACAACATTCAGCTTACATTTTTAAAAGTATGTTAAAAGACAAGAGTTATATAAAATTGCTAAAAATGTGTGCTTAGAATGTCTTTAGGTAGCAGTCCTTTCAGGTTCCAATTTTCTGGTTTTTCACTCTACACAATAATCTTCTGTTCTTTAGGGTCTTTATTTTTACTTCCCCTGTCATCTAATCTTCATTTCCTTCAAAGTGCAAGGGATTTGCATTTTCTCTCTACCTTTTTAAGGTCAATTTCTTAATCTTTACTTGAGGTTTCAAGTTAGAAATTTTACTGACAAGTCTTTACTGAGCACAACGTTAGGCCCTGAGAGAAAACTGGAAAATGTATCTCCTCCTTTAGGGGAACCACAGTCCCGGTGAAGAGACAATGGATTTTCCAACAAAAAAATGAATGTGATGTCAGCCGATATGGGCTTTGTAAGGACGATCCTTCATGAAGAAGGAGAATTTGAACTGGGCCTTGAATATGCCTGAATTATGGTCAAAGTTACAGAAGCAGAGAACTATAAGGTGTTTCATAGCAGAAAATGAATACATTCATTAAACTGGGGCAGATGGCTCATGTTAGAAAGTAGTGAAAGAAGCTTCACTAGGTATAGTGAAGTAGAATAGTTCAGAACTATAGTTCATAGTTAGAATGTGCTGTGAGTCTGGATTTTATTATGAATGCAAGAGGATTATACTGAAAACTTTGAAGTGGAAAATGGCGTACTGAAATGACAGGACAATGTGAATCTGACTGACACACAGGATGAATGGGGTGGGGAGAGACCTGGGGCCATAGTTTGGTTGAAAGGGCATGAAAAGAGCCTGAGAGAGGAGGGCCCAAGGAAGAATAGAAACTGGGACCTGGAAGGATGGATGGACTCTGGAGGCTGTGAAATGAGAGCTGGTCTGACCTGCAGGAGCTGGGGAGGGGGGCGTGTAGGAGGAGGGAGGAAGGGGGCTCACTGATGATTCAGTAATGTCATCACACATAAACTTAACTGCATGACTTTTACTGAAGTGCTAGGTGATGGGATTACAAAGAGGTTAAGTTCATCAACAGAATGGTTAGGAAGACACAGTAGGTATTCACCTGAGAAATTCAAAGTAGCCTCATCTAAAGCCTCTTTAAGACTGAGTGAGGCAGTGAGCTCTCAGGAGTTCAGAGAAAGAAATTTTCCCTAAAGTTTGGAGTCATGGGAGCTTCAGGAGAGATGGGACATAAGATGAACCTTGAATAGTAGGTAGAATTTGGAAAGAATGGGAGGAGGAGTTAAAAGGGTGGGGTGAGGGGGAGAGAAACAAAGGCATGAGGTAGAGAAGCACAGGAGTGTTTGTGGCACGTGGAGTTAGCCCATCTGGCTGGAGCAGAGTTTGTATGAAAACTCAGGAAAAAAAAAGAGAAGGTAGAGACTTTTGGTTAGCCAAGTTAAAGAGTTTGTAATTTAACCTGGGCAACGTCAAGCCACTGACATTTTTGAGCAAGGGAGTGGCCAGAGCAAAAGGGTATTTGGTGAAGTTTAATCTGTGAATGATACTCGACATATGTATAAAAGTAGGGAGATAATACTAACAAGAGGAGTAGTTAGGTGACTTCTGGTCAAAAGGGATGAAGATGTAAAACTGATCATCTAAAGAGTATAGAAAAGAGGCAAAAGAGTTACTGATAAGCCCAAGGGAGAGCAAGAAATACAGAATTTTACTCAAGATTTCAAACACGGAAGGCTGTGATAACGATTGTGCTGTAGACCAAAGTATAAACGTCCAGAGAGGACTGGTTTGGAGGCAGCCCAGAGAGTTTAGTCTTAAAGAGATGGAACCTGAGATGACAGCCAGGCAAACGTGTCCAGAAGCGGTTAGAAGCAGGGGCTTGAGGCTCAGCTGAAAGACAGATTTACCATTCCAAGTTGGAAAATTCCACAGAGCTCAGCAATTCTTAAAAGTGTTTAATTAACTTATTTATTCAGAAAGTGAAGTATTTTCAGAAGCTCACTTGAGAATTTATACTCTCTTGATGCAGATGAATTCTCAATTGCTCTTTTGTTTTCCTTGCGAAACAGTTCCACTTGTATGAGAAAGAACGAGGGGAGGGCAGTGGAAGGTTTTCCTCACTATTCCAGGTATAGAAGTTGTGGGCATTGAGCCTCCTGTATGTAATATTCTTCTCTTCAGTGGTAATACTTTATGAAAATTTTATACATCCTTCTATCAATTGCCACACCCACCACAGTGTTTTGCACACTGTAAATACTCAGTGTTGGTTGATTTGCACTTTCATCATAAATCTCAAAGATAAAATAGTGGACATAAGAAAAACTAACAAGCTTACAGCTAATCTTAGAATGACAGACTCTACATAGACAAATGCAGAGCGGATATCAAATTTGAATTGCAAAAATTTTGTAAGCGAAGTACAAGAAGCAATCACTGTAGCTTCAGATCTTTACTAAAACGATAAAATCCATTAACAATCCCACATGCCTTGGAGCCAGCCTCGTAGACATTCAAAGGTCACAGCACCTTGAAGAGCGGAGTCAACAGCCCAAGTTATCAGAGTGAGGAGTGACTCCAGGCCCAGACCTTCATTCATTTTTTTTTTTTTTGCGGTACGCGGGCCTCTCACCGCTGTGGCCTCTCCTGTTGCGGAGCACAGGCTCCGGACGCGCAGGCTCAGCAGCCATGGCTCACGGGCCCAGCCGCTCCGCGGCATGTGGGACCTTCCCGGACCGGGGCACGAACCCGTGTCCCCTGCATCGGCAGGCGGACTCTCAACCACTGCGCCACCAGGGAAGCCCTGCATTCATTTTTTCATCTGACATAGGAACTAGCAAGAACCTCAGTTATTTAAAGGAGGGGGTGAGATATAGGATAGGAGGACCCAGACCTCTCAAGAATAAAACCAACCAACTACAGTAAAGGAAGGAGGACTATACACAGATAATATTCATCATTCTACCTGAATCCACAGTTACACAAGTAAAAAGAGGAGCATCAGCCTGGTTGACTAGATCATAAAGAAGCAATGTGTCTCTTTTTTTCCCCTTCCAAACTTACAAAAATACACCCTTCATTTTATCTTATCCTTTCTCTGGTCTTTCAGCCGCTCGACTGATCCAGAACATGGATGCCACTGCTGAGCCTTGTACAGACTTTTTCAAATACGCCTGCGGAGGCTGGTTGAAACGCAACGTCATTCCTGAGACCAGCTCCCGTTACAGTAACTTTGACATTCTAAGGGATGAATTAGAAGTCATTTTGAAAGGTCAGTGGGGTTTGTGTCTATGCATCAAAGATTTCTCTCTTAATATATCCATTTCTTAAGATATAGCTCTTAGCGATTACAGGGAGTATCGCAAAAGACTAAAGTTGATAATCCCTCCAAGTTTTGTGGACCACCGCTGAGTCACTCTGAGGGTGGTAGACGCTGAAATGGATATGTTGGCATCTCTTAGCATTCCTGCTTTCATTTGTAGGTACACACGATAAAGCTCTATTATCCCTGGAGATGGGATCTTTATGCCATTTTACAGAAGAAATTAAATTATTGCCAGTAAACACCACCTGCATGTTCTTTCTACCCTGGCCCTGTGTTGAGGTCACTGTGAGATGTTACTGAGATTTGCCTTCCCAGAGTAGGTATATCTGTTCTAACCCAGTTAAGACACTCTCCCTGGGAAGTTGAGAAAGCAGTGTCTAGTCCTTTGCTATCCTCCATTCTGTGTTCTCCTCTTTTAGAAGTTACTTTGTAAAAAAAAAAAAAAAATTTGCTGCTTTCTAATATCCAAACAAGAAGAACAGTACATTCATTTCATCTGGAGCATGGACAGTACTATCACACAAAGATAGTTATTTTCAAACCATCAAGAAGACTATCACAGTAAATTCCAAATTCCTCTGTAGTATTTGTTTTCTTTTTAACCTCAATTTCAAAAAAAGCAACTTCTCTGTGGTAGAGCAGTACACACCACTGTTCACACACACACACACACACACACACACAAAGCTAAGCTGGGCGATGAAACCAACTCTCAGTTCTGCACCAGAAATAATGATCTGGTGTAAGGGGTTTGGTTTTTCCTATAGGGTTTTGGAATGGGAGATGTGTGAACATATGTACAAAAGTTTTTTTTTACCAAACCTGCATTGAAAATGTTAATTGCAGCTGCAAATAAGCAATTATACTGATGTGTTTTATCAATACCCTATTTCAGATGTCCTTCAGGAACCCAAAACTGAAGACATAGTAGCAGTGCAGAAAGCAAAAACATTGTATAGATCTTGTATAAATGAATGTAAGTGCTCTGTATTTTATTTTATTAGGAGTATGCCAAAATATGCATAGTCTTCATAATATATTTATATTCATTATTTTCAAAAGCTGCTATTGATAGCAGAGGCGGATTTCCTCTACTCAGACTGTTACCAGATATATATGATTGGCCAGTGGTGACAGAAAACTGGGACCAAACATATAGTAAGGCAATTTTCCTTCTTTTAAAAAAAAATTATTTCCATATAAAATCTGTTATTATTACAGTATCATATTAATGCACTAAAGCATCTAATGATATACTTCACCTTTCATTGCTTTAGGTTCTTCTTGGACAGCTGAGAAATCTATTGCACAGCTGAATTCTAAATATGGGAAAAAAGTCATTATTAATTTTTTTGTTGGCACTGACGATAAAAACTCTATGAACCATGTAATTCATGTAAGTTTGTGTGGCCAACAGCCAAAGTTACTTTAAATTGCAGTAAAACTTCCACACACATTGTTGTTATTGATATTTAGAAATAATGCATATTCTCATTTGAATTGCATGAGCAAGGTGGTAATAAGTTCAAGGACAGACGCCTGGATTCCCAATTTTGAAAGTGTTTTCTTGATGCTGTGGTTTAGACATTCAACTCTCCTTCCTGCTACCTTTGTTTTAGATACCTCTCCGTTTATAAAAACAAATGATAAGAAAGGAAAGACTTCAGGTCTCTCCTGTTTAGAAAAAGCACCTGATTTCTCTGTATGTTCATGAAAGGAGCATGGTCTGGTTTACATAAGTAATACAGGTCAGAAATTAGAAATTCCTAATTGATTCCAGAAAGATCATAGAAATGGGATTTTTAACACAATTTTGGTTCTTGCTAAAGAATGTCTGTACTTTTTTCTCAATTAAGGTAAACAGAATCCCATTCTTTTTAAGTGGCTTTATTTGATTTTTTTAAAGTGTAAGCCACTCATTTAGGTTTACCTAGGACAAGATTTACTTAACGGAGTATGTTTGGAATAGAGTGAAACATCTAGGGACTTTTATTTAGTCTCCTGTAAAAGAAACTAACCAAAAGTTGCAGGTCACAGAAGCATAATTATGTCACTGTTGCATAAATCTTTATAGTCATTTTTATTAAAATCATGAAAGAGGCTGAACCCAACTCTTGCCTACAGTGGACCCCTTTCTCTCTTCCTACGTTCTCTCCTTTGGCTCTCAAGTGCCAGTATCCTGCATGATCGCCATGAGGCGGTTTCCTAAGGAGGGTCAGGAGGTTGAAGAAGGGGCAGGGCTCTTCCCGTGGGGATGCCTTTTGGCTCTTTCCTTACCAGTCCTCTGGGTTCTGTTTCTTTTGTATTGGCCTGGCCCTTTACAGCTGCTAGGATTCTCACTCTCACCCATAAATGCTCTAGTGTACCTTATCCATCTTACTGTGCGGCGCGTAAGAGGGACTCTCACAAAGCCGCGAGTATGTCCACAAGTTTTTGCTAGGTATCCAAGGTGGACTGGACACACTAGAACCGAGATGAGTTACCTCTTTCACACACTCAGCTGGCAGCTGGGTCTGCTGGCGTCCTGAGCAGGACAGCTTTGGAGAGAACTGAGGAGGAATCTCCTCTATCCCCTTAGGGTAGAGGATCTCAAAATAATCAAGATTTCTGCTAGCTTAGAATTTCTTGACTTACCATAGAGGTTTTACACCTTTTTTTTTTTTTTTTTTCTGTCCCAATTAAGGGTGGGGGTAGAAGAGAATGTCCCTCAGGGGAGCATATTAGAATCTCAGGAAGCCAAAATGTCCTGTAAAAGTATAATGCTCCCTAGTCCTAGATTCTAACATGTATTTGTTCACCTCCCCCTTTGTTATGCATTAAAAATCCTTCCCCGTGTTTTTTTTTTTGTTCAAGATTTCTTTGGTTTTTCTCAAGTATCTGCAGCACAGACTTCCAGATTATCTAGCTACCCATCAGTTTAACACTTGGAAGCAGTAGCGTGGAAACCATTTCCTATGTATTCACTCAGTGCCTGCTTATTACCCTTACAAAGAACAAGAACACTAGGATCTTTTTTGTTTTTTTAACATCTTTATTGGAGTATAATTGCTTTACAATGATGTGTTAGTTTCTGCTTTATAACAAAGTGAATCAGCTACACATATACAAATATCCCCATATCCCCTCCCTCTTGCGTCTCCCTCCCTCCTAGCCTCCCTATCCCACCCCTCCAGGCGGTCACAAAGCACCAAGCTGATCTCCCTGTGCTATGCGGTTGCTTCCCGGTAGCTATCTATTCTACATTTGCTAGAACACTAGGATCTTGCTCATACATAGATAGGCGTGCTTGTAATTTGTCCAGCTGTTTTATATCAACTGAATACTTTATTTTCTTCTTCTCATATTTTTGTATAGATTGACCAGCCTCGACTTGGCCTGCCTTCCAGAGACTACTATGAATGCACTGGAATATATAAAGAGGTAAAAACAAAAACAAAAATCCAACAAAATAAAATGAAACTACAGAATTTAAACTTAACGCTCTATGTCCTTCACTCAGGCAGATACTGAAAATCACGCATAATAGTGAGCTTCCTTTGAGTGAATGAATATTCTACACTAAGAAACAAAGAAACTTGAAATTCCTTGTTCGTGTCTTGACCTTAGTACTTAAGTCACGTGACCCATTTTGAAAAGTCAATTTTAAATGTTTTATTTTCTCTATAAATTTGATCAGTTAAAAAATGAACAGGTTAATCATGGTCTAGGTCAGTGCCAGTGAGGACCAGGGAATGGTCCAGTACCAGACACATCATACTCTGCAGCACTCTTCTAGAGCCTTCTGATTTGACTTTCAGAGGACTACCCAGATAGGGGCATTGGGTTCAGACAAACCTTTGCAGTCACCTTCTGATTCTAACATTCATCATACCCCACAGAACTGCTTCGCTTTGCCTCACAGCCTTGCCTCCCTCAAGCTGGTGTTGACGTGCTTTTGCTTCTTGATATAAAGGAACCATAGATGATAAACTTAGCAGTGTAATATATTATTAGGTATTTGGGGAAGGTGTTGGTTCCATAAATGTTTTCCTCATTATTTTGTAGCTCAGAAGTAAGTTAAGTTTACCTTTGATTATTCTGATGGGTCACAATGGTGGTGTGGCTGAAATTACTTCTTAATTAAAATTATTAGCTTTACATGTTTATACTGAGTGTGCATTTTGCCTCATTATTAAATTCAAAATAGCATGGAATAAATTCATTGTAAAGTATCTTTTTGAGTGGCTACACAGCATTGAAATGAAGAAAAAGATATATTGTAAAAGCCCACAGTTAATAACACAGACGGTCAAATGGGCAGGGGACATTTGAGTTCATTACAGGTATTGTGTGGGTTGCAGCTATTGGCTTTATGAGCTGTCTAGCTGCTTCCTATTGCAGAGTTGAGGGTGATTGAAGAATTTTGGCTCATTATACTACATTTTCATTGTCATCAACTAGGATGTTTTTCAAATTTAGGATTTTGTCCTAAAAACATAGCAAATTTGTCCAATCCTAAAAAGATATATATATATATATTTTTTTTTTGTATTTTAACATTCCTGATATCAAAGTATATCCGCCAGTTAGTGTATACATTTAATGTGGTAAAGTTTCTTTTTTGTTTTTTTTCTTTTGGAAAGGATCCTGTTGTTAAGATGATGGTGTATTTGTGCATTTTATATTCAACGCTATCTCATAATCGAGAAAAGGTCATAATCTAGAGCTGTCTTTCATAGGCTTGGGTCATATGGAAGCATTTTGTTTAACCTGTGGCTGTTTTTTGTTTTTTTTTTTAATTTTAGATTAGATTATATTTTGAGAAATGCATATTGTATTCCTCTGGTTATTTTAAACTTAAATACCTCAGTTCCTTTTTGTTTTCTGTACTTTCCTTCCTAAAGAGAGAACAGGCCTTAAGGCAATAGAAACTCAAAGGTATTTATTCTTATAGTTTTTACATGGCAGAATGGTATGTTTTCTTACTAATTAAGGTTACTTATGCACAGACTTTAAGAGCTAAATGGGACATTAGAGAATTTAGTTCAACTCCTCATTTTACAAATGAGAAAATAGAGACCCAAATAAGTAAAATGATTTGCTTAAGTCATGGATTAGAAGATCTATGTGTCACGAACATTAATTGTAAGCAATGGAAACCTACTCTAACTTAAATTCTGTAAAAAAATTTTTTTTTCTGTTTGTCACACCTAAATGTAAAGTTCTAGGGATGAATCAGGCATGGTTGGTTCCAGGGGTTCAACTGAACCATCTTATCTCTTTTCCTGTTCTCAAGGTGCTACTTTCTTCTGTGTTGGAGTCCTTCTCTAGCAGGCTTTCTCCATTGTAGCATCAGAGATGATCCCTGGCAGCCTTACAATCCAGAAAAAAGAAATTCTATCTCTCTTACTCCTATCAGTTTCTGAGGAAAGCGCTCTGATTGTTCCTGCTTGAGCCACCTGCCCTTCTCTTGACCAATCACTGTGTCCAGGGAACTGGGCTCTCTCATTGGGTAGTTGGTACTGGCAACCCATCTCTACAGCTCAGGAAGGGAGACCCCTTGATCGATAGTTCCACCAAGAGGAAAGAGAATAGAGGGTTCTGTTATGAGCAGCTGAGGAGAGATATCTACTATAGCCCTCCTCATCATGATCCTGTCTCCTGGTTCCCAATCTGTTTTTCCTTCTAGATGGTGCTATTTCTACAGAAAAACCTGGAGAGCAAATCTCATTTAAAATTATGAATTAAGCCGGCTCATGTGGATGACACAAGGTGCCAAACAAGACTACATAAACACTCTTTTTCCAGGAGTTTATAATGTAGATGTAATAACACAGTGTTCCTACCAAATGTAAAATAGATAGCTAGCGGGAAGCAGTTGCATAGCACAGGGAGATCAGCTCGGTGCTGTGTGACCACCTAGGGGGGTGGGATAGGGAGGGTGGGAGGGAGACGCAAGAGGGAGGAGATATGGGGATATATGTATATGCATAGCTGATTCACTTTGTTATATAGCAGAAACTAACACACCATTGTAAAGCAACTATACTCCAATAAAGATGTTACAAAAAAAAAAATAACACAGTGTTCTATAGGCCAAATATTAGGCAGAAGGCCACATAGCCATCTATATAAATACTGAACAAATCCATACATTTATTTTAAAAATTGGGATTTATCTGTGTGGCACCTTGTTGTATAAAGTGTCCTTTCCCGGGAAATAAATAGAACTTCCTAAATGTCGTGGCAGATGAAACTGTTCTCAAAATGGGTTCATCAAGGAGCCACTCATGCTGGATGTCTCTTGTTAAAGAGATAGAACCTTATTTCTGAGGTATTCTGATTATCTGAAGAGATCACTTAATGACACATTGCTACCTCAAAGGACAGAAGTAGTGAGATTTGAAACAATCCCATCCCATACAAGAGTATACATTTCCATGCTAGGAAAACAATATGAAAGGTACATATTGCCCATAAAAAATAATCATCCCATTCATGGAATTTTAAAATGGAACCAACCAATTACTTCATGTGAGAAAGCTCTTGCTTATTGATTCACTGAAAGGAATGACAACCTTAATTTTCTTGAAAAATCACCACCTCCAGAAGAGTCTCTGAACTCTATGGGGATGAATTGGAATTGGTCTCAAAGTTTCCCTTTCTCTACCTGTTTAGCTTTTCAAGGCTGACTGCTGCCTTGTCCTCCTTCATAAGGGATCTGCAGGTTAGGTACCCAAAATATTTGAGCATAATTGGATCACAGATACGTTTATGTTCTGTGTCTGTCTGAAAAGGTAGAATTAGCCAGGGTAGTGGTTTCTGAACCTAAGGACCACTTTGTGTGTGCCAATGACAGTGCTCTGTGTAGCCACACCTTCATGTTTACATTCTTCAAGATTCATTTTACTTATTTATACATTAACAAAACATTATTTGAACAGAGCATCTCAGGGCTAAAAGAAAAGTGAGAAAACCACTGATCTAGCAAGTGAGAGCCCTAGGAGGTAACAAAGGAGTTGGAGATTAGAAGCTATATAGTATAATGCTATGGGGCCTGGCAGGGGTGGAGGAGGCCAGAGTCATGAAGAAATTTAGAGCGCTTAGAAAAATTTGATGTTCATTAAAAAAAAAAAAAAAAAAAAAAAAGGGAAACATTTCAGGTATGAAGATAGAGGACTTGGAATATGGCCAGAATGGTTAGAAGCCAAAAAAGAGGTGATCCGGGGCCTCTTTTAAACACAGTCCAGGGAAATTCTCTAAGCTGTACCTGCTCTGGAAAGAGCACAAGCTGAGTTTTGCAGTCCTTTAGATGAGCAGGTATTGGAACTGAGGGTAAACCTAGAGAGGATTTTGTTTGCCCACTTACCCAAAATACAAGCTCAGAGAAACTGCTCCGGACTTGGACTGCGATTAGAAATCTGATGACATAGGAGGTGAGGGAAATTTACTCAATATACTTACAATTTAACTTAATTTTTATTGAGCTTCTACTATGTGACAGATGCTTTTCTAGGCAGTAAGGATACCAAGGAAACAAGGCAGAAATGGTCCTTATTCACATGGAACTCATGTTCTAATCGGAGGAGATAGATGATAAAGAAACAAGTAAATAAAGAAATAAGATAAATGGAGATAGTGTTATAAAAGAAATAAAACTGGATGATACGATACAAGGTGAATGACTGGGGGTAGGGGTCGGTGGATAATTTAGATGTGATTTGATTTGGTTTTTAAAAAGATTGCTGTGACTGCTGCTTGGTTGACTTGGTAAAACGGATCCTGCAAAGGAAGCGGCTGACCTCATTTTTTACTTTCTGGGCACCAGGTGACTAATAGTCAGGAGGTTTCACCCAGTCCACAAAACATAAAGGAGCTTTTGAACTTGAGACTTCCTGGATATGACAAAAGAAATTTTTTAGATCAACTGAACTCAGTTTGTACAAAGAACTACATGCACCTTCCCAAACATATGCAACAAACCTTAGAAGTTACACAATAAGTTCTCTCATATGAATCTGCAGGCTCTCTCATTAATAACTTGATGAAAGCCCCCACCAGTCCCCATGCTGGTCCGTAGTGGATCCTCTTGTATCCTGTGTTTCTCCTACTCCAGAGCCCTGCTAGGATTGGGGGCTGTTTCTCACTTCCTGTCCCCAGGAATGGCTGCGTGATTCTCTGTGTCTGTGCTCTTCTTTGGGGAGTAAGCCTCTGTGTTCTGGCAGCTGCATGATCCCTGACATGCTGCTTCAAGTGGGAAAAAATCCCAAGCCTTCTGAGAGGAAACATCTCTCTCCTGCTGGGGGCCCCTGTGTGTTCCCTCAGGAAACTTTTCTGTGTAACACTATTAAATAACACCACCGGCATCAGTGGCTAGGAATAAGACAGTTCTGTGACTTTTCGGTCACTTCATGCTCCACATTATGTCTTGGAAAGGGAAGGGCAGAAAATTGGTAAGAGCTAGGTGTCCCGGGACAGAAACTTTCAAAGTGAAACCCCTGGTCCATAGTTGTTGGCACACCAAGGTACACAAATATTGGCCAACCTGTCCAGAGAGCTCTCTGTTCCTCCCTGGGACTTGCTGTTACTTATTAACAAAGATACCAAGTATGAAGGACAGTAGTGGAATGGCATCACTCTCTTGCTCTTTGGCAACTCTAACAAATATCAGCTTTTTTCTAAGCAGGAGAAGTCCAACTTCTGAACAGAGACAATATATAAATATTATTGCCTGGTCCTGCAATATGAAGATAGTCCTAATTAGAGTAAGAGTTCACGGTGTTGGGTACCAGTAAATATCATCTCACCAATAGTGTGTAATTTAAAAGTTCACAAAACTGCAATTAGGGATTTTACCCAACCATTTAAAACGAATTAGCATCTTTGAACCTGCTATTATAAGCATTAGGATTTGCAGTGTTTTATTTTTAAAGGAAGGACTACATAGACATTTAGGTTTTGGGGGTTTTTTCGTTTGTTTTTGTTTTGTCACATAAAGGATTCACTGTATCAAAGCTTCAACTAGGCTACCTTACGACTGTCGAAAAAGGTAGCTGCCTCTGACCCTTATCGTAATAACTAGTTGCTCTCTTAGTGACAGAAAAGAAAAATTGACATCTGATTTTAAAAATATCCTGGCCAATGTACTTTTTAAATGTTAAAATGTGTGTTGATTACTTTTTCGCCAAATTATGACAATTGCTATTATTTGGCATTTTAAAAATCTAGAAGTATCTCAAGGAAGAAAATCAATACCTTAAGGTAGAATCATATCTTGTAGAAAGGATTTAACAGCAGCAGTAAGCCTGGGTTCTGACAGCTACTAGATAAATTTGGAAGCCAGGAAAGATAATCAAGATACTAAGACATGTTTTAATCAGTCACATTGTAATAGGTTGCCAGGTAGTGGAGCTCATTAAAGGAAGTGTGTATTCCATGTAAGTGTATTAAATATTCAAGCATCTCAGAAGTTCATGGTATAATATGCTTCCAGTTTTCTGGGAAACTTTACCAGCTCAGAAGACTAGAAGCATTTTCCAAAGTTCTTCTGCTTGCCAAATTCTCTAGTCTTTAAATAGATCTGTAAGGATAAAGATACTGGAGTTAAAACCAGTTTGCAGAGTCAACAAAATGGAGGAGAACACTCTTATTATTGTTTTCTCACCTCATTAATGAAAAAGCATCCCATAGAGTAAAAAAAAAAATCTCAGTAGATTGATACTGGAAAATTTTAATTACCATTTCCTTCATAGTCAGTAGTAATTCCCTGCTGAATGCAGATGAATTTATATGATTTGAAATGCAGTTAATTCAAAGCACTGCATGCTTGTACTTTGGAATAGTTGGTCCCATGAGGTATGAACTCAGACATATTTGTTTTCTTCAAAGTGAAACAAGAATTCTGATTACTTTTTAATAGGAAAAGAATGGAGTTGGCAAGAATATACATAAAAACATCCTTTTATCCCTGTTACCTTAGTGATTTGGTTTTTAATACAGACACATGGCTGAAAAATAGTTTGTTCTATTGAGTAGCAGATCCATGGATAGAGATGCCAGCGAGACAGGCTCACAATCGCTGGGTATCCTTGAAAGAGAGAGCCCTCTCCCTGGGAAATTGTTTTCTTAGCATTTAGTAAAGGTCATGGGATGCCAGTATCTAAAGGTGTCCTCTTGAATTTCAAATTAATAATGACTTTGTACATTTTTTAGGTTCTTGCTTGATAGAATATTTTCATTTTCCCTATAAGTTTTATGTTTGATTCTCTTAATGAGTCACTGTGAATTTAGATGTGCCTTTGCACTCACAGTGACTAGAATGGTTCCCCTTTCACTGATAATCAATTAGTAGGGTTGTAAAAGCCCCTTGAAAGTGTGGAATTGTTAAGCACTCTACAGCTTTCCTTCATATTTACCCTGTGTGGACAAGTCTTTGAAGCATAGAACTACCCATTGATCCCAAACTTGTGTGGTATGGCTTTCCTAATTCGGTCATCTGCGTGTCGCCAAACTGGTGCTGGGACTTGAATTTTGAATAAATTTGAATGTGGTGGGATCATAATTTATTTTAACTGCTCATAGAAAATAATAGCTAAATAGCAATGTTATGAAAGTGGTATTAAATTTCCTGGGTTCAGTGCCACTCTGAACTTGAATAAGGTATTTATATATTCTATAAAAGGTCAATAATAAAACTAGTTTATAGCTTATCTTCATAAAGTTAAAATGTGTGTGAAGATAAAATGGAAAGAATTTGAGTTCTCAGAAGAAAGCTGATATTCAAATCTATGGTATCTTAGAAATTTCACAGTAATGACAGCCAGCTTTGGAATTAACTAAAACCCACAGATTTGTGTTGGAGGAGCTCATGAGAATGCATTCTCATTAAAAAAAAAAAAAAAATACTGCTTGGCCAGAGAAGACAAATAAAAGGTGTTCTGATAATGTAATATGTTTGTGGCCATCTCTTCATGGATAGTTGAAAAATATATATATATATGTGTGCAGAGAAAACCTGTTAAAAGGAAATTTGGCAAAAGAATTTATTATTTAAGAAAAAAATACTAGGTTATTGCTTACCAAATGTTTTACATCTGCATTCTTATTAAAGCAATTTGTTTGATTAAAAGTTGCAAGTTATAAAATCTCCGTAACCAAATGGTTATAAGTTACTTAGTACTTTCAGAGTGATCCTTTATTGTTCTGCTATAATTCAAAGACACATTGACTTTCTGAGAACCTGTACAGGTCATTTCTTTTAGGATTCAGGAATGGATTTCTATTTTGTTGTGCTTTATCTGTCACCAAAAATTAATACTGAATTGAAAATAAGTTTTAAGTTAAAGCACCATGATGAATATTTAGAAGGTTCTTCAGCAATGTACTGTCATTTATTTCTTGCAGGCTTGTACAGCATATGTGGATTTTATGATTTCTGTGGCCAAATTGATTCGTCAGGAAAAGGGACTGCCTGTCGATGAAAAAGAGCTTTCTTTGGAAATGAATAAAGTTATGGAATTGGAAAAAGAAATTGCCAATGTAAAACACATTTTCTCTGATACACTGAACAATGTCAACCACTTTTTATTTCTTTCTCTTCTCTATCGTATTTTAAGGGTAAAATGTACATCTCCTTAACCAAGTGATAAAAATGCATAGCTCGGGAATGGATCATTGACTTCAAGAGGACCTTTAAAACTGGAATTTTACAGTAAACCAGGTTCCAGACATCCAGGAGACATACTTAATTTGACAAATATTAAACTAGATCTACTTAATGACCTATTATAAGTGGATTACATCAATATCCTAACTATTTACAGTCAAACTGTTGTTGAGATGCCCTTGAGATTCAGGACACACTTGATTGCTAGCTATTCAGCAAAGCTGTTTTAGTTTTGATATGTACAATTTTACTTTATTTTATTTTAAAGTTTAAGGTGACCACAGAAATTGTCTCTATCCCTTTGCTAAGAAGTATTAGCCTCTGAACATGGCCACACTACAGTACGATATCACTGAGTTCAAACTGTCAGGCTGCTTATTAGCTCAGGGGAGATCCAAGAGGAGGAGTTTATCAGCAAAGCCCAAGGGGTGTGTTCCTGAGTTTCCTCTAGTTCCAGGTCAATCCTTAGAGTCTGAGTTGGCACATTCTTGTCTGAAGTTCCTCTGACGGGGTCTGCAGTCTCAAGCGAGTGAACTCTGTAAACAGCATCCGGGTTATTGATTGAACTCACGGTCAGTTTCAGTCTAGGATCCACAGAGCTCTCTGACATTGCAAACAGCAACCTGCAACTCCTAAATCCCCGTCTGCTTGTCACTTTATCATCAGAATCTTGAAGACTGAAGATCTTTCAGGGCAATTTTGGCTTTCCTGGGGCTACATGAAACCAAAAGTGTAGAATCAGAACCAGACTTTGCTTGGAGCTGCAGCTGGATGAATGGCAGTTTGATGGGTTACATGTGGTTCTGTGTTGGAAACAGAATTTTTAAAGGAGAACAGTTTATTACCCTGGGTTTTTACCTCTGGCACCTTCCAAGACCATGTTCTCCTTTGATCAGCCTCAGCTTCTGTAGTAGTTGTATCTTACCTCAGAATTCTTTGTGTCTACATTTTCTCTCCCCTCTGACACTCTGAGATTGTAGTGGGGTCTCAGTCCTCCCTGAATCACCTATGTGTCTCTAACAGTGTCCAGCACGTTACTGCGTGCAGATGTTACAAACATAATTTTTAAATGAATAAGTAAGTGACCTAAAGGGGAAATTGGAGCTGTTGTCACTTGAGAAATAATTCCCATTTTTACATTTTGTTTCTTTTCGCTTAAAATTGCTTTTACTCCTTTCAGCCACTAGTTGGGCAGTTGTTATTGAAATTTTCTTTTTTGATTCAATGAAAAAAATAATACTGGATGCTGTTGATAACACTGAACTCGTTAGGCCAGATGAGCGGACAGTCACAAAAGTAGATGCTAGAACTCTCCAGATAATCCACCTACCTGTGTTATGTACTAGGAATTTTCTCAGTCTTGCTTGCTTTAAATTCTTGTAGAAATCATTGTGCTTTTTTCTACTCTTTTTCCCGTCTGAATTTTGACTGGGACACTGAATGGTGGTAGGTGAGAGAAAGAGTATTTGAGAGAGAAACTGGAAATGACTATATTCAAGAAAGTCATTATCGTATGAAATAGCCACAGACACAGCTGAGCTGCCCATTTGGCCATAGAAGGAAAGAGGCCTGTAAATATTGCCGATGTGGTTTGGCAGTTATGAAAATATAAAAAGATTTTTGAAAAATTTTATACTTGACACTGCAGCCAAATCTTGATAATTGTTACTGAATATACTTAAAATCTCTTATATTTCTCTCTTCTTCTTGATAAGACAAAATAAATTATAACACAAATACAGAATAGAACTTAAATATAATTATGTTGTACCTATGCCATATTTCTTTTTCCCTTGTATATAGTTATATTTTTCTAAAGAGTTCTTGATCTAAAATAATGATAAGAAATTAAATCCATAGGCTACAACTAAATCTGAAGATCGAAATGATCCAATGCTTCTTTATAACAAAATGACATTAGCCCAGATCCAAAATAACTTTTCACTAGAGATCAGTGGGAAGGTAAGTAGCAGTTTTATGTACTCTCTTATTGTGCCATTTTCTAAAATTATAATATTAAAATGCAGTTTGTTAAAATTTAATGATTTTTTAATTTATTGAAATAAATTGAACATCAAAATGAATTTAGACGACATCAACCATTTGACTTCATGAAAAGACTTGAAAAAAACTATTTGACATAATTATATTTAATTAGTGTGAATTTCAAAGGTAAAAGTCCTTTCAAGGCAGCTATGTAATAATATTAGAAATTATCATAGAAAAGGGTTTGGAAACATTAAAAGCAAAAATCCTTCTGAAGGACCATTATATAGCCATTGGACTTGGACAGTCAAATAATATAAGTACCAGATTTCTTTTTAACTCTGAAAAAGGATAATTTATTCATAGAACTTGCCATGTTCTCATCAAGGCCATCTATGGAGGTGTTCAGAGCAATAATGGAGAAATAGAACATAAGAAACAGAAAAATCCATAGGTTCCATTTATAAACATCAATTGACATCTTTTTGCTTAGTTGTAATTCCTTAGCTAGTATTTAATAATCTCTTTTAAGGCTATGAATGTATTCTGTGTATTAGTTGATTCACACAATCAGGTAATGAAGCAACATTCATGGAAAAATCTACAAACCACCACATTCAGTGATGGAATTCTCTTTGTCACTAATTGCTGAAAACAAGGACTTTTTAAAGGCATAACCTACTGAGTTAGGAATTTCTTACATAGAGCTTTTTAATATAATAAGTGTTTAATAAATATGTTTTGAAATAATGGGCCAAACTGCCAAAGGAAATCAAGAAAAGTACATAGCATAAGATATTGGTAATCTTAAACATTCTCAAACATTGAAATGTGGCATTTCAGCAAGATCTGCATAATCTCCACTTCTGCTGTTTTTTCTTATATCCATTGGTGGTTGGATAACCACAATTCCCATTTAAAGAATAATAGATAAGACTCCATCTTCTGGCAACTCCAAATCCAGCTTCTGAAGTGTGAGAACTGCATGCCTGTAGACCTGATATTGATAGCTTAAAGTACATTTTGTTCATCTTCATTGGACCATCTGTGTTGTATCTATACATTTACTATACCTCTGCTAGGACAACAGTGTGCTTTCATTTACACCACCAGCTCCACTGAGATGTATTACTGTGTTTAAATTGATTGTTTATTAATATCCACCTTTAAGAGATAAACATTTTATACCCATTTAAATTTTTGCATAAACCTAGGAAACTTTATGTTTACAGCTAAATTTCTTTTTCTTTCATATTGGTTAGACCAAGAATTTGACACTGAGCCTAATTTCTAGCATATGTTTACTACACTTAGAAGCTTTGCTTTTGCTCTTAAATGGTTGGTTTAATTCTTTTATTTAAATAATTATGCTACAGAACTAATTTTTATTCAAAAATTGATTGAAGCAATTAGAGAAAAATCCTAAACAGATACCAAACTGACTATTGTGATAATTATATAGTGATGCAACTGACACTGTAACCATGTCTGACCCTGTAACCATAACTGAGTCTTGGACCCAAGAAGAGAAATCCATAATTACTCAATGTCTTGTGCCTGCTTTTTTCCAGCCATTCAGCTGGTCAAATTTCACAAATGAAATCATGTCAACTGTGAATATTAATATTCCAAATGAGGAAGATGTGGTTGTTTATGCTCCAGAATATTTAACCAAACTTAAGCTCATTCTTACCAAATATTCTGCCAGGTAGGTATGTCAGACTGCCCATGTTCCCAAAGTTTACATTTAATATCACGCTTTAGAAGCTTTGCAGCCTCATCTTTTCTGTTGCTGGGTGGTGGGTTTTTTTATGCAGAGATCTTCAAAATTTAATGTCCTGGAGGTTCATAATGGATCTTGTAAGCAGCCTCAGCCGAACCTACAAGGAGTCCAGAAATGCTTTCCGCAAGGTGAAGAAAAAATCTCTCTTTTCTTAAGACTTAAAGCATAAAGCGATCCATGGTTATGAAGGCTTGCCATGTACATTACTAGAAGTGGTAAACTTTGCCAAGAGACAAAATGCCAAATGCTGGGTATGTTGCCTGTATTTAAGCCATGTTGCCTAGGAAAGCCAGTTTTCAGGTGCTCTGTGGTCCTATGATTGTCTTCTCTGGCACCGTGATTGAATTGCCCAGGAAGGGCATGTATTGGTTATTTGAGCAGTTCATAGAAGAATACTAGCTTGGTTTTTTGTTGTGTTCAAAGTAATTTCAGGGGTATCTATCTCAATTAATTTGATTTTTCTGGTGCTTATAACATACTAGACATTCAGACAGTTGGACTACATTGATGTGGACAATCCCCTGAGAATATACCTACCTGGAGATAGCCTTAAGACCTTTTATTAGACTGTACCTGCATTATTTAAAGAATCATCATTTTCGTCCTATTGTGAGGGGAGAGGGCAGGAGGGATTGAGGAAGGAGAAATTCTCACAAATGTATTGGTTGGTGTCACGGAAAGGAAATAACTCCCTGATTGATTGAAATTTTTAGTTTTTACCCTTTAAAAGAAAATGTAGACATATTTTTTAAATTAGAGAATGTAAAAATGGTGTTTTGCTAAATTTCCCTTCCGTAAGTTAATCCCTTTATTGGTTCTTAAATTTGTACACATGCAGTTCTTCTAAGTACTGGAACTTCAGCAAAAACTTTAGAAAACAGGAATGTGTTTTCTTGTATACCAGATCTCTCCCCTGTTACATTTATTGAATATTACTTCACATTTATGTTTATACAGTGGCAACAGTGTTATCAGTGTTATTTTGTTTGTTTGGTGGAGAGGGTTGTTGTTTCTAACCCTGTCTAGAAAGATATTAACTTGCAATAGCCAACAGTTTTTCTAGGACGTGCTACTGAAAATATACCTTATTTCCAGATCATAGTAAGTAATAATTCAATTGGATTACATTTTATCCTATGCAAGGACATCCTGACATGTGAGGAGAAGCAATGAATATTGCAAGAATTTAAGAGACATAAAGAACAGAGTCCTGTGAAATTTGTGCTCTTACCACGCTTCGGCCATGTACTCCTGGTCAAATGCCATTTCCTTTTTCTCTCCCATAGGCTCTTTATGGCACAACATCAGAAACAGCGACTTGGAGACGTTGTGCAAACTATGTCAATGGGAATATGGAAAATGCTGTGGGAAGGCTGTATGTGGAAGCGGCATTTCCTGGAGAGAGTAAACATGTGGTAATGTTTTCTGCACAATACTCTATCAGCATGTGTTTGCAATGATGGGCAATTACAATAGTCCATCATTTGTTTAAAATTTCATTAATTGGCAGAGAACTTCTGAATCACAATTTGCCATTATTTCCCAGTAAATCTTATTCTCCCTCCCCCATGGGTCTGGTTTTGTTTCTGATCCTAATATTGTTTAACCCAGAACCAATTGTCTGTTTTCCAGAAGCAATGTATTCACAATACCCAGTCACGTGTTCTAATGATATAGTCATTTGTAATCTCTTCTGTTATCAAAATTGACTAAGAATTAGTATTTTCTTAAAAACCAGAAGGTAAACCAGGGTTTATTTGAAGTGTAAGACATGTACTTTATTTTTTATTGTTACTGAAATGAAGACAAGGGAACTTAAAGACATGGTGAAAGAATCTATTGAAATGCTACCTCATGCTTAACTAAACTAATAGTAATGACAGTATTTTATGTTAGTTCGTCTTTCGTGATAATGGAAACCATACATTCTGAAGATGATTTTTATTAATGTATGCATTAAGACCTATTTAATCATTAGTGTTGATAGTAGCAGTGTTGCTTTAAAAATATAATTACCCACATATATCCATTTGTTTAGATCACCAGTTTGTTTATAAGTTTACATTTATTAACATATCATTGAATCATATAAAGACAGCTTATAGCTCTATTTTTTTTTAAATTTGTGTTAGAAAAAATTAATTCATGGCCTAAATTTGCCTTCTGTTCTTTTGGTTTAAGGTTGAGGATTTAATTGCACAGATCCGGGAAGTTTTTATTCAGACTTTAGATGACCTTACTTGGATGGATGCTGAAACGAAAAAGAAAGCTGAAGAAAAGGTAAAGAGCAAAAGGCAAGGCGAATTATCAAAGAAAAATCTGTAAGAAAAGATTAGCTTTTAAGAAATTTGGGGAAAACATAGTATTCAAAGATTGCGTAAAATAAAAGCAAGCTCCTTCAAGATGCAATGTGTCCAGGAACACTTTTCATGGATGAAGATTTTTTTTTCTATGATTTTCATCTTTTATTATCTCTTTGTAACTAGCTCCTACTCTCCATGTTTGGCTCAAAACTTTGAAAGATCTCCAATTTTCCTTTTTGTTTTTTTTTAAAGGAAGTCTTCACAAAACAAGAGGAAAATCTTGTGTGAACAAGAAAGCATTAAAAGATATTATCAGTGGTTCATGTTTTTCCTCCTTTTATGAAAAATATTTAAAAGACCTCACCAATATCTAAAAATATCCCCTAATCTTTAATGTAAATTTCTAGCTAAATTTTTTTTAAGCATGCACTATTTAGTTTTTTTTAAATGACCTAGGGAGAAAAATACTAAATTTCTATTCAACCAAATGTAAGGTAGTGCATTGAGTACTATAAGGTGACCTACAGTTAGAGGGATGTTGAAGGAGCTTTTTATAACTATTCTTATTTACCCCCATTGTGCACCTTTTATTGGGACTCTTAGTATCTTGCATTAGAATAAAAGTGAGATGTCTAAGGAAATCTCAGGTTTAAATTTACTATGCCATTGTGTTGATAACTATATAAACCTAAAAGGAACATGTCCAGTGAAAACTGTATGTGTTTATGAGCAGTATTCACATGCAGCCTGATTATTCCTCTGTAGTTAGGGTAACAGGAAGAACAGACCGTTCTTTGAACTAACACAGAAAGAGTCCATAAATCTATTATAATAAGAGAAGCTGTAGTCTAGTTCTCTTTCAGGATTAGATCACATGAAAGGATTATCTTTTTCAGCTATCACAGAGCCCTGAGTGGGTCAGGTCTAGAATTTGGCACCCCAGTATAGCTATCTTTCCATAATTCTGTATGTCCTCAGAAGTTCAGGCTGGATTTGCTCCTTTCATGTTCTAGCTATCACAACATGGTACTATTTGATGGTAGCCAATCAAATTGTTCTAAGTAATCATTTCCCAAGGTGGTGTCATGAAACTCTGGACCTGCCAAGTAGCTCTATGAAAGATTCCCATGGTCAAAAAGAGTTTAGGAAACATTTCCTGCAGGAAGGCTTCCCTGATCCCACCCTCGACTAGGTTATATACCTGTAGGGTGTGATCTTATGGCACCATACATCACACTTGAGAGTTAAGATTCATTTTATTGCCTACCATTGACCTTTATAGTAAACTCTCCAGGAGTAGAAATTTTTGCCTAGAATTGTATCCTCAGCCTCTTACAAAGTACCTGGCTTGTTGTATACCCTTGAAGACAAATTGAATGAATAAATAGACAAATTAATTCATCCCATTGGACACTTACAATTACTTAATTTTAAACTCTAAGTAGTCTTTCAATGAAGAAGGCTGCTTAACGTTTTTGTCACAGTATCTACCCCAAATATTTGACAATATATCCTTTTCATGTAGTACCTCTTATTTCTGTAGATTTTGTATCCCTTAGAACACCTTTTGGGGAAATACCTTCTAGAAAATAAAGTGCCATTGAGAGAGAGATGATTTGTCATGGGCTGATGGTATGGAAAGGAAATGGGCTTGGCCAAACTGATTTAGTGACACATCTGTCTGATCCACTGGGGAAATCCTAGGCTTATGAAACAGATTTGTAACAAAACCACATCCATTTGATGGTAAAACAAATAATTCAGAGATGCAAGCTTAATATCCCATGAAAATATTAAATTAGTTAAATTATTTAAGAGCAATGTGATATGATAAAATCAAAAGTCAACTATCTTTGAGAAAAATGAGAGAAATAAAAAATAGAAATAGGAATAGCAAATAGTAAACAAGTGGTACTGATGAAATAATTACAATAAGTAAGCAATTTTAAAATAATAAAAATAGAAATAGTAGTAAGGTAGTGGTAAATATGAGATGGTATAACAAGGAAAACGCTGTTTTCTACTTGTTTAACTAATGTCATTCATTTAACTGCGGGAAGTTAGGTACACTAGCTCTGGAGACCAAAGGAGAACATAAAAACTCCAGGAACCAATATTTAGGAAGAATATTAGCATTAAACCTGTAAGCCCACATCTGTTTTCTCAGCCAAATCAGTGAAGTGGAAAGATAATTATAAGCTGCTAGAATGGAAGTTCTAAATATTACCCCTCCTGTAAAATTGAAGAAAAAAGCCTTTCAGAGAAAAAGTTCATAAAAGTACAATACATGTGGAACAGTGACTTGTCAGTTTTCATTTTGGTTTTCTTGGGAAAGCTGTAGCCTATGAGAATAGGGTATTAGAAGCTAAATTTCAGAACTATTTTTTGTTTATTTTGAACTCCAGGAAAAAGCCAATGCAAAGATCTCTGTTTAAACGTTGTCAGATATTCGTCTTGTAAACAGTATGGATCAGGTTATTCAACTGCTGTCAAGGGCAAATTATAATGTTTGCATTTGGAAGTTCATAATCATGCTCACATCAATATTCTAATTTTCATAGGCCTTAGCAATTAAAGAAAGGATCGGCTATCCTGATGACATTATTTCAAATGACAACAAACTGAATAATGAATACCTTGAGGTAAGTCTTTATAAAGACTGCACTGATGATGCCTGGGGCTGGTGGCAATGTCATTTCTAGCTATGAGGGGGGCCAGAAATTATGTGAAATAGCCTACACCCAGAGGTCTTATTATATTGATATTAAGCCTTTAACACTGAAGCCAGAACTATGTTTGTTTTAGTTTTAACCTATTGTTTCATGGGCTGGTCTGTATTTGGTTTTGTTATTTTGCTTTTCATATATTCCATTTTAAGAGTAGTGATAAAAATCTGGTGTTTTTTAAAGAGCATTAAGACATAGACATTTAAGTGATGAACAGGCAGTACTCAGGCTTCTTATCTCATTTTATACACGCCTGAAAGTCAAATCTTCAGCTTTCCTTCCACTTTCTAATTATTCCTCCACTGGGTAAACAAGGTCATGCCTTCTCTATTTGAAAAAAAATCTACTATTTGAGAATGGGGAACTATTTTATTCTCCTTTGGTAATGTAACAATGAAAAGAAAACAGAGTTGATTGAAGTCACTACAGTATTGATTTCAGACTCAGCTAAAGGTCCTGTCGTTAACCTTGCAGTCACCACAACTACTTGAAACCCTGGTGACAAGGTGACCCTTGCCTAGATCTGGGGATGACAGCGATTCCTAATCTGTTGATTACTAGCATAACACGGGAGTTTGCAAGGCATAGTGTCCTCTTTTCTTTTTCCATTTGCAGAAAAGCTTGACTTTTTATAAAATGAGCTAGCTGTAGCATGTGAGTCCCCGGGGCCCTTGTGGCAGGAGTCTAATGGCTGAGCACATAGTCTCACTGCTGAATTGCTTGGGTTCAAATCTCAGCTACACCTCTCACTAGCTGGCTAAGAGCATAAGCTCAAAGTCAGACTCCTAGGGTTCAGATCTCAGCTCCATCACTCATTAACTTGGGCAAGTGACTTAATTGTGCTTCAGTCTCCTCAGCTTTAAAATGGTGGTAACAGCCCATCTTCATAAGATTATTATGGGGATTAAAAAATGTGATATATGAAGTTCTTATAACATAGTAGGTACTAAATATGAATGCTTTTATCTTGTCTGTCCTGTAAGGATTAATATCAATATAGAAAAACTTGTTTGACATTTAGTTTCATTTGTTTAATTACAAAAGAATAGACTGAAGTAGTGATTCAGCCAGCGCAGCAGTGATCTGTAATATAGAACTAAGCTAGTTGGAACTTAACTTTTCTTTGGCAAGTTTTGGTGTTCTCTGTTAACTTTATTAAGTGATAGAATGTAAGAAAATATCTCTTAATGTTATTTAGCAAAAACTTTGAAGATACCGGTTTTAATATTTTTCCCCAAATCTTTTAAATTAATATAGTTGAGCTACAGGGAAGACGAATACTTTGAGAACATAATTCAAAACTTGAAGTTCAGCCAAAATAAACAGCTAAAGAAGCTTCGAGAAAAGGTGGACAAGGATGAGTATGTATATTCCAGTTTTTTCTAAAAATATGTTCATTCAGAAGAGGGACCTTGTTGGATTAAGAGAAAGAACCTGGTGTAGAATAATGTTAAAAGGTGTCATGTTCTCTTTCTATTGAGTACTTCTAAGAGCATCTAAGACTATACCAAAGATGAGTCAGGGATTTAATCAAAATTTAAACTTTTTTCATTAAGGTGTCCTTAGACTACCTGCGGTTTCTTCTCATATGATTGTCTGTCCCCTCTACTTTGTTTGTGGACAGGGCTCTCAAGAACACCTTAGCCTAAGTAATCCATAGCTCCTGCAAGCCTTCTCTGAGGCTGTATTACTGTGCCCGGCATTATCATCTGCCCTCAGCCCCACCTGTTTTCTATCGGTCCATCATCCTGCAGCTCCATGCCCTTCCTAGATTGCTCCAGGTAACACTTCTGTCAACCTTGTGGTAGCCAAACATGAGATATCAGGACTCACTCTCATTCGTAGTTTTCAAATGCTCTTAATCTCTGCTTACTAGTGGCATTAGTACATTGCAGTAACTATTAGTTTAATGTTCATTTTTCAGTTAAATGGATGTGTCTAACATATTTATCAACATAAGTGTTTATGCACTTAAATCCCTAGAACTGCTTGTGCTTTTAGCTCCTAGAAAGCAAGGGACCATTCAGCACAGTGCTGAACACATAGGAGGTTTTCAGTTAAAACTAAATTAATGAATGAGTGAGCAAGTGAAAAGTAAATATACTAGTTTGATTTTTGTGGTAACTGACGCAATATCATACCAAGTCCAGGTGTCATTGGGAACTGGGAGAATCAAAGGTGAACTTTGATTGTATTACATTACATTACAGCAGCAGAGGGTATGAAAGACGTGTTATAATAAACTGTATCACCAGGAGGAAAATGTGCCAAGAAAGGTACAAAGTGCAGAAGGACTATTTGATAACAGGACTCTTCTATTAGTAAACCAAGTCCAGGTTGGACAAAATTCCTAATATGGAAATGCCAGTTTATTTCAATCCCTGTACGACATTTTGAGCCCTTAAGGTACCCTGAAAAAGAGATTGATTTCTTTTGCTGACCTCTGTGTTTACACTGGAGCAAATGTTATATTGTCTGGTGCTAAAAATGAGACAGCAAATGTCACAGAATGTTTAGTGTCCCAGGTGGGAAAGAAAGATGGAGAATGGGCACATATGGTTTGTGTTATAATCGGTTGTCAGTCCTATCTCTAGAAACAAACAAAAAGTCATCAAAAATAATATCCTGTGGGAAAATTTATAATCTGAGAATCCTTATAAGTCTGAATATTTTTATTTCTTTAAAACTAATGGTTGTTAGCACTGAGTAAAATATCTACATACAAATATCATCGAATATTCTTTCTGAAAATAGCTAATATAACCTGCACCCACCTGACACCAGAAGATTTCTTCATAATTTAAAAAATAGTTGTTGAATTATTGCTTGATGTTTTCTTTAGAAATTAATATAGTCCCAGCTCCATAGTCATTTCGTAAAATGGTGTGCAGTTTTCATTCCTTTTTATCGTATGTGTTGACTTTCTCTGAGTCTTTTTCTCTTTACTATAGATAATCGAAAGTGACAATTGTATATAATATTTAAATGAATATTTGCTCAGTAGCATGCATAGCTCAGTAGTACTTTTTGGATCCTTTCTATGAGCTTCTGACTGTTAATCACAAGTGCAATATGATGTATAAGGTCTTCTCTGCCATACCAGGCTAGTTTTTCTTCCTTCCCCATCTTCTACCTGTATGCTGAGTACAAGGGTTCAAAACTCAGGCTGCACTTTAGAGTCACCTGGGGCAGAAACAGAGACACAGATGTAGAGAACAAACGTATGGACAGCAAGGGGGGAAAGTGGCGGGGTGGGAGTGTGGTGAGATGAATTTGGAGATTAGGATTGACATGTATACACTAATATGTATAAAATAGATAACTAATAAGAACCTGCTGTGTAAAAAATAAACAAAATAAAGTTAAAAAAAAAAAAGAAATAGTACTGATTCCCCAGCTCTACACCACCCTAGATTGTGATGTACATACCTGTAGGCGGGGACCCAGGTATTGGTATTCTTTTTAAGTCCCACGCCCCCTTCTCAAGTCAGAACCCCTGCGTTAGTATTTGTTCCTTTTTGTGTTGACTCATACTTGCTCATATTCAATTTTGTGAAATTTTTTTACAAGGTGATATCTTTAATTTGGCAATTTAGCTTTAAAATTTAGTGTTTGTCTTCCAAAATATTGGAAGTACTTTTGACAGTGATTGCATTAAATCATTAGGACTGTACCCTGTAGATTACAGCATAATAAAAGTTCTTCCTATTTTATTGAGTTTTCTTATAGTGAAAGTTTTGGACTTAATTTGTACCTGCTTAATAGCAATAAAGTCACTATGTTTTCTTTCCTTTTTTATATAGCATCAAGTTCAAGTCCTCACTGTGTATGTTCAGGCAGATAACATCTATTGCTTCTACTTTATTCATGTAACCTGCAGTTAACTCAGAGAATTACATTTTCAGATGCTCAAGTCCTCACTCCTAGGGTCTTGCAGGACAAACAGGTGTCCATATCCACAGTAGAGGAGACAGAAATGAGAAAAGCTATTGATTATAGTAGGGTTATATTGTCGGATATTATAGAGAAATGATGATGCATTAAATTTTCAAGGCAGCAATGAATTTAAATAAATTCAGTCAATTAACCAAATAGTAAGCTTCAGGACTTTTTCTTTTCTCACTCCACGTGCTCTCACCGGGCAAACTCGTATACTTATTTGCATCTTCTACTATCATTATGACCCCTGAATACATGTATCTGGCCCAGGTCTGTTTGCTGCGCTCCAGATCCAAATGTCTAGCTGTCAATGAAACATCTCCATGCAGGTGTTCCATTGACCCTACAAACACAGCATTTGCCTTTTTGAGAAAAAACTTACCATCTTTCTCCCTTGATCCCCCTAGTTTCCAACTTCTATCTTATTGCTACCAAGACAGAAACCAGGGGTTCATCATCCTAGACCACTCCCTTTCTGTCATCTCTGATATCTACAGTGATACCTACTTCAAATCCCATTCAAAAAAAAAAAAAAAGTTACATCCACCAGCTGCTAATTAAATATTTTATAGGCATGAGAGGGTGTGGATCTCCATCTTAACCATCTCCATTGTCATGCCCTAATTCAGACATTTCTCATTGTTCACCAGAGTGATGATAATATTTTCCTAATCTTATCATCAATCATCTCACAGTCCTTCAGCTAACTCTCCATGCTACTGCCTTAGAGAGCTTTTAAAGACACAAATTGAGTCATGTCATTTTCTGATGAAAACCTTTCCATACGTTTGTTTTGCCCATCTCATGAAGCGTGTACAGAGCTCTGTGTACCTCCCTGTAACAGCACTCCAGAATTCCTTTAGAGTCACCCTACCCCACAGCATTGCCCCAAATCTCCACCCATAGGAATTACTGTAAAGTCATCGCTGCATCTCTTCCTCCTCCTTATCCCTTACCAGGGCCACCCTTTCTGCCCTGTTCATTTAACAGAAACCAACACATGGTGTGATTCAACTTGAGCATTATCTCCTTACTCATAGCACCCCCTTACATGATCCCCTTCATCTTGTCCCTGTGCTATCCCTTACACACATTTTAGTCACAGCACCAGTACATCTGATTACATTTAGCTGGACTAGGCCTTGTTGAAAGCAGAAACAGTGTATTTGTGTCACCAGAGATTGAACATTGATGAGCAGAACGCCGACCTTTCCTCAATGATGATGGAGTGAATGATTGATAAAATTGCCAGTTTGTAATAATGCTTACAAAGGAACTCAGCCACTAAAGTAAATATTGACACATCCAAGCATTTCACCATCATTGTTGGTGAAGATGTCCAACATGATCTCTGCTGTTCTCTCTGCTTAAAAATTCAAAACATTAAGGAGGTCTGGAAGTCTGCATGTGATATGCCTGAGTTAATCATTTGGCTAAAAGGACTTCTGCCCATTTGAGCCCCTGGCAGCTGCAAAGGACAAAGGTTTAAATTTAAAAGGCTCTTGGCTCATGTGGTTTCTGAGTGCCTAGCTTGTGTTTCCAAAATTATCTCAAACATCATGTTCTCTGGGGACTTAATGACAGTTTGTAAAAAGTTTCAAACACATCATGTTATCAAATAGTAATAATGTTAAATTGAAACTGTAATATCCATTGGCAAAATTACTTAGTGATATATCTAAAATGATTTACTGCCAGTAACATGATTATTCACTTAGACTCCATGGAACAAACGTAAACCTCTGAAAAGAAACAATGTACGGGAACAAAATAAAATGAATTCCTTTTCTTATTTTTAGACTTGATATTATCTTGTTAGTTTCTCAGTACAGAATTTTCTGTAATATAATTGGGACAGATAGTGCCAGTGTTTGTAAATTATGACCATTGAGCATGTGGAGTTGCATTTTGTAAACTACGAAGACTTATTTCATTGCTGCTTCTTTCCTGCTGTTGTACATCAAAATAAAAACAAGCTGACATTAACAGCAGCCAGCTCAATAAACATTTTATCCAGCAGCTACAGTGTGTAAAGCACTGTGCTAAGGATATAGCACAGTAAAGTAATGAGTAAGGATAAAGAGGATAAAGTCATGAGTAAGACTCATAGCCTGTAATCTAGTAGAAGAGGCAGGTGAGCAGCAATGAAAGCTGATAGAAAGCAGAGTTGGTTGGTGCTATTACAAGACAACAAAGTGCTAAGATAGCACTGTTTTTTAAGCCACAATTAAACCTTTACTTATTAGTAAAACAACTAATTGTTGTTTTACTAATTGTTGTTTCTCTGGAAACAACATGTCAGCATTTAAATTAATATTGAGGTGAACAGAGTATTCACTTAAAACAAAACCAGACAAAATGGTTGGTTCATTTCTGTCTTCTTCATTGCTTCAAGTCTGCTGTCTTTTCTAATCTGGGCTAATTGAATGTTTGCAAGCCCCTGAAATGAGTGTTGGTACTGAGGTTGGCAGCCCAACAGCTGTGGCTTTATGTGGTTCTTCCTGAAAGGCCAACACCACCAAAAATAGCAGGGTGGCTGGTACCAGCATAGTTTTGCCACTGCCGTGAGTTACTATCAATTTTTTGTGTCTCAGTTCTGCCAGTTACTATCTATGGCCTTTTAAAAGCCATGAAGTTTCCTTATTTATAACATGAGCAGGTTGATTTAGACTTCATAACATCTCTAAGGTTCTTTCCAGCACTAAAATTTTATGGCCCTTACTGTGAAGTTTTGACAAGAGCTAGGATGTTTTACTCCCTGGCTTCTCCACATCAAGTGACCCAAGAGAAAAAGAACATATTCTTGGGAGTTAGGGAAGTACCTCACTTCTTTCTAAAATATCTCTTCTGATATTTACCCTTCACTAACGTTTCTAGACTCAATCTTGTAACTAAGTCTGTATCATTGAACTTAAAGAAGAATAGTTATAGAGGACTTATGTGGGTAAATGAGAGGATACACAGGTGGAGAGTTGATAGGACCTGTCCAGGGTGGGCACGCAGACTGCTGGAGACTTGGGACACAAGTGACTCTCCATGATGTAGATGTATGGGGAAGATACACAAAACAGATTATTCGGCTCATCAAGTACTACTCAGCCAGAAAGACAGAATCACAGATAAATTAAACTTGGACAAGTCACTCTAATTCCCTATGGCAGTATCTGCCCTGGTGTGCCCATGTTCTACACATATTATAATAGATTAAAATGTTAGAGTTCCATCTTTTAGATTCCCATCAGGCCAACAGACTATGCAATTTTTCAACATGTTTTTAGGTTATAAGCAAAATACATTTTACCACTAAAAACATTTCTGCATTTTAATTAGCACCCAAGCAGGGTTTTGTTTTCAGAGGGGGAAGAAGAGGTAGGGAGGGAAGATAAAAGTTAAAAGGTTTAAACAGGGAGAACTTTGCAAAAGTAGTCTAGAACTTTATACCAGTGAACCCTCTTGAGAGGGCAATGTCCAGTTAGTACATGACTTCCAGTTTCCATGGCTCTCTACAACCTGCATAACACCTAGGCTTAGTGGCCTCCACCCTCCCAGGGTCCCAAGGATGAGAAGGGTCAGTACTCTTGGGGCTTGGAAGGACCCACTGATATGCCAAGACCTAAATATGTGTTGAGTGCCTATCATGTTCCCAACACTGTGCTAAAAGCCCTAGAGATACTATTAAGAACAAAACATGAAATACACAGTTGGGACTACGTTGAGATTAAAAGCTTCTGCATAGCAGAAGAAATGAAAAGGCAACCTAAGGAATGGTAGAAAATATTTGCAAATCACATATCTGGTAAGGGGTTAATCTCCAAAATATATGTCACTCCTACAATGCAATAGCAAAAAAACTAATAACCCAATTAAAAAATGAGCTAAGAATTTGAATAGACGTTTCTCCAAAGAAGACATACAAATGGCCACCAGGTATATGAAAAGATGTTCAACATCACTAATCATCAAGAAAATGCAAATCAAAACCCCAATGAGTTATCACATCACTACCATTAGGACTGCATATTGTTTTTTTTTTAAAAAAAAGACAAAAAGTGTTGGAGATGATATGGAGAAATTTGAACACTTGCACAAATGGTTGGAATACAAAAGGGTGCAGTAGCTATGGAGAACAATATGGAGGTTCTTCAAAAAATTAGATATAGAACCACATGACCCAGTAATCCCACTTCTGGGCATATAGCCAAAAGAATTGAAATCAGGATCTCAGAGAGATATTAGCACTCCCATGTTCATTGCAGCACCATTCATGTTAGCTAGGATGTGGCAACAACTTGTTTCCATCGACAGATGAAAGGTGAAAGAAAATGTGGTCTGTATATGAAATGGAATACTACTCAGCCTTTAAGAAGGAGATTCTGCAGTATGCAACAACATGGATGAACTTAAGAACATTATGCTAAGTGAAATAAGCCAGACACAGAAAAATAAATACTGCATGATTCCACTTATATGAGGTATCTAAAATAGCCAAATTCATAAAATCAAAGGAGAGAATCATGATTACCGGGAGCTGAGGGGAGGAGGAAATGAGGAGTTGTTCATCAACAGGCATAAAAATTCAGTTAAGCAAGATTAATAAGGTATAGCATCGTACCTAAAGTCAACAATAATGTATTGTACACTTAAAACGTGTCAAGAGGATAGACCTCATGGTGACTGTTCTTACCAAAATTTTAAAAAAGAACAAAACATGGAACACCCCTGCCTTCATGTAGTCACTGTCTAATGAGCTAGACAACAATGGACTTATAACATCACATTATATCATTGCTAAGAGTTATACAGGATGTAAGAGCTTTCAGTTCTTTCCTGAAAGATCGCAAGGTTATTCTTAACCAGGAGAACAAGTACCAAAAGAAAATTCTGACAGAAAAAAATCCACCCGCCCATATATGTTCCAAATAGGGCATTTCTCTGAATTTGGCCCGTGACCCACATGAGGGCACACGTGCGTGCGTGTACACACATATAGAGTTATTGAAGACTAAAAAGATGGAGTCTTGCTGCCAAACTTAGAACCACACACAGCCAACTGATGACTTCTAGGGAGAAAATTAGAGTAGTGATTTGTGTTGCTTTCTGTTGAAAGAGAAGTGGATTCTCCCAATGTCATGTCAGCATAGGAGTCCTGGCTCTCACCTCTCAGAGGATCAGGTGAGTCACTCAGAGTACTTCAGTCATGTAAACAACTCTTATGCAACAACAATGAGCAGTGGAATAGGCTCTTTGGTCCTACTGTGCTTTTGCCTTTGGGTAAAATATTGTACCTTAGGCAGCAGTGGAAAGAGCTTGTGCTCTGGAGTCGGGGCGGTGATGGGAGGTGGGGGCTAGAGGGAGTACGCAGTCTTGAGGTAAGATTTTTCCTCTGCCACTTATTCACTGTGCGAACTTAGACAACCTACGTAATACCTCTGAGCCTCAATGATTCCTTTATAAACTGAGGATAATAGCATTTATTTTTGCCTTGTGGGTCATTGTGTTGTGTAATATGCTTGCCACGTAACTTAGGTGTTCATTAATCAGTAGCTATTGTTGTTAAGATCTGGTCATTATGAGACTTCAGGGTGGCGTAGAGGCCAGCATCCTAAAGCTTCTTAGGGAAAGGGGCAGGCCTAAATGTGAAGCAGTCTAAAAATGAGCACTTTCATTTTAAAAGAGGATGGCAAGGAAATGGCATTCATTTTTGTGATGCAATTTTATGTGTGATGCAGATCAACATGTTAGAAGTAGGGGATTTGATTGGAAGATGAGAGTGTCCTCTTTCTCCCTAGTTTATATATCATTTTCCCTGTTGTATTGCTAAATCTGTAAGTAGGAAAAAGAGTTTGAGCTATGACGTGCCTTAGTTTCTACACCTGAAAATTGGAGGTGTCATCTATCTTATTCGTATGGTTTGAAAGATGAATGAAAATATATAGAAAAGCTTGAAGTTTTGATGAGGGAATATTAATAAATGTAAAGCATTACAGTGGCAACTGCAATTACAAAATGAGAATTCTCCTTTCCAGAAGTACTTGAGGAAGACAGAGAAAACCAATGTATTGTACTACTGATGTCAAAGGAGTTGCTTCAAGGCCACAAGATGCTAAGAAATTGAATGCTTTCAGGGAAAGGGGCATTAATGATTTTGTTGCTTAAATTTTTTAAGTTGCACATGAGTGAGCAAAAGAAGTTTTATTCCAGGTGCCTTTGCAATCCAGTGGGTTTATTATATCCATAAGGCTATAGGATCAGTCTGTAGACTTCTGCTTTTCTTCCCTGCAGTAAAAATGTTGTCTCTGTTCTTTCATCTCATCACCACTTAGGTTCTTCAGGGTAATAAGAGATAGAAGAGAAACACACCTGGTCCCCCTCTCCAGGGCATATCATTCATATTTCCCAGCTACATTGTTAGTTCAGCTTCGAGGGCCATGCTGCTTATAGTGGCCCTTTGTCCTACTGTAAGTGCCCCAAAACAAGAACAAGATTACCTGACAAAATTATGTCTCAGAAATTTAAAATAAAGTTTGCTTACTTCTTGCTTCCCCACCCTTCACTTTATACCACACACACCCATCCATACTCCTACACACATACCGGAGGCAGGAAGAGAATTCAAAGAACAGGGTGATATCTCCTCCATCTCTCAGGTTCAATACCTGCTCTAGGAGATGCTCGTGTCTGGCCTCCATACTTTAAAGGTATCTTCAGATAACCTGCACTATCCATTATGTTAGTGGATACTTGGTTTTCTCTTTAGTTGTGCAATTTCTCTTTTCTATGCTGCTATTCACGGTCAGATTTGTCTGTTTTCCATAAATGAAAACTTCTCCTGAAACTTTGAGGCTGCATCCAAATCAAAAGAACTTACATATTTTGTTACATCACCATTTACTTTGAAAAATATTTTCTTTGTCCTATTAATTTAGCTTTTATAGTAACATAGTGAAATACTTCATGATTGACCACAAATATTAGACATTGAGTCTGTAGCTGTTATCATCACACTAAGATGTAATGATCCTGTCACAGTACCTCAAGTTCTGATCATCCCCAGGGACAAAGTGCCCTGTACTTTTGAATCTGGGTAATTACCCAGGGGTAGTCTGAGGACGCACTGTGAAAGATCTCAAGGAAGAAAAGGCAAAAACACTGCACACTAGTGCTCTGTGAACCTAACCACCATAATTCTAATTTTATTTGAGTGTCCTGTGGTCATAAATAGCTACGTATTTTCGTGAAGGTGTAATTCACAGAGGACATTTTAATATGTAAAACCCTCCCTGCTGGAAAGTTACAAACATTAATCAAAGTGCAATCTTAACCCCCCTCAAAGTAATGTAACAGAAGAGCAGAAAAATCACTAAAAAAAAGGTGTGACATTTATTTTTACAAAAGCAATAAACATGAGATGGGTAATATAAACTTCATTCATCTGTGTCCTACTTCTGAGATCTGCTGCTATCTGAAACATTAGTTTCCTGTATCTAGTTCCTTCCCTCTGTAATATAATAATTTAAAAAAAAACAAAAACATTTTGAATTGGCACCTTTTGTATTTCATTATTAGCATTGTGCCTGAGTCCAGAACCAGCAATTTGCATATTATTTGTTATTACCCATTAAAGTCCATGCAGAGTATACCATCACTAAATCAGAAGTTCATAATTGAACAAATGAAACCTGAAAATATGTTAAATTCACTTTTATAACAATTGAAATTTAATAATTTTAATAATTATAAGCTGTTTATGCATAAAATCTACTGCCATATTTGCTATTACCAGGGAGGAAGAAATTTTCCTCTACCCTTCCAGGATCTTCTGGCTGATCTAAGAATTAAATTGACATGAGACAGATTAACAGGAGAAAAGTCAAACAAAATTTAATAACATGTATATATGGGAGAGACCCAGGAAAACTGAGTAACTTGCCAAGATGGCTGAATCCCTCACCTTAGGTACCATCTTCAGCTAGATACAAAAGGAGATTGGGGTAGTGGCTGGAGACTTCAAAGGGGAGGAGGGCAATTCACATGGAGATGGAAAAGCAAGTGTTTGTTAAACACTTGTTCTCTGGGTCATGCTGAGACAATGGAATACAGAGTGGACTCTGACCTCTGGGCTCTGTCAAGTTTCTCCCACCACACCTGGCCCATATTCTTTGAACTTACCTCTGGTGATGGCTCTATTCCAGGAACAGGACCTCTATCTAAAACTTTTTTAGGCAGTTAGGAGGCAGGTCAAAGTCTCTTCCTGAGTCTTTTGGGCCTTGATTTGTTTTCAAGTCAAAATAATCCTCATACCAAAGAGACATTTGGGGGTGGCAAGTTTTGCTCTCCTACACTATCAGAATGTTGAGGACACATCAGAAATATCTTTCTAAAGTCACTGCAAGGAACAGCGTTTCTCCTCAGGAGTAGTATGAGCACATTTCCTATTTTGCCCCTCCTGCCAGACAACCGTGAACCGTACTTGAGTCATAATAACTGTGTGAATATATATAAACATAGTCCTAATACATCATTTTCCCTGATCCTGAGTTTTATTTATACAAATGTTTTGTTTCATAATCTTTTGGGTCACACAAACAAAATCTACCTGTCCTATGTAGTTTCTGATCTCTAGATTTTAATCTAACACCCCTGGGATTACAAGTATATGTTTTTGTTGTGAGTCACCATAAAGCATGTGGGAAAAGGTGGAGTTTAATTAAAATAAATAAAATTATATGCTTATAATCAACAACCTGCAAGAAATTAAAATATTGATGACTCAGCTGTGATGAAATTAGGGAGGACTAAGCTATCTGTCACACCATCCTGTCTGAAAATGTTTTCTGTTTACAACAACAATATCAAACCAAAGAAGAAACACATTGATCAACTATTCCCCCACCCACACCCTCCATCTTCAAAGTTATTTTCTTCCTAAAGAAAAATTCACAGAAATTCTATCTGGATTTTCTTTTCAAGTCCCAAATCCTTTATATGAATGTCTTAGTCATGTTATTGGAGACAGAATTCATGCTTAATTAGAACTTATCAGATAGTTGTTTTATGTCGCCCTCCCTGAGTTATTTTTAAGAGATCAAAATAGGACTCATATCTGAAATCTGACAGTAGTTATTGAAATTGTAGCTAAAATGCTGATTTAGGGGTGCTGACCTTGTATTGCTTATCTTGCAAAGCAGGGTCTGGAAACAGTTCTGATTTAACCTCATTGCACTAATTACTATAAACTCCTTCCATGAGTAGGATAATAATTGCCATTCTAATTGTTGCCCTAAAAGTGGAATAACTACAATGCAGTCATTAGATAATAATATATGATTGTCTTAAGTGTATGCATGTGTGCTGACATTTAAGGAGGTATCTGAAGTCAAGCAGTACCCATTTTTCAATGAGTATATGAGGATATGTGTAATAGTCTATTAAGATGGTAATATTACTCCTGTTGCACAAAAGTGTTTAACAGTGATTATTGATGTGCGGTCTTCGTAACATCTGAGCAGAAAGACATTGGAACACTGGCACCATCCTTTAGCTTAACGCTGGCTGGATTGTTGTTGTTTTTTTTCTCATTCTGTCTTGTATTATAGTTATTTATGCCTCTTTATCACCTCCTCAACTAGAGTTTTCTGAAGTCAGGAATTGTATTTTATAAAATCTTTAGATTCAATGTAGAGCCTAATTCATGGCATACATGGGCAAATCTACTTAAGAACCACCTGAATTTCATTTTACAGTCATTATACAAAAATATCCCTTTGCTCTCATAGCTGGTGTGCCATATTTTAAAGAAATAATTTTAAATGGCAATAATCAGAGGAGGCACATTACCCAAAACTAAATACCTGCCCAAGGGATCTCTTAGTCCCCAAAAAGGCTCCTCATAAACTATGAATTTAAAAAAATTTAATTCATAGTTTACAAAGAGTCTGAAATTTTAGCAACCTGCATTTCGATATTCTGTCAACTGCTCCACAATTGTTGGCATAGTTTACCTAGTATCAGGAACACGGAGCTAAACACATTTCAATATAATTTTAATCCATTGCAGTTTCCAAAGAGATACATTAGAATGGGTTTTGTACTGTCAATTGCCTCCATTAAAAATTTATGCAAATTAAAAAACAGATTGCAGACCTGGATATATTCCTATATTTCAAGAAGTGGAAATACTTTCAATGAACTCTCTCACCTAGTGAGCTAATTTTAATTTGTTGATCATATTTCAAACAGAAAGTTAAGATTCATCTAGGAACAGTGATAATGCTTTTATTGTGGTGAGCAGATTAAATCAGATAATGCAGTATCGTTTGTAACAAGTTCTTATGTTTTCTATAGGTGGATAAGCGGAGCAGCTGTAGTCAATGCATTTTATTCTTCAGGCAGAAACCAGATAGGTAAGGTCTACTCCTAAATAATTATTCAATATTTCTCTGTTGTTCCCAAGCGGTAGTGCTTTGCGTGACCAATTTATTATACTCCCCATAAAAGCACAGCGAGGCTGAGTTACGGATTTATTGAATATCCTCCTTGAAAGTAAATGCATCCATGTACCTCTTTTCACTAGCAAAATTTAAATCAGTGTAAATCACACTAAGTAGTTTTGTTTCTTTTACAATATTCTCATTTATAGTTGAATGGTTTGTCTTATTTCTAACTACTTTTATTTTATTTTTAAATACTTTTTTAAAGTCCCTTATATCGCCATAAAGTTATATTAACTTTAGGACTTTCTAAGTGTCAGCAGCTTAGGTGGTTTAAAATTCCAAGAACCAAATTTTCAGAAATCCAATTTTTCTGTCGATTTTGTACACTGGCACTGGTAGAGATGGTCTGTTCTGTATCATCTTTTTTTCTAGAAGATTCCAAGAGGCTCAGAAAGTTGAAAAGTCAATTATGCTAGGTTGAACCATATGAAATTTTATTTATTAACCACTTCTGATCAAAAAAATTTTATATGTTCCCTAGTAGTAGTATCACAGAAATATGCATAGAAATTAATACATGAGTGACTAATATAATGAATAATGAAATAGCTTAATATAACAAAGATATATTTTTTTCTCTTCCTGGGAATACTGCGACATCTTGAAACTCTCTCTTAAGTATCTCACAGATAGACCCATTTTTTCCCAAGGGTTTTTAGTATGTAGAAAGGCAACCAACTGATTCAGTACTTCAGTGGGAGTATTCTAAACAAACAGTACAGCCAGCTTCTCCAGGTGTACTCAGTCCAGCCCTTCATTTCTCAGTGTAGTCAAGAATCAAGAGGGAAGATAAGATTTGATGACACTTTCCCCTGTTGCTTTTATTTTATTTTTATTTTATTTATTTATTTTTTTGGCCACGCCACGCAGCTTGTGGAATCTAAGTTCCCCGACAAGGGATTGAATCCAGGCCCTTGGCAGTGAAAGTTGTTGAGTCCTGACCACTGGACCACCAGGGAATTCCCCCCCACCCCCATTGCTTTTAAACCTAGGAAGTGTTAAATTAAGAAATCATCCACATTTTCTTCCAGTATTTTTATAGATTTTTATTTTTGGAGCAAATCTTTTGTCTATCTGGAGCTTATTTTGGTACATGAGATGAAAATGAATTATGATCAGAAAAGTTTGTCTTTATATAACAAATAGGTAATAATTAAGGCATGTGTACTAGGTTAAAGTCAGTTAGTTCGAAGTCTAGGGCAATACATCTCCCAGCTAGTGAAATGATTACCTAAACCTAGATCAGAGCCTGTTTAATGATCAACTCAGAACCCATGCAGTCTATCTTTGTTATGTATTTCTAGACACCATTCAGACCTTTTCTTAGAAGCTCCATTATCTTGGGAGAGTCTTCACTTTGAAGACCTCTTGAGGTCTGTCAGTGTAAGATCTAGTTCATTGTAGACTTGGACAGAACAGGATAATTGACTTTTAATGGAATCCCAGGGCAAATTGAGGTGGCCTTGACTTGAATTCTGCATCAGGGCAGACTAAGGGATATTGCTTTATTTTAATCCAGCTCAGGATCCTATCAGACCTGACACTGATTCATCCCCATAAGAAGAGCCATACAGACCTGTGGGACCATTCTGGCATGTTCATCCTTTCATTTCTTCTCTAGAGCAGGTCCACCCAGTTTAGGTCAAGATGGGCCTAGTTTGGCTTTGAATTACCCCATAGCCCTGAGGCTGGCTCAAAATTGGTCTGCCTCAGAGATTCCCTGATCTGAGAAGACCTGGGAATGTTCTCATATTGAATTTAATACACTGAAACCAAACCAGCGTACAGCAAAAGGAAAAAGAAGGTAAAAGTGTGCTAACATTTCACAAAGTAGACAAATATCCTCTGAATAGTCAAGAAATGGCTGTGATAAACATTCTTAATATATAAGAAAGACCTTTTAAAGATACTCAAGATAAATTCATATGATGGAAATAAGAAATCCGAAAAATTGCTAACCTCTTTTCATATGCTTTTCATATGCTTATCTGCTAATAAAAGGAGTTCAGAGAAAGGGAAAGTGTCATGCAAGAGGAGAAATATTTGACATGTGTACGTTTTCTCCTTAACAATTCATTTAAATCTCCAGAGTGGGGATTGTCTTAACTAAAAACAATTGAAGATCCAGATCTGTATCTTTCTTCTTGATAAAAGTGTATTTGTGTGTCTATCTATACCTAGAGATATAACTTTTGCAGCACTGTCTTAATGAACTTGATATGATGTGCATTACAGAATTAGAATTGGTATAGAATAACATGTCTCATAAATGATCCTCCCACCTTACCCTCCCACAAATACCCTAAGCTAGATCACATACAATTTCTAATGGGATTGGTCTTTTTATGTTATGGTGAAAAATAACTTGTTTTATTATTGTATAGGGAGTTATTCATATTAGTAATTTCTACTGTTTAATTCAATTCCCACCACTTTTGTCATAACTCATAGTTACTCCATGGAGCTTTAGGAATCTTTCATGCCGTTAGGAAAGCTGTGCTTGAAAGTTTTGTCAAATGTTCCTCTGTAAGTTTCAGACACCACTCAATCATCCTATTAAACTTTCAAGTCGTTTCCAAGGAAATGATCAAGTCATTTGGGAAGTCTTACTACTGCTGCATTCTCCTTTTTCATTAACAAGAAATTTTTTTTAAATTTTAGGAAATTTATGGATTATTTAGTGTATTCAGTCTGGGTGATCTATGACTACCTTGACATAATTAAATTTTCTAAACTTAGTCATTCTTAGGAGTCTTATTTTCAGACTTGAGAATTAAGAGTAAATGTTTCTGAACATATTGCTATTTCATTTAATATAAAAAGCAATGTTTAATTTTTTCCACCAAAATTGAGTTTATCTGAATGCACTCTTGAGCTTTATATCAAAGATTCTAAAGTTGAATTGCTTGCAGCCTTAAAAAAATAAACCAGGGCAGTGAGGGGCTGGGGGGTGGGTAGAAACAGCCTTTTGTTTCATGGACCAATGACTTATTTAATTAACTAACTTGTTGACAATCATGAACATAAAAAATGCACAACTAAGCAGTTGGTTATTATCAAGAGTTGTGATGCCTACTAGTAACAGTGATAAGGCTAATGGGGAAAATCCTCATCATAGGCATTTAGCTGACAGAGTAAAAGGAGAAATCATAATTTGCAAAGTTGAATCTGAAGACTAGTATTTAATATGAGCCATAAAAATCTTATCACTTGCCTGAAGAATGGCATATCAGGGTATAATTAAAGCAGCAGGATCTTTACAGTTAATGTTTAGTCTTGATAGCACATTTCATAAGAGCATTTTATATAATGGATGGATTTTAATCAAAGTACATAGTGTGGGAGATAGTGTTCACTTTAAGTTAATAAAGTACTGCACATAATTTTTATACTTCAAGCTAAAAATAATTTCTTGGCACTGTTGATAGCTCAGGCAGCTACACGTGAGGTATAACGTTCATCAAAATTCTCCAAGGACAAAAGTATTTTTTTTTTTGTAATTTTGAATGTTATGGCAACTTTCAAGATTTTTTTTAAAGATCTGGAGAGCACTTAAATTGCCCAGTGTATTTTAAAGTCTCCTCTGTAAATATCTAATATTTATCCCTGAAACCCTTGCAAGGTTATGTCATACTCGCCCCACCTGAATGACAAAGAAACAACATTTGCTACTCTGTATTAACTAGGTCTTAAATTTCTTAAGGTCAGGGCCTTTCTCTTGTATTCTTGATATCCCATGTAGCAATGGCCCGGGGCTTTGCATGCAGAGTAGGTGTTGAAACTAATGATTTTTTTTTTCGATTACAGAACATAATGCTTCAGTGGATACTAGAATTGTAGAACATGAAAGATACAATTACGAAACCATGGACGTTATGAGGGAAGGGGAGAGTATAGGGGAGGCGGAGAAATAGAAGACCATAGAGAAAAAGGCCAGTAAGAAGAGGCTGTATCTAGTTAGATTATCTAGATTATCTATCATGGCAATGAAAAGCCATCAAAGGTGTTCTAGCAGAGGAGAAATAATGACTACAGTGGCACTTTTATTGGCAGACAAGATAGGTTGGATTTAGGATAGATTGTAGTAGGGTGAGACTGGAAGTAAGAAGACCGATTAGGAAATTAAGTTGTTGAGGCAAGGAATGAGAGTGTGAACTAGGAAGGTGGCAGTAGGACTGATAGGAGGAGATAAACAGAAGAGATGCTACTGGAAAGAAGGTACATGGCCTGATCTTTTCCTAAATAGATCATATGAGACTTCGTAAAAGAAAGGAGACACCGAAGATAGACAGAAAAATGTTCAGTTTGGGTGACTGAGACCCTTCACATGCTATTAGCAGAAATAATAAAGTCAGAGTGATGGCTTCGAAGGGAAAATGATGAGTTTGATGTCTGACACATGAAATTTAAATAGTGTGAGACACCTAAGTGTAGAAAGTTAGCAAGGTAAGACAGATGTCAGGGTAGACATAAAAATTACAGTTTATTTATTTGCAAAGTCTTTAGGACACCGTAGGAAGTTCATTCATTCATTCATCATCATTGATTATTCATTTATTCAACACATTTCCTGAGCACCTGTTATGTTCCAGGCACCATCCAGTTTTAGGTGCTGGAGTTAATGAACTGAGAATTCAAATGGCCTCAAAAACAAACAAACACATATATGTACAAACAAATCTGTGCTCTCAATGAGCTAATATTTGAGGTGCCATGGGGACAGACAAGAAAAAGAAGGACCAAACAACCATAAATAGTCATACATGCCTTGATGAAAATAAATAAGGGTGGTGTAATTGGGGGATACTTGCAATTGAGTGGCTCTGTTTATTTACTAAGCTATTGTAGATGGATAAAATGTTAGACACATTAAAAGTAATACTTCCATTATTAAGTAACTATTTCTCCCAAATATTTGCAGTTGGGGAAAAGACCTTCTGCATGAAGATGATAATTTTCCTTCGCTCTAAACTCCTTACAGTGGGGAAACAATCTTAATAGATGTTACAAAGTCAATTATGATTATAAATCACAGATGTGGTGCCACTCTGGGATGAACTCTTTACTGTCATCAACAATAAAAGACCTGCATTTGTTTCTATCACAGAAGATTTTTGTACACAATTAAGTGAAACTGACATACTGGAAAACAGCTTAGCAGGCAAGAAACCAACCCCAGGCCTGTCATCACAGAATAAAACCACAAGTAGTCTTAACTGTCTTCTTTCTTCATAGTCTTCCCAGCTGGCATTCTGCAGCCCCCGTTCTTCAGTGCCCAGCAGTCTAACTCATTGAACTATGGGGGCATCGGCATGGTCATAGGACACGAAATCACCCATGGCTTCGATGACAATGGTAAAGTGCAATTGATGCTTTTCTTTGGCTGAGATATACCCTAGTAAACCTCATTAAGAGTTATTATAATTTATCAATACAAAAACACATTTATTCATCAGCATATCATTGGTCTAATAATCACCACACTTTTAGTGTTCCTTTTAAATTGTTGCTTAAGAAGATCAGAATTTTCTAATAGTGAGGTTAGCAATGTGTGCTTTTTACTCTGACAGAATAAAACAAATATTCACATTGAGAAAACATTGTGATATTTGTCAACACCAATGATAATGTTTGGTCTTATTTCATGATTGTTTATGTCTTATCTCTCTAGACTTTTAGAGGGCAGAGTCCACATCTTAAAAATCAGATGTAAACTCAGAAAGTAAGGTGCCCACAGGACTTTTAACTGCTTGTGGTCAGAGACATATTTTTTGCTGCATCTTGCACCTACTACCTAGTTCAGGGCCTTGAAAACAGTAGGCAATTAAATGTTTACATGCTGCCCAAAATGCAAAATAGTTTTAGAAATGAAATTTGAGAGGAATAGAAGTAAGGATGTAAAACATGTAAAGAGATAATAGTTGAAGTTATAACAAAGATCGATTCACAAGTGGAAAGAAAATAACAAGAGAACAGTAGAGGGAAAATAATGAAGCCTTAATCCAACTTTAGAGAGACAGAGGAAGAAAAGGAGACAGGAAGGACTTAACTAAGCTTCTGTTAACTCAAACTATACAACAAACTTCACAGGTAGGTATTAATCCTATTTCCATTTTTCAAACAGAAAAATATAGATGTACATAAGACTTGCTCAAAATTACAAAACTGGAAATTGGTGGAACCAGGATGTGGGTTCAGGTAGCTTGTCTTTATAGCCCTTTTCTTATTCACTACATCGTAGATAACTGTTTAAAAGATAATAAAATCAAGTATCAAACATATGACGTATATAAATGCTGCTAAAGCTCAAAAGGGGAAAGATCAATGTAGTTAAGATTAGCAACGGGGAAGGGCTGGGCGGAAGGGATAGTTAGGGAGTTTGGGATTGACATGTACACACTGCTATATTTAAAATGGGTAACCAACAAGGACCTACTGTATAGCACAGGGAATTCTGCTCAATATCATGTAACAACCTAAATAGGAAACGAATTTGAAAAAGAACAGATACATGTATAACTGGATCACTTTGCTGTACACCTGAAACTATCACAACATTGTTAATCAACTATACTCCAATATAAAATAAAAAGTAAAAAAAAAAAAATTAGCAAAAAAGCTCCAGGAGAAAAGGTGACTTTTTCTTTGTACTTGAAGCATAGCAAAACTATGAGTCTGCAATGTCTAATGAAGGGTTTGAGATATGAAATGAATGCCAGAGTGAAATATTGACATCTTTACAATCTCAAAACATCAAATTAAACAGATTTGGTTCAGGTGAAAACCATCCAACACAAGCAAGTCTTGATTTCAGGAGTGTTTGTCTGATGGCCTTGGCTGAGACATCAACAGCCAAGTGGGTGACATACCTGGATTAATACTAAGGCATATCAGCAAAGAGAGGCCCAGCAGCCAGGGTTTCATCAATTCTGGTTGAGAAAGCAGAACAGTTTATCTCATCATCCGTCCAGTTTAATGTTCTCTCACATACTGGTATTTCAGTCCTTGCACTTTGAATTAAAGATATCTTATTGCAATTGTAATAAGTTCCCATTTTAGTTAAATAAATATATATTCCAGGCAGAAACTTTAACAAGGATGGAGACCTCGTTGACTGGTGGACTCAACAGTCTGCAAATAATTTTAAAGACCAATCCCAGTGCATGGTGTACCAGTATGGAAACTTCTCCTGGGACCTAGCAGGTGGACAGCATGTATGTCAGCAGCATTCTCTTGAAAAGTTATATTCAATCTTAAGTGAATTATTGATGCTTTCTTTTTTCTTTTTTTTTTTTTTGCGGTACACGGGCCTACTCACTGTTGCGGCCTCTCCCGTTGCAGAGCACAAGCTCTGGACGTGCAGGCCCAGCGGCCATGGCTCACGGGCTTAGTTGCTCCGCGGCATGTGGGATCTTCCTGGACCGGGGCACGAACCCGTGTCCCCTGCGTCGGCAGGCGGACTCTCAACCACTGCGCCACCAGGGAAGCCCTATTGATGCTTTCTTAACAATCCAAACATAGTTAAGGGTCTTTAAGTGTCTTTTTTTTTTAACAGCTCAATGGAATTAACACACTAGGAGAAAACATTGCTGATAATGGTGGTATTGGCCAAGCATACAGAGTGAGTAATATTTTCTCCCCCTTTTAGTGATTGGAGTGTATATTGATCATATTTAATCACTCATTTAAAGCCTTTTGCAAAAGACATATAATGTAAGCAATAAATGGATGGCAAGAAAATGGAAAATTCACAAAGAGAAAGGGGATTGTAAATATGCTAACCAGAAGGGGCAATACAGTTGATATGATTGAGCTGAATACCAGTCTCTAAGCTTTGAAGAAGCCAAGGAGAAAAGGAAACACAGAATATTTTAATGATAGAATTGAGATAAGCAAGTTCCACAGAGGAGGCGATATTTTTCTAAGAAATAACCTCTGAAATAGTTATTTTAGAAAAGATAGTATATAGAAAGGTTTATTTCAGAGTCATTGATTGATGTACTGAGCATGACCCTCAGTTTCGTGTCAGATGAAGCAGTATTTGGGAACAATAATCAACATAAACCACAGGCATAATATTAAACTACAGTCCATTACAATGATAGTGAGGGACTGAAGTGATATGGTCCCAGCATGTGGCCTTGTAATGGTGTAAACCATTAGACTCAGAGGAGTGTATTGTTGGAGCATCCCTTAGAATCTCATTTGGACTTCCCTTCATTCTTAACATTCGACGATACTTTCTGAGGGCTTTACTATGTGTTTGGCACTTGGTACTGGAGATCCAGCTTTGCACCCTCCATAAAATATGCCATTATTTGATGATTTGAACAAGGATTAAAGATGGTCTAGTGGATACTATGTGCACAAGAAAAAGTAGGGGTTTTCACAAAACAGTGGAGGAATAATGGTCTTGGAAGCAGCAAGGAGTGAGCATGATTTTGAGTTGTTTTCCCAATGCTGAGGTAGTCCACATGTGGGAGAAAAAACAGAGCCCACTTGAGAGGATACAGGGTACAAGGTGTCCACAGGATAGAATCAGGCTACTGACATAAAGATGGATGGAATATTCATTGGAGTGGGGGAGGATATAGGGTTATTTGTTCTCCATCGAGATGTTTGGGTTGGAGGGGAGGAGGGAATTATCAGAGCAATGCAGGAGAGTTGACTGGTGGGGCCTGTGACTTGGCAGTGACCCTGGATGATCAAAGTGTGAGGCTTGGGAAATTACTCTGGCTGCAAAGTTTCCAAAAGAATGAGTTCCAGCCAAGTCCTGGGAGATGGTAGATTACTGCTTCTTTGAATACTTGGAAATTTTTTTACTGGATGCCAGACATTGTGCATTTTACCTTTTTGGGTGGTGGATATTTTTGTTTTCCTCTAAATATTCTTGAGCTTTATTCTAGGATGCCATTAAATTCCTCAGAAATGGCTTGGTCCTTTTAGATCTTGCTTTTACAATTTGTTAGGCATGTCTGGGGTAGTGCTCAGTCTAGGGATAATTATTCTTCACTGCTGAGGCAAGAACCTACAGTGTGAATCTTTCGTTCTTGTCTTGTGTGATACCAGACATTTTTATCTCTAATCCTTTTCTGTAGTTTCTTCCCTAGCCTTGGGTAGTTTCCTCACATGCATACTCAGGTACTCAGCTGAATACCCGAGGGGCCATTGATCTCTGAGAGTCTCTTTCTCCGCAGCTTTCTCCTCTTCATTACCCTTTCCTTGGTGTCCCTGAATTCTCAGCACCTTCTCCTCACCCTCTCAAGGAGTCTGCCAGGCTCCCACTGGGGTTTCCTGCTCTATTTTGTAGCCTGGAAATGCTCAAGTCAAAAAGCTGGGGCAATCGTAAGGCTCCTCCTATTTGTTTACCATCTCCCAGAGATGACTTTCCTTTTTGCCTGATGTCTAGTGTCATGCAAACCATTGTTTAATATATTTTGTCTATCATTTGGTCGTTTCAGTGGGAGGGTAAATTCAGTCCCTGTCACTCCATCTTGCCTGGAAGTGGAAGGCATTGGGCCTTTTAAACTCTATGGTGATTCTAATACGCAACCAGATTGAGAATCACTGCTGTAAAAATTCAGCCTAAGTCTGGGTTAAGGGTACTTGCATGGAGATCCTCATGTAGAACAAGTACAGATTTATAATAATGAAGCAAATTACAATTGTACAAATATGTTATTATATATGAAATCTTGACTTGTAATGCTCCCTGCTAGATTATGAGCTCCCTAAGAGGAGTAGGCTCAAGTCTTTCCCATATCCCCAGCATCTTTGCACATTACAGACTCAATAAATCTATGTTGATGGCAAGTAAGAAGAAAAGAAATATATCTTCTGTGTATCTAACATCACCTTTCTTTGTATTAAACTGAAACTAACACATCTCAGAAAGTTTGTTGTCAATCCTTTTCTTAAGTGTATTTAGTAGAGGAAAACTACATTTTTCAATAGTGTCTATAGATCCTTAAGAATTAAGAAAATTTCCTGATGTTCAAGTAATCTAAATTCCTTTTTCTTAATGTGACTGAGGTTCAATCTATTTTGCCCTGTCTTCAGGGGGCCATAATAATTGCACATCCTTATTCTTAGAATCATAGGGTGCTAGGCCTCTAAGGGCTGTTAAGAGACTCCCTTGACTTTTGTCAGGAATCACTCGTATGAAGTCTGGTGTGAGTCTCTTTTGCTGAGAGTAGTAACCAGGCCAAGTACAGCAATTACAGACTCCATTGGCAATCTTTTCTTCCAACTGGCTAGACTCACCCATCTATATAACAACATTTAGATAAGTTTTTCATCACTATTTAAGTCATCCATTCATTCAGCTAACATTTGCTGATCATCTGACATATGCTAGGCTTTTATCATCTGTTAGTCATTAACCTTGTTCTTTTCAGAGCATTTGTAAGTAAATACTAGTTTTCTTTCTAATCCATTAAATACTTGTAGGTTGCCATAACTAAATATATTATTATGGTGATTCTGATATAAAAGTTTAATTACTTGGTTACATGATCTTTGCATAGATTTATATATAAATTTGGAAATTATAAACATCATGTTTCTCTTTCATTAACTGCCTAGGCCTATCAAAATTATGTTAAAAAGCACGGTGAAGAAAAATTACTTCCTGGACTTGACCTAAATCACAAACAACTGTTCTTCTTGAATTTTGCCCAGGTATTGTATCTTTCTTGATTGATAGATATGAAAATCATCTTGAGTTATAATTTCATAGTAAGTTAGATATTGCATACTGAGTTTTCTCGTTTTAATCAATTGTGGCAGAGCATTTGATTGACTAACTTTCATTGTGTGTAACAGACCATCAGACCGTATTAATGATAATTATGTTCCTGGCTGCCTATTATTGAACATTATTTGAAGAGTAATTGGTTGAGGAATGCAGAATTCCAATTTAATTTTTGCGATAGGAAGTTTGCTTTTCCTCCAGATTGCCCAAACAAATAATCCTTGATGGAACCTAAGTATGCTGCTTTCTTTTTTCTATTTCTGTCCCTAGGTGTGGTGTGGGACCTATAGGCCAGAGTATGCAGTCAACTCCATTAAAACAGATGTGCACAGTCCAGGCAATTTTAGGTGCGTGGTTATGAATATCTGTTGAGGTGCTCCAACATTGGCTCCATTATTTCAAATTTGGAGGGTTTTTTCTAACTCGATGATTCTGTAAAATTTGGAAATCCAGTACTTTTCTTTTTCCTTCTTTTTTTTTTTCTTTTTTCTTTTTGAGGGTCTCAGAAAGGAGTAACAGAACACTTCAAGATAAATGTCATGTTTACACAAGCATAGCCGTGACTGCTGTTATCCTCAGAATATATGTGACCTAGGTCCAGTGCTTGATGAATTCCAACAAAGATGTCACCTCAGAAGAGTGGCTCTATTTAAAGCTAGAGAGACATTTCTAAGAGGTTGCAAAAGGCTTAGGCCTAGAACCAATGAGTAGCTGTTCCAAAGAAAGATTTCCATTCAACACAGAGAGAAACTTTCCAGTAATTAGAGGTCCCGACCTCTAATAACTTTGGAGCAAAGTTATCCCCAAAGCTCCAGGAGAGAGTACCATGAAGGAGAGGTCAGAGAACAATCTGCTAGGGATGCTGGAGAAAAATTCTGTGCAGAGTGGAAAGTTGAGTTATAAGATATCTAAAATCCATCCCAAATCAGAAAACCTAAGAGAATACTGGATTGAAAGAGAATCAAGCAACCAGCATTTGAATGTCAAATTCTAGACCCCCAGGTATCTATTTTAGGACTGAATTCCTAATTCCTACCTCTTCCGCAGGCACTAAAATCTTCATCACTGATTCATTGATCAACAGCAGCACCTCTCAGGCATGAGTGTGTGAAAAACCAGTTAAAAATTTTGTAGGTTTGTTGGAAAACAGAGTTTGAGAACAAAAGAAAACTAATGGGCCAATTTTAAAAGATCTTCCTAAAATAGATATGAACATACTGCCCAGATTATTCACTCCTGGGGAAAAAACTCATGCAGTTGTGAAACAATAAAATAGCACATTTAAAATTAAAGAATTTTCTCAGCTTGTTCTAGTATCATCATTATCATCATTTGGTGTTTGCCTTAGCAGTTTTTTCAAAATTCATTCACTCAACAATTGATTATTGTACGCCTATTATATGTATAGTGCAAGCTAAATTTAGTCTTGCTAGGATATACAAATTAGCTTCTTTTTTGGTAATGAGCAACGAAAGTCCCTGGATCAATTGTCATTATGGTTTTGTAACTTTTAGTTTTAATTTTTCTTTTCTTTTCTTTTTAAAATTTTTCTTCCAGTTTTATTGAGATAATTAACATACAGCACTGTATAAGTTTAAGAGGTACAGCATAAGGGTTTGACTTGCATACATCATGAAGTGATTACCATAATAACTTTATTGAACATCCATCATCTCATATAGATACAAAATTAGACGAAAAAAACATTTTTTCTTTGTAATGAGAACTCATAGGTTTTACTCTCTTAACTGTCATATATAACATACAGCAGTGTTAATTATATGTATCATGTATATTACATCCCTGGTACTTATTTATCTTATAACTGGAAGTTTGTACCTTAAGTTTGTACCTTTTGACTACTTTTATCCAATTCCCCTCCTCCCCACCTCCCACCTCTGGTAACCACAAATCTGATAGCGTTTTCTCTGAGTGTATTTGTTTGTTTTTGAGTATAATTGACTTACAACACCATGTTAATTCCTGGTGTACAACAATGATTCAATAGCTTTAATTTTTTAAAGTTGTCTTTTTCCTTACTAAAGTTTCAGAGGTTAAGATCTAACAATCTGAGGATAACAGAGTATTTATAAGCTCACACAAATGACCATAACAATCTAATTTGTCAAAGCTCTGCCCTACATATCCTCATGAACCAAAACATATATCCATAAAAAGCCTAGGTGAATTTAAATAATATAGTACCTTCTACATCTGGCATCCTCAGAGAACAAGAGGTGGCACATTAATTTTTGACAGCTAACATTTGTCTCTTGAGTATTAACATTTTTATCTTAACCCGTGGATTAAAATTTCTCTGTTTAAAATAACTTTTCTAACTTCCTGCCTTATTAACACAGTATCCTGAAGAAAACCTAAGTTTTCTTTTTTTGATGACACAGACTCCTGTTATGACTATTACTTATAGTTTCACTGTTTATTAGGTTAGTGAAAGCCTCAGAAGCTATAACATGTGGAGTTATTTATTCCTACCCTACAGAGCCATTAATGGTGATTTTCTTGACTTTTCAGTTTATTTTTTTATTAGAGTTTTTCTATTTGTTTGTCTCTTCCCTAGTTCTCTTTCTTGTTAAGGTATTGCCTGCATTCAACTGTGCCATTCCTCCATTCCAATTAGCTCAGAAAACATATCATTATACTTTATGGTAAAAAATGAATGCAAGCTTTGAAGTAAGAAACCCTTGAGTTCCATCAATGGCTCTGCCGTTTATGAGCTATTCCTTAACCTCTGGGTCTCAATTTCTTGATATATAAAGTGAGGATTAAATTATCATGAGAGCTGCTAGGAGGATTAATGTTAATATATATGAAGTGCCTATTACATATATGTGTTTGAAAATTAGTACTTGAATTACTTTTACATGAGAGAGATACGAACAGGATAAGAGTTCCTATGAATAAAGTATATGGATTTTGCAACATTCCATGTTAGCTGACAGTTAAGGGCTTTTTTTTTTTTTCCTCTCATTTCTTATGTCTGCATAGCTCAAAATGTCAGTAACTGATCACTGGTTAAGTGATCATGTAGGTAAATATGTAATTGTTTTCTACCCCCAATTTTAAATTGAAAAAAGTATTTTATTAGAAACATGTAGAATTATTTGTAACTTTTATTTTCTTTGTTCTGGTCCAAAAGATGCCTCTTTGACCATTTTTCATTCATAATAAGAGAAGTATGTGTTGATTTTTTAAAAGGGTAAATGGAATGCCAACCTTTTGTCAAGGAAATTATTATTTTCTCTGGATGTAAAGGGATTTCCTTGGCAAAAGGTTGAGGTCACACTTAGTTTTGGAAACAGGCTGCTTCCTGGCTGTACAAAGTAAAACACAGTTTTTTAAAGAACCTTAAAAACTAATAGACATTGAGTTGCTATTGAAAACTTGTGCATGGTGGTTTCTGTAGAAACATTTCTGAAACAAAGGGCGATTTTGTAACCTTATGCTTAAATAACCACAGTATCAAAAGCAAAAGGCAAAGTATAACTGTAAAGAATCTATAAAACCATATAAAGCTGAATCTATAAAACCATGTTAGGTCTAAGCTATAATTATTTTATTCTTCCTAACTAAAGTTTTTTGTACTTTAAAATAAACTTCTAAAACTTTAGTATTTAAAGCAAAGCCGTTTCCTTATGATATTCTAGACATTTAAATGACTTCATTTTGGAAATCCAGCTTCTGTTAGCTGTCTACAGTCACTTCAGGGAACGGTTGTTACGATAATATTTACTATATGATCTATAAATGTGTTTCTAAAGTTATTCAGATATAATATTTCTTTTTTTTAACATCTTTATTGGAGTATAATTGCTTTACAGTGGTGTGTTAGTTTCTGCTTTATAACAAGTGAATCAGCTGTACATATACATATATCCCCATTCTCCTCCCTCTTGCGTCTCCCTCCCACCCTCCCTATCCCACCCCTCTAGGTGGTCACAAAGCACCGAGCTGATCTCCCTGTGCTATGCGGCTGCTTCCCACTAGCTAGCTATTTTACATTTGGTAGTGTATATATGTCCATGCCACTCTCTCACTTCATCCCATCTTACCCTTACCCTTCCCCCTCCCCACGTCCTCAAGTCCATTCTCTACATCTGCGTCTTTATTCCTTTACGGCCCCAGGTTCCTCATAACCATTTTTTTTTTATTCCATATATATGTGTTAGCATACAGTATTTGTTTTTCTCTTTCTGACTTACTTCACTCTGTAGGACAGACTCTAGGTCCATCCACCTCACTACAAATAACTCAATTTCATTTCTTTTTATGGCTGAGTAATATTCCATTGTATATATGTGGCACATCTTCTTTATCCATTCATCTGTTGATGGACACTTAGGTTGCTTCCATGTTCTGGCTATAGTAAATAGAGCTGCAATGAACATTGTGGAACATGACTCTTTTTTTTTTTTTTAATATGTGGTCTTAATTAATTAATTAATTATTTATTTTTGGCTGTGTTGGGTCTTCGTTTCTGTGCGAGGGCTTTCTCTAGTTGCAGCAAGTGGGGGCCACTCTTCGTTGCCGTGTGCGGGCCTCTCACTATCGCGGCCTCTCTTGTTGCAGAGCACAGGCTCCAGAGGCACAGGCTCAGTAGTTGTGGCTCACGGGCCTAGTTGCTCCGCGGCATGTGGGATCTTCCCAGACCAGGGCTCGAACCCGTGTCCCCTGCATTGGCAGGCAGATTCTCAACCGCTGCGTCACCAGGGCAGCCCACATGACTCTTTTTGAATTATGGTTTTCTCAGGGCATATGACCAGTAGTGGGATGGCTGGGTGGTATGGTAGTTCTATTTGTAGTTTTCTAAGGAACGTCCATACTGTTCTCCATAGTGGCTGTATCAATGTACATTCCCACCAACAGTGCAAGAGGGTTCCCTTTTCTCCACACCCTCTCCAGCATTTATTGTTTGTAGATTTTTTGCTGATGGCCATTCTGACTGGGGTGAGGTGATACCTCATTGTAGTTTTGATTTGCATTTCTCTAATGATTAGTGATGTTGAGCATTCTTTCATGGGTTTGTTGGCGATCTGTATATCTTCTTTGGAAAAATGTCTGTTTAGGTCTTCTGCCCATTTTTGGATTTGGTTGTCTGTTTTTTTGATATTGAGCTGCATGAGCTGCTTGTAAATTTTAGAGATTAGTTCTCTGTCAGTTGCTTCATTTGCAAATATTTTCTCCCCTTCTGTAGGTTGTCTTTTCATTTTGTTTATGGTTTCCTTTGCTGTGCAAAAGCTTTTAAGTTTCATTAGGTCCCATTTGTTTATTTTTGTTTTTATTTCTGTTTCTCTAGGAGGTGAGTCAAAAAGGATCTTGCTGTGATTTATGTCATAGAGTGTTCTGCCTATGTTTTCCTCTAAGAGTTTGATAGTGTCTGGCCTTACATTTAGGTCTTTAATCCATTTTGAGTTTATTTTTGTGTATGGTGTTAGGGAGTGTTCTAATTTCATTCTTTTACATGTACCTGTCCAGTTTTCCCAGCACCACTTATTGAAGAGACTGTCTTTTCTCCATTGTATATTCTTGCCTCCTTTATCAAGAATAAGGTGACCATAGGTGCATGGGTTTATCTCTGGGCTTTCTATCCTGTTTCCTTCATCTATCTTTCTGTTTTTGTGCCAGTACCATACTGTCTTGAGTACTGTAGCTTTGTAGTATAGTCTGAAGTCTGGGATCCTGATTCCTCCAGCTCCGTTTTTCTTCCTCAAGATTGCTTTGGCTATCTGGGGTCCTTTGTGTTTCCATACAAGTTGTGAAATTTTTTGTTCTAGTTCTGTGAAAAATGCCATTGGTAGTTTGATAGGGATTGCATTGAATCTGTAGATTGCTTTGGATTGTGTAGTCATTTTCACAATGTTGATTCTTCCAATCCAAGAACATGGCACATCTCTCCATCTGTTTGTATCATCTTTAGTTTCCTTCATCAGGGTCTTACAGTTTTCTGCATACAGGTCTTTTGTCTCCTTAGGTAGGCTTATTCCTAGGTATTTTATTCTTTTTGTTGCAGTGGTAAATGGGAGTGTTTCCTTAATTTCTCTTTCAGATTTTTCATCATTAGTGTATAGGAATGCCAGAGATTTCTGTCCATTAATTTTGTATTCTGCTACTTTACCAAATTCATTGATTAGTTCTAGGAGTTTTCTGGTAGCATGTTTAGGATTCTCTATGTATAGTATCATGTCATCTGCAAGCAGTGACAGCTTAACTTCTTCTTTACCGATTTGTATTGCTTTTATTTCTTTTTCTTCTCTGATTGCTGTGGCTAAAACTTCCAAAATATGTTGAATAATAGTGGTGAGAGTGGACAACCTTGTCTTGTTCCTGATCTTAGAGGAAATGGTTTCAGCTTTTCACCATTGAGAATGATGTTGGCTGTGGGTTTGTCATATACGGCCTTTATTATGTTGAGGTAATTTCCCTCTATGCCTACTTTCTGGAGGGTTCTTATCATAAATGGGTGTTGAATTTTGTGGAAAGATTTTTCTGCATCTATTGAGATGATCATATGGTTTTTCTCCGTCAGTTTGTTAATATGGTGTATCCCTGACTGATTTGCATATATTGAAGAATCCTTGCATTCCTGCGATAAACCCCACTTGATCATGGTGTATAGATATAATATTTCTGTATAAGATATAAGGGTCTGATCATTTTTTAAAATAAATAAATGTATTTATTTATTTATTTTTATTTTTGGCTGCGTTGGGTCTTTGTTGCTATGTGCAGGCTTTCTCTAGTTGTGCAGGCTTTCTCTAGTTGTGGCAAGTGGGGGCTACTCTTTGTTGCAGTGCGCGGGCTGTTCTTCGTTGCGGTGTGCAGGCTTCTCATCATGCTGGCTTCTCTTGTTGCGGAGCACAAGCTGTACACACGCGGTCTTCCATAGTTGTGTCATGAGGGCTCAGTAGCTGTGGCTCATGGGCTCTAGAGTGTAGGCTCAGTAGTTGTGGCGCACAGGCTTAGTTGCTCTGCCGCATGTGGGATCTTCCCAGACTAGGGTTCGAACCCATGTCTCCTGCCTTGGCAGGCAGATTCTTATCCACTGCACCACCAGGGAAGTCACTGGTAATTTTTTAAAGTAAGTCCAAATAAACAAAGTGATATCAATGTCTGCTACCTAAATAGTATGGTGCTAATTTAGATACCTATATTGCTTGAGATCATCTTCCAGTCAGAATAAAGGACACTTTATAGAACCTACGCCACTAATAATGCTAGAAATGTTTTCCACAGCTTAATATCCAATACTTTTAAAAAAATATTCTTTCTAGTGTTTTATTTAGACATTTTAAAGTAATATGGCTATTTTCTTCCTTATTATTCTATGATTTAGCATGCCTAAGCTAAACCCTCTTTGAAATACTGATGTTTCCTCCATTTACCTTAAATATTAACATTGGTTTCTGACATTTTATAAATGGTGTGGATTTTGGTGGGCCTTGAAGAATTTCTATTAGCACTTATTAATCTTTAGCCCATACCTGGGAATCTATTCAGGCATTTATTTCTTCATGAATTTATAGAGGAACATGTGTAGACCAATATGACCTTACTTTAAAAGAATCCTGAACATCAGTTAATGATAAAAAATGGACAGTTTACTCATGAATGAAGCTGGTTAACCTTGTAGCCTAGTTGTTTATTTAAGAGACGTAGCAAAAGATTGTCAGAGAACTCATTAATTGTAAAATGCTCATTCAGTAATGAAAAAGAAAAAAAACAGTTAAATTCAAGCAGGAGTAGTCAGATATAAAGTTCATTTTTGGTTACATGATGTTCAGCTCCACATGTCTTAGGTATTTTCAATACAAGTGATTATTTGCCATGGGAATAAATAGCAGTAGTATGATAAAACAGCAGCAGTATATATTTTATATATTAAAGTAAAAATTTCAAGTAACTTACTCTAGGAAATAATCAATAAAAACTTTTATTATATTCCGTTATTATAAACACAACACAAAAACTACATAGTTTTCATATAGCATGAAATTCATTTAAAAATGAATTATGATCCCACTCTTAGTGAAGGGATTCACTTTAATAATGTATCCACATTTTGAAATAGATTATGTCATCCATCCAAAGATTTGATGTTATAAACAACGAAACACTAATTAGAGTCCTAGGAAAATAAGTGAAGCCTTGGTACATTGTTGACCTAATTATTCATAATCATATTATCTAAATGGAAGTTTTTGGATGGAAAGAGAGGAGCTGGAACGGAGACAGAGGGCTGAGTGTGCATTAGTTTGGGTGTTGCTGCATGGCCAAATCCCAATGGTGTCTTGTGAAGACTTTCTTGTTTTAAGGTTTGTGTTTTTTTTTTTTAATTTCTTTAATATTTTTAAGAGAAATGTAGAATTAAGTCTTGGGTTTGGACATTTTTACTAAAGTACTTATCTCCATACGGTGATATCTAAGACAACAATCCCTTGAAAAAATGTTAATAAAGTAAAAAGCAAAAGAAAAAGCAGCTCTTTCAGCCAACGACCCTCAAATGCTTACCCTGTCCATCAGGGAGCTTGCTCCCCAGCTAGAGGAACAGTCAGACCACCAGAATACTGTCCCTCAGCCAGTGTATAGGGCTTACTAATGTAGGAAGAGGATCAGATTAAATGAATCAAAGCACCTCTGTAACTCAGAGTCTGTGAGCCTAGAACCTTAAAGTTACTAATATAAATCCCCGATGTCTAAAATCTTTATATTCTTACATATATGATCACTTTGACCATGTATCAAGTGAACTTGTTCGAACTTTCAGGTGTAAGAAATGACATATTATTATTATTATTAATCAAATTAATTCAAACTCTAGGCTCCCACCCAAAGCCAAGAGGTGAGAAATTTAATTTCAGTCATTTTCAGTGTACTCCTTTCTAGGGTTATACTGGAATCCAAAGGCATCTCATGAGCCTAGAAATTAGGGAATAACCTCCTTTCCCAACCTGCGATGGGTGCTGACATCCTTGCAGTCTGATCGCCCTATCTGAAGTCGGGTGGCTCCATTTCCTTGCATTGGTCACGGTCAAGGGAGTTAAGAACTGCCCCTCTGGACGTTCAGCCTCCTCGACAGCCACGTACCATCCTATCAGAAGTCCTCTCGGGGCCCTGCTCACAGTGACAGGCACGTCCTTGTCATTCATATAACCTGCCTTTACTGGGCCCCTCTTCAGTCTTGGGGAGGCCAGTCTTCTCCCTCTCCAGCCAGTGGACGAATAGATGTAAATTCTTCTGCTCTACCCTCCCCAACTTCAACCCCCAGCCCTTCATACCAGAGAGATTCCTTTCCATCTTTAAGACTCCCCTAGGAGTCCTCAAAAACATACAACCAAAAAAGTTTTCCTCCCTGAAGGATAATGGGGTTTGAGAAATAGCTGATGTGGTGATGGGTGACACAGTAGGAAGGAGAACTTTTAGAAATTCGACGTGGAATGGAGATAGGGAAAGGAAATGCTTTCTTCCTCTCTCTGGTTGGTCCACAGTAGCAAATAAACCAAAAACACTGAGCAGTATTTTTCTTCGTAATGCCCTGTTACTCTCTGCATATAATCACCATGGCCGGGTGACGGGCTCATTCATTATTTCCGGAGTCCTGCAATAAGCAAAGCACTGTGCTGGTCTTTGGCGGTGCAGCCGGGAACAAGGTATACACAGTATTTTGTCCTCATAGAGATTATAGTGTAGAGAGTATGTCGGGAAGTAAAGAAGGAGAGAAAAGTCATTGCACATCGTGATAAGTGCTGTGACAGGCTAGCACAGGTGGGAGAGACTCACGTGGACTGTATTCCAAGAAGACCTCTGAGGAGGTGTGTTGAAGCAGCGGCATGAAGGCTGAGAAGGAGTTAGCCGTGTAGGCACTAGGGAGTAACTTTGCAGGCAGTGTGGTTGGCAGGAACAGCAGGTCCAGAAGAGGGCAAGAGCTTGGCGAGTTTGCATAATGGAAAGTGAATCTGTGTAGTTTGAGCTTCATGAGGAACCGGAGGAGAGACAGACCATGAGGAGGCCTGGAAGGTAGGCTGGAGCCATAAGGATGCTGGAGACCGTGGAGAGGAGTTTGAATATCCTTCAAGCCCCTGGAGGGTTTTAAGTAAGAGAATGACTGAACTTGATTTAAATTTTAAAGCTCACTCTGACTGCTGTGTGGAGAAGGGGTCAGAGGGGAGAGAAATGCTAGAATGTATACATGTCCACACATCTACCATGTAGGGAGATCTCAGTAAGCCCAAGGTGGCTGAGATGGGATGGTCCCAGTGGGAAGAGAAGGGAAGGAGCTGGTTCAGGGTTGATGGGAAAACATCACCTCTGCATCACTGTACTGACATGTCTGTCCCTCAAATGCTGCTTGGTGCCAGTAATGGGCTGGACAGTGTTGTTTTTGCCTATTGGGGTTAGAGTTAAGAGGAAATTGACATGTTGCCAACCCTTTCAGGCTGAATCCAGTTTCTGATATCTATGGGGTTCTTTTGGGAAAAAAGAAAATAATTGTTATCTTCCCTATTAAATCAAATATCTATTTAAAGTCTATTATATTGAAAGTTATTGTGTGAGGCCTTTCAAGATACAGTAAGAAATCATAATTTTATTCTTTAACCAAATTCTTCTTAAAATAACTGCAATTCCAAATATGAATTATTCACTTTTCTTACAAACACATATAGAGTGTTTATAAATTGACTCCCCATACCAAGCCTAAGATGCAGGTAATATTATTATATGCATTTTACTGAAAAGGAAACTGAGGCACAGAGAATCTAAATAAATATGACTCATAACCAGGATTCAAACCATGCCATCTGTCTTCAAAATCTGCTTTTAACTCCTGTAGTTTGCTACCTCTCCATTTAAACATTCTGTTAATGATAAGGAAAGGGCTCATTCTACCAGTTGTTTTTTTGTTTGTTTTCTTTTTAAATTTCCTTTTAAACTGAAAGTTCCAAACCTACACAGCTGGCCTACATAAAAAAAATTCTGTAGAGCTCCTGCATGGTATGGACATGAGTATCAAATGCTGATGGTGACTTTTGTTTGTTTCACAGGATTATTGGGACTTTGCAGAACTCTCCTGAGTTTTCAGAAGCCTTTCATTGCCACAAGAACTCGTACATGAATCCAGAAAAGAAATGCAGGGTTTGGTAATCTTCAGAAGAAGCGGTGCAGTCCTTGGCTAGACTTGCCCACATCACAGAAGTGGGGAACTCTATCTGAAAGAAAAAGGACCAGAGAGGTCACTGATTACGTGGAGGTAGTTCACGGGGATGAGAGCAATAAAAATGAAGCTAGGTTACTCTGGAAAAATGTGGAGGGAGGAGAGGTCTAATGTCTATCAAATCAATCACTTCTCACTGTATAAATAATGCTTAATCTCTAAAGAGAATATTGCCATTCTTTGCTGTTTCTCATATGATCTGCCAGTTTGATGTTTTCTCTTGATGTAGACCGGCATTTCTAATCACAGGGAGAAAGAAGAGGTGGAAGAATTCAGTTGGCACCAAAAGCACAGCAGTGACGTGAGAGTTAAAAACATGTTGCCAATGTACTTATTTTTTCTTTTATTTGCAAAATTTATGCTCCTTCAAAACTCTTCCAAAGAATTCTTATACATATTGGGGCCTTGGGCCTTGAAGTAGTTTTAATCTAATTTTGCCAATCATCAGTTACCCATTCTGAGAGCATTGTATTTTAAGTGCTCTTAGGGCAAAAGTGAGTATCTAAAACCGCTTTTTGTTGTACCTGCTTTGACTGATAATGAGATTCTTGAGGCTCCCTGCAATTTTCTAAGCAATTTCTTGTTCTCTCTCTCTCAAAACTTGGTCTTTTTAAGAGATTTGTAGTAATGTGTAAATAATAATTTTTATATTTAATTATTAACTACACTTATGACTAAGGAATTGTTATTATAGGTAATCATTGAATATTGAAGCTTCAGACCAAGATAAATAGGTATGAACCAAGATCTGTAAAGTGATGTACAGGTGAAGATTTGAGACTTTTTAAACTTATAAATCATATTGATGAAAAGCTTTAAGCACAAACTTTGGGTTAAAAATTGCCATTGGACAGTGGTCTAAAGATACATAAGAGTTGTGGTTTACAAGCAGGATTTTCAGAATTAAATCTGTCCCTGAAGGTGGCCATGATAAAAGGGCAAAACTGCATCTATGTAGCTCTGCATCTCCTTATCTTTTCAGGTTTGTCATCTGATGGAAATATTTTGATAATAAATTGAAATTGTGAACCCATTACTCACTAAGCTTATTGTGCCAGCCATCTAGCTTTGGAAAGCGCATTTCTGGATAGAAATGAGAGGCTTCTACACATCCAATGGACTTGCTTCTAAAATTCTAACTCACCTAGAGTTCTGGGAGGGGGAGGTCTAGTCCCTGGTAGCAACTCAGCTCTCAAGGCTTTTATGTTCTGTTTTCCTGTCCTGTTTGCAAGTTTAGTTCATTTCATTACTTGATTAATATTTTACAAAAGGAGTCCAAAATCCTTATTTTTCCTAACAAAGCATGAAAATGAAGGAACATCCAAAATATGAGTGTTGGTTTTCCTGCCTCTTGAAAAATGTCCATTTACATGTTTTTTTAAAATGGTATTAAAATGTAACATATATACCAAAATTTAAAAACATAAGTGTACAGCTCAATGAACTTTCTCCCACTGAACATGTCCCTGTAACCAGGACTTCTGAGAAACAGAACATTGCTAGCGCCATAGAAGCCCCTTCTCCCAACTATCACTTCACTCTTCCAAGGACAACTACTGTCCTGACTTCTAATATCATCCATTAGTTTTGCCTGTTTTTGTCTTTTATGTAAAGAGAATCATTCAGCGTGTATTCTTTTGCGTCTGGCTTCTTTCACTCAGCTTTCCGTTTGTGAGATTCATCTGTATTGTTGCATGTGATTGTGGATTCTTTGTTCTCATTGCTGAACACTATTCTGTTGTGTGTGACTATACTACAATTCATCCCTTCCATTGTTGATCCACTTGAGGAGTTTCCAGTTTGGGGCTGTTACAAATAGTGCAATTATGAGCATCCTTGTGTATTATCATCTTTATGTACTTGAGATTTTAATGGACTAATTTCCACAAATCCTTCCTAAAATTATTATAAATATTGAAAATACAGTTTCAAGCTATTCATGGATAAAACTTTATCTTTTTCTCCTTTATCACTACCACATTTATTGTGGATAATTCAAAGTATACTTATGTGTATATTTCCTTAAAGTAAACTTAAGACATTCCTAAGTAGTATTAATAGTTGGAGCATCCAGTGCTGAAGAGAAAAGCTATCTCTGAATTATTTAATTTCCATCCTGTCAGAGCAGCTGAAGAACCAGAACTGAAGAGTGACTAGTACAGATTATAAAAAGGCACTAGACTCCCCACTGCCAGCTCTGTAAAACATCCGGCTCCCATCCTTATGAAATAATTTGAGTGAAGTTTTCTGGAAAAAAAAGTTTCTCCAGTGCCTGGATCTTTTATCTCTAGAAATATAAGACTTTCTGAGGCCAAGGGCTAGACCAAAGTCAGAATACCAATACCTCCCTTGCCCTCACACGTGCAGCCATCACTAAGTATACGTGGCACAGTTGTTGAGTTGTATGGGACGTTATGGTCTCTCATAAACACTCCCAATCACTTGGTGTTATCCCATCAGTTAAAACCTATCTGTAATGATCTCACACGTTAAGTCTAACCATGCCCGACTCCGGGTCAAGAAAAGAGTTAATAAGCTGAGACACCAAGGGTTGGGAGCTGATGTCACTCAGGGATGAAGATAGAAATGTTCTTGGCAACATCATTGGTAAGGTGTCTGCTCCATGCTGCACTGTCTATGTAAATTCTAAGTGCAAGGTGGAAAGGACACTATCCTGGGAGAAGAGTCTTTTCTTATTCTAATCTGATTCTGCCACTAATGACAAAGTGACCTTGGGCATTTGATATCTTCTCTTGGGCCTCTGCTTTCCCCACCTGAAATAAAGAGAATTAGGTTTTGTTAGTAGTTCTTAGTAAGAGAGGGAGAATACATCCAGTGCTGTCTTAATCTATTCCCCAGTTAAGACCCATTGGATAAAATAATCTCAAAACTCCCATGTAAATGTCTGAGTCCAATTAAACCACATTATAATCCAAAGAACAAAGACCAAAGTTTCATCGAGATTGGGTCTGTGCTGTTGTTAGAGTTTCCTCAAAAGCCTTTATCATTCCTGTTGTCCCAGATGTCGTTCTCCAAGTAGACGATAACTGTTAGTTTGGAAATAAGACTCCACCCTGCCAAAGATGGAAAATCAGGAAGTTTTATCAGGTTCCAGTCTTAAAAATAAAAACAAATATTTTTCATACTATTGCTTTTATTCCTAGTCGGCTCTGTTCCAGCCTCCCCACCGCCATCCCTCCCACCCCACCACCCCCCATGTAAATCCTCACAGCATTTATGTCTTGAAAAATGTAGGCCAAATGGAGCTTTTATGTCTGTAACCTTACACTTCCTGCTAGCTTCAAATTGAATCTTTTAAAACTGAATGATAGGGCTTCCCTGGTGGTGCAGCAGTTAAGAGTCCTCCTGCCAATGCAGGGGACACAGGTTCAAGCCATGGTCTGGGAAGATCCCACATGCCACGGAGCAACTAAGCCCGTGCGCCACAACTACTGAAGCCTGTATGCCTAGAGCCCATGCTCTGCAACAAGAGAAGCCACCGCAGTGAGAAGCCCACGCACCGCAACAGAGAATAGCCCACGCTCACTGCAACTGGAGAAAGCCCGTGCACAGCAACAAAGACCCAACGCAGCCAAAAATAAAATAAATAAATTTATTTTTAAAACAAGGATGATAGAAACTATTTGACCAATATTTTCTTGTTTTCACCACCCCATTCTTGCAAAGATACCACAGTTTTCTGATCTGATTTGTTTTCAAAAGTTAAGAAAAAAAGGTGGCCAAGTGCTATAGGGAATTACAGGCATAATCAGATGACTTAGGCGGGAGCCAAAACTGTTTTTGTGCTGTGCCTGGACTGAGGGACTTGACTTTTGGTTGATCAGGTGAAGAGAGGCGCCACATGTGGCTGGTGTCCAAGTGGCACGTGTTTATTGCATTCTGATCTCTTCTTTAACAGTGTTGTCTTAATTTCAACTCTTTTTTTTTTTTTTTGCATTTCCTCTAAAACAGTGAGAAACTCCACTAGCGTTTTCATCCTTATAGCCAAACTTGCTTCTATTTTATTTGACCAAGCAGATCCTCTAGGTTGTGCAAGTGAAGTCTGGCAGAAGAATGAGCATTGGCTCTTGCTGGAAACAAGGTTGAGCTCTCATCCTAGGCAGTGAAGAAAGACGAAGTTCAGCCATTGTGACTAATTTTTATACTTCTGGATTTCCTTTCTAGCCAAAACTAACAATTTTTTCAGGTCTATCAGGCATATTAACATCTGATTCCACCTCTGTAAGTACACTTGCTGTCATTTCTGACTTGATCATCTCAAATTATAATGCATCCTGAAAGTTTACTCTACATCCAGAAGACAAAAATGGGGTCAAGTACCTGGATTATCGATTACCTTGGTGTTAATCCTTCAACACACATGCTATCCAAGCTCTATGTTCCTACAGTATGTCGTCAAAGATGTAATGGCAAGATGGTCACAGCAGCTTTATCCATGATATCAAAGAAGAAAACTAAACAGCAGAAAATGTTTAGATTTGTTCAAAGAAAATATGAAAAGGACATAGTGCTGAGTATGCATAATGATTTCACTCATGTTAAAATACTGTTGCATAGGAAAAGAGTTGGAAGAATATATGCGAAAAATTAATAGGGAATATCTCTGATTGGTGATATTACAGGTGAGTCTTATTTCCCTTTTTTCCTGAATTTTAAATATTTCTATAATGTGAAAACAGTACATTTTCAGAACCATTTTTAAAATGTCATTTGGAAGAAAAGAGGAAGTATGGGAGAAAAGATGGAAGGGAGGGAATGATGGAAAAGTTGACCAAAAAGAGAAATAGAGGGGCTTCCCTGGTGGCGCAGTGGTTGAGAGTCTGCCTGCCGATGCAGGGGACACGGGTTCGTGCCCTGGTCCGGGAAGATCCCACATGCCGCGGAGCGGCTGGGCCCGTGAGCCATGGCCGCTGAGCCTGTGCATCCGGAGCCTGTGCTCCGCAACGGGAGAGGCCACAACAGTGAGAGGCCCGCATACCGAAAAAAAAAGAGAAATAGAACTCCCCTGGGTTTAAGCTGTGTTGATTTATTTTAGAAGCTATTCACTTTGGTATCTCAGTCTACTTAGATTCAAGGAATTCAGGGCAGAGAATTTGGGTCAGAAGCTTCCCCCACCCCACGACAGACCAGATCTCAGATTTATAGGGTGGCTTTTATACACACAGCTTAACATAGGGCAAAGGGATTTGGCGGACTTCCCACTGACTACTCGAAGTGGTTCTGTGAGAACAGAGCATGTACTCTAGAGGGGTCTGTTTGGGTTCTTCTACCCCTGAAAATGCTAAAGGGATGAACTGATCTGGCCACACTCTTCCATTGGTCTCCCTCCATACAAAACCCTAGCATTTGCCAAACACTGACAAAAGTTAAGGATACAGTCTATGGCTGTGAAACAGAAACCAGTAAATTATACAGTGATCAGACCTAAATGCTCCACCTGGTAGGCACCATGATTTACCTGGGAGTCAGATGCTAACGTTTAGAGGTGGATCAGGGAGGAGGGAGCAGGATACAGCTAATTCTAGGCGATTCACTGCTTATATTTGACTTTGGTTACAATCAAACTCATACTAGTTTAGCCAAAACTGGAGATTGTGTTGATCCCCATAACTGAATTTGGGGCAAGTAAGAGTAACTGGGCCTTCTTTCCATGTGGTCTACTTTATGATTGTCAGTTGACTTTCTCCAAAAGGAAGCCATGCTGGTCAAACATGACAGGGTCAAAGATTCTCTGCTTCCTTCCCAGGGGAAGCACAGCTTCTAACTGCAGTACCTTTGACAAATCCTGGAGAAAAACCAATTAGCCCATTTTGGAAACATGCCTACCCATGTGAATAGGCCATGGGGAAGTGAGAAAGTTGTAGAAATTATGATCATTGATCCCCTACAGAGTAGGAGAAGGGCAGTTTCCCCAAAGAAGAAAAGCACCATTCCTAGAAGAGAAAGGAAAAGACACAGATGTCCAAAACACCAGATTATACTAGATATTTCTTAAAAGCTTTGCAAAACATCTCAGTTTGGATTACGTTGTGCATATTAAATTTCAAATGTGTCAATTTTAATTTTGTTTGACCAAAATGAAGATATCATGCATTTTACTTAGATTTAATTTTTAAGAAAAAAGTTTTTAATAAAAAAGGGTGGGAAGGAAGGAAATAATACATTTTACTTATTGTGAGTAAGGCCCATGATTTAGGTTGTTTGTATAAAGTTTCCATTTAATGTAACTTTCCTGTGAGTTAATGTTAGTACTCCTATTTTACAGATGGTGAATTTGAGTTTCAGAGAGGTTAACTGATTTGCCCAGATTCACAAAGATAGTAAATGACAAGGGACCAAATCAAGGTATGTTGAAGTCCAAAATCTATATAAATTTACTATCAGAGTTTTCTGTGTCACTAAAAAATGCATTTTAGCCTATCAGAATCAACTCATTTGTAGACAATAATTCCCCAAACATATCTTTTATAAGAAACAATATATTTTCTAATTTATTACTTTACATAAGCCTTTGTTATTTTTAAAAGGATGTTTAGTGTTTTAAACAATTATAGCAGTGAACACATTGAGCATCTGCTATGTTCAAGGTACTATATTAGAAGGAAAAATAAAAATAGCTAGAAAAGAAAAACAAGATAAACTGGTATTTTTGGTTGGCACTACAATTGTCCACTATACCCATTCACTTACTCATTGACCAAATGTTCGGCGCCTTTTATGTGTGATGCACTATATCACATATAAAAGAGTCCTTAGAAGATTATCTTCTACTGGGGTCTTTAGAAGACAAAAATAAATGAAAACAGCTGGATTTTTAATTTAGTAGAGACATTAAAATGTACACAAACACATTATGCAGCTGAATGTGTGATGTGTCAAGAGATACAGAGAAAACACAATTTGAGAATTCAGGAGAATTTCCTAGTATGGCAAAGACATCCAATGGAAGTAACACGTTGCATTTGACAGTATGGATGGGGTTTTGAAAATTGAAGAAGGAGATAAGAAAATATTGCTGTGTACGCCTCATATACAAAATTAGGCAACTAAAGAGCAAGAACCAAATTAGTCTAGGTAGAAATGCTAATTCTGGAAGGAGACAGCCAAGGGGAGTATGCACTCTGAGATTGACACAATTGTTCATTATTCACAGTTGGCTCTTGACATGTCTTATACCAAGAAAAGCTTTTTAAATTTTTTCAGGTATCTTATGCTGTTCTCAAAGTTTATGCATTATCATTTTACTTTGAAAGAAGTTCTGTGCATTTCTTGTATTTGCTAGAAGTTGGGTGATAGGAGAACGTTTGTTTCTATTCTTGGGAATTTAGAATACTACTCTTATTCCAGTCCTGTTGCTAAGTCACTGCATTGAGCAAATAACTAATTTCTCTGCATTTTCATTGTCTCAGAATTAAAATCAGAGTAAAGATCAAGCCCTTTTCCAAACCAGAAAGCAGGCAGGTGAAATGTTTTGCAAATCGAACCTTTTGGAGATGGCGAAAGATATCAGAGTGCAGAAATAGGGCACAGTGTCATGGAAAAACTTGAATCCAGAGTGATCCATACAGACCCAGGGACACGCAGGGTCAAAGCAAAGACCAGCCAAATGGCTACATGGCAAGCATTTGACTCCTCTAAGCTTCAATTTCCTCCTCTTCAGAATGGTCATAATCACTGTACCTCTCTGGAAAGGGTATTGTACCAGTTGCCAGCAAATTGTATTTTCAACCACATTGAAGTTTAATATCTTGATTAAGCCTGTAGGTCTTTAAAAACATGAGGACTTTTGGCTTAAAGACTAGAATTTTATTTTTTTCTTTTTACCATATTGTCTGTTCTGTTGCTCTAGGTGAGTCGCTTACTTAATCCCTGTTGAATCATTTTTCTCACTAGACATTCTTGAAACAGAAAAGGCACAAAACGTGCAATCCTTTAAATAGCAGAGGATTTCTTCAAAAGTAAAAAAAGCAAAAGCAGCACACTCAAAACAAAATTGAAGTTTTCAGCGAGATGACAATTTGGGGGAAAAGAGTTTATGCAAGTACCTTTACTTTGCTCAGAAAATGGCATTGGCCCAGAGATCTTGGGAAAGCTATTTAACCCCTTTGAAACTTAGTTTGCTCAGAAGTAAAGTGTAAAAATGTAAATGTATTTTTGTCATGTGATTATGTAGCAGGTAGAATAATGCCCCCCTCCCCACTCAAAGATATCCATATCCTGATTCCCAGAACCTGTGAATATGTTAGGGCACGAGGTAAAGGGGAATTAAAGCTTGCAGATGCAATTAAGGTTGCTGATCAGCTGACCTTAAGGTGAGATTATCCCAGCTTATCCAGGTGGGTCCAGTGTAATCACAAGGGTTCTTAAAAGTGAAGAGAGAGGTAGAAGTCAGAGCCATGTGATGTGAGAAAACAACCAGCTGTGGCTGATTTTGAAGATGAAAGAAGCGGGTCACAATCCAAGGAGTGCAGGCAGCCTCTAGAAGCTGGAAAAGGTGAGGGAGCAGATTCTTCCCTAAAGGCTCCGAAAGGAACCAGCCCTGCCAAGACCTTTATTTTGGCCAAAGGAGACCACTGTCCAATTTCTGACCTACAGAACTGTAACGTAATGAATTTATGTTAAGTCATTAACTTCATGGTAATTTGTTGCAGCAGCTATAGAAAATACACGCTATAAATAAATATTCACTGTATAATACTTCAGAATTATTTAAACTTTTTGAAAATTATGCCAAGCTTAGATACTATCTTCTAATGGTAAAATATATGCAACTATAAAAAGTTGGTCAAAAATATTTATTATTCTTCACTTATCTGTTATTAGATTGTGAAGTATATGGATACAACACCAGTTTGAGATAACTAGATATGAGTTACCAGTATTTTCAACTAATGTGAGTAGTCATAATTGATTCACTCATGCAAAGACTAAAACATTGGCCTTTATAAAATAAACATAATCCATCTTACAGAAGTTAGGTATTTGACACTTAACGAGCCTTGCCTATCACCCACCTTTCATCTCAGCATGCAAACTAATTAACCACAAAGAGGACCTTACTTGTATAAGCATTAATATGCCAGGAAAATATTTATTGCTTTATCCACTAAAGTAGCTAAAATATAAATTGTTTAGGCAAAGCTTTGAGAAAATAGAAACCCAGGACCATGGAAGTACTAACAAAGCAGCCTTACGATTTTACTGTACTTGGCACGTTGCATTTTCCTGAAAGATTATTTATAGGTATTAATTTTACCTTAGGCAAGCTAATGAATTGCTATAGTCTCAGAAACTTCTATACTTCAGCCTCAGAAGTGTGTCGTAAAAAAGATATGTTGCCCCAATGCTCAAATATTAAAGAAATAGTTACACTGGCAAGTGCTGTTGTCCTTGGTAGCAATACCAAGAATGTTCCTGGGGCTTCCCTGGTGGCGCAGTGGTTGAGAGTCTGCCTGCTGATGCAGGGGACACGGGTTCCTGCCCCGGTCCGGGAGGATCCCACGTGCCGCGGAGCGGCTGGGCCCATGAGCCATGGCCACTGAGCCTGCGCGTCCCGAGCCTGTGCTCCGCAGCGGGAGAGGCCACGACAGTGAGAGGCCCGCGTACCGAAAAAAAAAACAAAGAATGTTCGTAATTTTTTAATGTACGATACCTGTAAGTTTCATATTTATGTTCCTTAGGAGTTCTTCAATATTTATTGAGTTCTGTAGATAGCAAAAATGAATGAACAAAGCCCAACCCATGATGTTCAGGAGTCAGCTCTTTACTAGCTCATGAGAGCCCATTTTTAAATTTGCACGGATTTTGCAAGCCAGTTGATGTCATCTTGGTAGTTTGACATCAGCCAACACTACAAATCAGGGTTGTTTGGTTGGTTAGTTGGTTGGTTGGTTGATTAGTTGATTTTCCCAGAGAGCCAGCTATTCAAAATTTACCAACACACCACTGACCATGACCAATGGCAAATCACAACCTAGTAAGTAAAACCAGAGTGACCATCTAAAGGCCAACACTATCTAGGGGACTTCTTGCATGTCTTAGATATAGTAGATTTGTATAGTGGTAACTTTTTCCACAGATGGCTGTATTTTTTTTTCTTCTAACATGTAACAACAATTTTCTAATAGATGAAAGTAAAGTATCTTGAGGAAGGGGTACTTTTTTCTAACTCACCCAGTGGCAATGTGTGGGCTAATGGTAATTTAAGGGAGTTAAGTCAGAATAACTATGGTATAGGATTTAATCATGATACAAATGCTGAAGGAGTTCAAATGAGGAGACCACATCTATTTGCAAATAATTGCAAATGCTTTAGGAAGAATTATCACTGAGCTAGGTTTTAAAGATGGAGAGACCTTCCTCAGGGAAAGTAGCCAGACAGGAATTCCAAGAGAATAGAACAACCTGGATCAAGGTTGGTAGTTGGGACAGTTCTTCAAAGAGCCAGTTGGGTTGTCTCAAACTAACCAGAAGAAAATTCGCTTCTCAAGGTAGTTTGTGGCCTAATTGTAGGGATCTAGAATTCCATACAAGTTTAAATTTGGAAGTGCATTTGCATTTTTAAAGCCTGATTTTCTGCCAGAAAGGGGGTTGTACTAACATGAAACGAGAGACCTAGTAAACAACATGAGAATTCACATCTGTTTTACTCACCATTGTACCTTCAGTGCTTGGTATAGCACCCAGTTCATCACAGCACTCAAATTTTTTTCTGTTTGGGGACCATGAGCTGAGTTTATGCCATTGTCCTTAATCCTTCTACCACAAAACACACTTGTTAAAATACTTTTAATACATCCCAACTAATCCAATACTAAACCATTTCTTTTTTTTTTTTTTTTTTTTTGCGGTACGCGGGCCTCTCACTGTCGTGGCCTCTCCCGCTGCGGAGCACAGGCTCCGGTCGCACAGGCTCAGTGGCCATGGCTCACGGGCCCAGCCGCTCCACGGCATGTGGGATCCTCCCGGACCGGGGCACGAACCCGTGTCCCCTGCATCGGCAGGCAGACTCTCAACCACTGCGCCACCAGGGAAGCCCATACTAAACAATTTCTTAAGTCATTTTATGAAGTGACTTTTACGTTCTTTCCTCTGGTAAGGTATTTTGCCAAATTAAAATTAAGAGGTTAAAGTTAAGATGCAAGACTAATGATAAGGAGACATAATTAGCATAGAAAATTGTGACAAAAGGCTAGAATAAGGGAGACTTGCTTAATAGTGTGGTCCTCATTCTGTCACTAGAGCCTTGAATCAGAACCAGCAAAATGGTACTCAAAGAGTGGCCAAGACAACAAAAGAAACAATGGAATTCAATGAAATGGGAGGATACTTTAGTAAAGAGGATCATTTAATTTCAGCCTCGGGATCATTTGTTCCTTGAATAGAAAGTGTGCTAGGCTGGAGCCCTTCCCTCTTCTGCGAGTCCAAGCATATCAATAACAAAGGCCAAGGGTGGTAGGGTAGCAAGGTTTGGAGCTCTACTAGATAAGGCCTCAAGCCCTAGATCAAATAGATCAAGAACATTAGCTGTGAGGTCCCTATTTATAAAACAGGGAGAGATGGTAGAGAAAAGGTCACTTAGTAAGTGTCACTAAATGGTCTCCCTGTCTTCACTCCCATCCATCATGTAGGAACAAATTCCTGATCCCCTCAACTTCCTCTCAAATATTTCTGAGAGTCCTATAGGGATCTCACACATGTACCATGTCAAACCAAGTTCAGTACTCTTGACCACTCAAGAATTCTCTCTGGCTCCACTTTTCTGCAAAGACTTCTGTTAATGCCAATTCCTTATGCAGCAGCTATGTTCCTATGATCACAGAGGGGGCTACTGCTGCTAACACCCACAGAGGCACAGCCATGTCCCCAGTGATACAGCTCTCAGAGTGTTGAGCCAGACACTGAGGACATTGTCATCTGACTGAAGGGCTCTGTCTCTTGTTACTGCCAAAGACTCCAGCATGGAATCTTTCCATTGCATCAACTACCATGTTATTGACATCTTGTGTTCCCACGTCCCACAAAGACTTTTATTTTTATTGGGGAGGAGGGAAAAAAATATATATATATATATTTATATATATTTATATATATATATATATATATATATAATGATGCCATATAATATAGTTGCTATCTATATAGTATTTGCCCTGTTATTGCAGACCCCTTGACTTAGGACTTAAAATTTGAACTCATGACAACATTCTGAGTGACAGGCAATGCACAATCTCCCTTCTTCCAAGCCAAACTTTTGAATCTCGACTCTCACTTCCCTGAGGATAAATTATTTCTATGAGGCTCTTCACTTCACTCTAAACAAACTCCTGTTGAGCTTTCCCTATCCTAGACAGGGCTAACACTCAGCTGGTAGGTGTCTATATGGGTGTGCCATCTGTTTACAGCTGGCACCCATCCTGATTGATTAGTAAGAAATATTTTGGCTAGTCTCCTCCTTCCAGAACTGCTTAAGTCCGAGGGAAAATACAGTGGAGGCTCACAGAATGACACTTTTTTTTTTTTTTTGCAATACGTGGGCTTCTCACTGTGTGGCCTCTCCCGTTGCGGAGCACAGGCTCCAGACGCGCAGGCTCAGCGGCCATGGCTCACGGGCCCAGCCGCTCCGCGGCATGCGGGATCCTCCCGGACCGGGGCAGGAACCCGTGTTCCCTGCATCGGCAGGCAGACTCTCAACCACTGCGCCACCAGGGAAGCCCAGGATGACACTTCTAACACTATCACAGGAAAGTATAGTTTCCATGTCTTCATTCCTTAATAATGGGAAAAAAAAAATAAGATTGCTGTATGATAAAGGTATTGATTATTAATTTCAGGGAATGTCAATGCTTCTCATTTGTAAGGGTATTTACTATAGAACAGTACAAAATATGGCAAACAGATCCCTTCTGATACTGAAACATGGCCAAACGTCCCAATGTGGTTAGGTAAAAACTGCTGTGTTCCCATGTCCCTTCTCCTCTTCTTCCTTTTTATAAAAGAATTTCTGAGTTTTGTCTGGGCACATGGCTATTCAGCTTGAGACATATTTTCCAGCCAGGGGTGGACATGTGACTATTTTTCAGGAAATAGAATGTGAACAGAAGCCATATATACAATTTCTGGATCATGTAGTTTAGGAAGGAGATTGCTTGCACTCCATGGTGCGGACTCAGATATACAGATGTGATGCTGATGAGCTAGAATCCACCTGGGATGGAAAAGTAACAAGATGGATAGAGCCTGGGCCCCTGGGCGACCTCACTCTGGGCCTATTCTGGACTATTTAATGAGAGAGAAATAAACTCCTAACTTGCTTGAATCAGAGCATTTGGGGGTGAAGAAGAGGACTCTGATACAGCAGTTTAGTCTGTGTGCAAACAAATACAAGGAGTCATTATAAAGTCATCAGCCTCTGGAAGGAAGATACAAAGGTTTAAATATCTGTATTTGAATGACCAGAGAAACTATATCATACAACCTCAGGGACTGTGCAGTCTATGTGGGAATAATAGCTACTGAGAAAAAAAACTGTGGACTTAAACTTTAGATGTGCAATATTACATTACAAACTACAGAACAGTCTGGAAATCTACATTTAATATGACAAAAGAGAATTATATTAGAGAAATTTTCTGATGTCCTCTAAAGCCACCACTTCATATTAATTCCTAGGCCATCATAGTCAAATGAATACATAACTAAAATTTAAAAGACAGTTGGCTGTGTCTAGGTAATTAATACAAGCTACTGTAACAAACACTCCTCAACCTGGAGAGCACAATCACAGAGCTTGTCCTTCACATGAAATCCACTGGAGCTGGGCAGTTTTACTGGGTGGCTCTTCTCTTACCCATGACTGTTACCTGGCTCCTTTTTGTATTTTTACCCACTGTCTTAGAATTCTTTGCTTCCCACCACATGGATGGGGGGTGGGGGATGATGATGTAGAGAGAGGGCCTGAGGAGGATACACAGAATACACTATCACCCAGGCCTAGAAGTGAGAGCCAAAATTTTCACTCACACTTTATTGACCAAAACTAGTCAAATAGAAGACTGCGAAATATAGGGAGCTCATCAATATTCATGAGTGTTTTCAGTCTCTTCCACAACAGCCATTTTGAAAGCAACAGCCCAAACATAATGGTTATAATCTGTTGTCCCCTTAAACACTTGATCCCCTCAACTCTGTGAAGTATACGCTGAAATGTAGTCTATAACATATGTCAGAGTTAGGAAGGATTCAGAATAGCCCCCATTCTACAACATGGGTCCTAATATTATGAGAGCTGAGAGATTAAAATTTATTTTCTCATTATTTCATTTGAAACCCTTGATGAAATGCTGAAATTACATTTTAACTTAGTTCCAACTCAGAATTTAATTGGCCTTTTCAAGTTATACCCATAAACTGTTGTAGGCAGTGATAAGCCACCTTTAAAAAAAAAAAAGCTGTGTCAGGAGACAGAAGACTTGTGCTGTCAATCAAGCTGTGTCCCTAACTGGCTCTGTGGACTTGGGAGAATCACCCTGTCTGGGCTCCCTTTTCTCATCTGTGAGAAAATAAGCGAGTAAAACATTAAAGGCTAGAGAGAAAGGAATTGAAATTAATGATTTCTGTGGTTTCTGCCACATCCAGTATTCCATGGATCACTAATTTTTTTTTTATTTAAAAAAAATTTTTTAATACAATTTTTCAAGGTACTTCCACTTATAGTTATTACAAAATTATTGGCTATATTCCCCGTGTTGTACAATATATCCTTGAACCTATCTTAAACCCAGTAGCTTGTACCTCCTACTCCCCCCACCCCTGTATTGCCCAGCATCCCACTCCCCACTGGTAACCACTATTTGTTCTCTATACCTGTGAGTCTGCTGCTTTTTGTTATATTCACTGTTTTGTTGTATTTTTTAGATTCCACATATAAGTGATATCATACAGAATTTATCTTTCTCTGACTTATTTCACTTAACATAATGCCCTCCAAATCCATCCATGTTCCTGCAAGTGGCAAAATTTCATTCTTTTTTATGGCTGAGTAATATTCCATTGTATATAAATACCACATTTTCTTTATCCATTCGTCTGTCGATGGACATTTAGGTTGCTTCCATGTCTTGGTTATTGTAAATAGTGCTACAATGGACTTTGGGGTGCGTGTATCTATTCAAATGACGGCTATCTCCAGATACATGCCCTGGAGTGGGATTGCAGGATCATATGGTAGTTCTATTTTTAGATTTCGAAGGAACTTCCATACTGTTCTTCACAGTGGCTGCCCCAATTTACATTCCCACCAACAGTGTAAGAGGGTTCCCTTTTCTCCACACCCTCTCCAGCATTTATCATTTGTAGACTTTTTGATGATGGCCATTCTGACTGGTGTGAGGTGATACGTCATTGTAGTTTTTATTTGCATTTCTTGAATAATTAAAGATGCTGAGCATCTTTTCATGTGCCTTTTGGCCACCTGTATGTCTTCTTTGGAGAAATGTCTATTTAGATCTTCTACCCATTTTTTGATTGGGTTGTTTGTTTTTTTTGATATTGAGCTTCATGAGCTGTTTGTATACTTTGGAGATTAATCCCTTGTCAGTCACATCATTTGTAAGTTGTCTTTTCTGTAGGTTGTCTTTTCATTTTGTTTATGGTTTCCTTTGCTGTGCAAAAGCTTTTAAGTTCAATTAGGTCCCATTTGTTTATTTTTGTATTTATTTTTATTACTCTAGGAGACAGATCCAAAAAACAAAATATTGCTGCAATTTATGCCAAAGACTGTCCTGCCTATGTTTTCCTTTAGGAATTTTATAGTATCCAGCCTTACATTTAGGTCTTTAATCCATTTTGAGTTTATTTTTTTGTGTATGGTGTTAGAGAATGTTCTAATTTAATTCTTTTACATGTAGCTGTGAGTTTTCCCAGCACCATTTATTGAAGAGGATGTCTTTCCTCCATTGTATATTCTTGCCTCCTTTGTTGTAGATTAATTGACCATAGATACATGGGGGTTTTTTCTGGGCTTTCTATCCTGTTCCATTGATCTAGAAATCTGTCTTTGTGCCAGTACCATACTGTTTTGATTACTGTAGCTTTGTAGTATAGTCTGAAGTCAAGCATGATTCCTCTAGCTTCAGTCTTCTTTCTCAAGATTGTTTTGACTGTTTAGGGTCTTTTATGTTTCCATACAAAATTTAAAATTATTTATTCTAGTTCTGTGAAAAATGTCATTGGTATTTTGATAGGGATTTTATTGCATCTGTAGATTGCCTTGGGTAGTATAGTCATTTTGACAATATTGATTCTTCCAGTCTAACAACACAGTATATCTTTCCATCTGTTTGTGTCATCATGTTCGATACCTTTCATCAGCATCTTACAGTTTTTGGAGTATGGGTCTTTTGTCTCCTTAGGTAGATTTATTCCTAGGTATTTTATCCTTTTTGATGTGATGGTAAATGGGATTCTTTCCTTAATTTCCATTTCTGATCTTTCATTGTTAGTGTATAAAAATGCAACAGATTTCTGTATATCAATTTTGTATGCTGTAACTTTACCAAATTCACTGATGAGCTCTAGTAGTTTTCTGGTAGCAGCTTTAGGATTTTCTATGTATAGTATTGTGTATTCTGGAAACAGTGACAGTTTTACTTCTTTTTTTCCAATTTGGATCCCTTTTGTTTCTTTTTCTTCTCTAATTGCTGTGGCTAGGATTTCCAAATCTATGTTGAATAAAAGTGGTGAGTGGACATCCTTGTCTTGGTCCTGTTCTTAGAGGAAATGCTTTCAGCTTTTCACTTTTGAGTATGACTTTAGCTGTGGGTTTGTCATATATAGCCTTTATTATGTTGAGGTAGGTTCCCTCTATGCCCACTTTCAGGAGAGTTTTTATCACAAAGCGATGTTGAATTTTATCAAAAGCTTTTTCTGCATCTACTGAGATGATCATATGATTTTTATTCTTCAATGTGTTAATGCGGTGTATCACACTGATTGATTTGCAGATATTGAAGAATTCTTGCATCCCTGGGATAAATCCCATTTGATCCTTTTAATGTATTGTCAGATTTGGTTTGCTAGTATTTTGTTGAGGATTTTTGTGTCTATGTTCATCAGTGACATTGGCCTGTAATTCTCTTTTTTTGTGATATTTTTGTCTGATTTTGGTATCAGGGTGTTGGTGGCCTCATAGAATGAGTTCAGAAGTGTTCCTTCCTCTACAGCCTTTTGAAATAGTTTCAGAAGGGTAGATGTTAACTCTTCTCTAAACATTTGGCAGAATTCTCCTCTGAAGCCATCTGGTCCTTGACTTTTGTTTGCTGGGAATTTTTTAATCACAGATTCAATGTCAGTACTTGTAATTGGTCTGTTCTTATATTCTATTTCTTCCTGGTTCAATCTTGGGAGATTGTACCTTTCTAAGAATTTGTCCATTTCCTCTATGTTGTCCATTTTATTGGCATATAGTTGTCTGTAGTAGTCTCTTATGATCCTCTGTATCTCTGTGGTGTTTGTTGTAACTTCCACTTTTTCATTTCTACTTTTATTGATTTTGGCCCTCTCGCTTTTTTTCTTGGTGAGTCTAGCTAAAAGTTTATCAATTTTGTTTATTCTTTCAAAGAACCAGCTTTTAGTTTCATTGATCTTTTCTATTGTTTTCTTAGTCTCTGTGTCATTTATTTCTGCTCTGATCTTTATGATTTCTTTCCTTCTACTAACTTTGGGTTTTGCTCTTCTTTCTCTTGTTGCTTTACGTGTAAGTTTAGGTTGTTTATTTGAGATTTTTCTTGTTTTTGAAGGTAAGATTGTATTGCTATAAACTTCTGTCTTAGAACTGCTTTTGCTGCATCTCAAAGGTTTTGGAGCATCATGTTTTCATTTTCACTTGTCTCTAGATATTTTTTGATTTCCTCTTTGGTTTCCTTGGTGATCCATTGGTTGTTTCATAGCATTTTGTTTAGGCTCCATGCGTTTGTGTTGTTTGCAGTTTTTTTCTTGTAGTTGATTTTTTTTTTTGCAGTACGCAGGCCTCTCACTGTTGTGGCCTCTCCTGTCGCGGAGCACAGGCTCCGGACGCGCAGGCCCAGTGGCCACAGCTCATGGGCCCAGCTGCCCCGCAGCATGTGGGATCTTCCCAGACCAGGGCACGAACCCGCGTCCCCTGCATCGACAGGCAGACTCTCAACCACTGCGCCACCAGGGAAGCCCCTTGTAGTTGATTTTTAATCTCATATTATTGTGGTTTGAAAAGATGCTTGATATGATTTCAATTTTCTTAACTATACCAAGGTTTGCTTTGTGGCCCAGCATGTGATCTATCCTGGAGAAAGTTCCATGTGTACTTGAAAAGAATGTGTATACTGCTGCTTTTGGACATGGATCACTAATTTTAAATTTTATGTCAGTCCTAGAAACCAAGGCATTTTAACAGCTTTCTAGACCTTGGGTATTTTTACTTTTAAAAGCTTCGCCCTACTTCATACCAAACATATTGAAATGTACTCAGATTTTACATAAAATATAATTTATGTGTATCTATACATGTGTTTCATATTTTTGAGCCAGCAACATTTTTCAGTTATAAAATATTTCATTTACCTTAACACTATGCATATAGGTTCCAATGATACATTGATCCTCCAAAGAACCATTCTCCGGATTCCCACAAAATACATTTCAGTATGACTCAGTAGGTTCCACCATGGAGAGCTCCTCCAAAATGAAACATATATTAAAACACTCTATTCTTAAGAAATGGTGGCCACACAAGTCACTACACTCACTAGGAAAATCAAAGCAGCTGGAATAAGAATTGGCAGAAAGGGTAACCTAACAAGATGAAGAGACCCAGAGCTATTCAAGCAATGTGTGTCAGCAGGCTTCATGACTCTTATGTGCTCTAAGAATGTGACTGTGGGAAGACGTTAGGTGTATTTAAAAGGGTCTAGAGATTTGAAAGGGAATTTTATGTGAAAACATGATTTACAGCAGCTGAGGTACAAGAATATGAGAAGTAGTCACCTCAAAAATTACATGTGTTATCAGACTAATTGGTCTCTGTTCCAAAGAACTTCAGTGGGTTGAACCCTTCCTACAAAAGGTTAGGCAGCTAGCTCAATCAATATTTTGCACTAACTTCCATGAGCCCCCAGAGAGAATTGTTGCTAAAGACTCGATCTGCTCTTTAACCCAGAAGGGCAATCCAGCTGGAGACACTACTTAGGGATTTTTGAAAAGAACAACACTTCTTTAAAAGGACTCTCTGCCCAGGAATCTTCAGACCCTGAGCAGAGATCAGGAAACTGCATGGCCTGTAAACCCAGACTCAGCCCAGCCAGGCAAGTACCCATTTATGCTGCTCATTTCTTAGGATTCCAGCTCTTCCTTAATAAAGTCATCTAGGAGTCAGTGAGAAAATCTGAGCTGGTGAAGACTTTGTCAACACAAGAAATTCTTAATAGGCTTACCAACAAGAGTCAAAATGAAACAACACTTGTGGCAGAACAGACTTCCACGATGTCTGTCACCACAGGTTGACCTGGTGACCAATAAGCTTATTTATCACGTGGGTCTGCAGGAGGAAGATAGGGAATGCTTCTTTCTTGACACTAATAAAACCAAATATTCATTCAATAAATGCCTGCAAGATACTAGCTTTATTAAGAAATATAGAACTAACATAATAATCTCTTTGTTGGAATGCCTGTGGCTGATGTACCATGTAGAACAAATTTAGAATTATTTGGCATTCCCAGACTTGATCATTATAACTCTTTTTTTTAACCCAAAATTACAAATAAAGTTACCATGTAAGGCCAGTAGTAAAAATTAGTGAAAAATATTTTAAAACCATGTTTTATTCTGAAATCAACTGAATTTGGAAAGTATCTAACTAGTTACAAACCTATTTTGTAACTTGGAATTAGGCCAAGCCATTAAGATAGAATGTACAAAACAGGCCAGGCTAATATAAAAGGAATTCAAAAATTAGGATGAACCCAAAATAAGCAGAGCAGCTGCCTAACACCTGGCAGTTAATGAAAATCAAAGTTAAATGGTAAGAATAACTAGCAAAATGGTTGAAATATACACAGTAACAGACCATGTCAAGACAACTATTTATAGAAAAAGAAGGAATACTGCAAGGAGGAGGAAAGGATTCAGGTTTCCCAAGGTAATGAATTCTATTTCAAACAACCCAAGCTCAAATCACAGAGAATCTCAAACCAACCAATAGCTTAATTTTGATAAAAGTGAGGAAAATATAGGAGAAAATTCATGTCCCATGTATAAGTATATAAAGAGAAATTGACAATTATAAAATTAAAATCTTATTACTGTCTCTTATCTACAACTCCAAAAGGAAAGAGAATAGGACTGGAAGTAAGAAAACCTGTTATGAAGGAGGCTGTGACCTTGGACAAGTTACTTAATCTCTACATGCTTCAATTTCTCTTCTAAACTGGGGTACTTGAACTAGGTGATGTCTAAAGTCTGTTCCAGCTCTAATATTGTATTTTACCAAGACATTTGCGAAGTCTCAGCATGATTAACTAAGGGGAATGGTACGTTACAGTAAGAATAAGAGCCCAAGGGAGCCCCATGCCCTCTTCATTTCTTATCATTGAATTAGGCCCATAGTGCCTAGATTCAAAGTACTCTCCTCACTTCCTTAATAGGACATTGTTTCCAGTGTTTCGTAGACAATATTTATGATATCATGCAAGGTTGCCTAGAAAGTTTTCAGTGTGCTGTTTTGAAGTGTATTCTTAATAGTATAGCCATAACAAAACTATTGAGCCTTACCTTATCACAATAATCACCGTTTAAAGAGCAGTGTTTACTTTTTTCCTCTTCCATCAGGACCAGTTCTAAGATATAAGCGAGTCTTGGGAGCCTAACCCTTATCACCCATAACTTTAATAGCATCTTTTCCTCATGACCCTCCCTGTGTACTCACTGGCACTTACATACAGGACCGTACTTGTGCAGACACCTCTTGTCCACAAACACATGGGCTTCTCGTGGGAGGAAAAAGTAAAACCTTGTCAAAAGCAGCCACCAGCACTGATCAGAATGCCTGGCAAAGAGAAGGAGCTCAATTGATACCAGGTGAATGTCTCACAAGCATTTTAGATGTAACAAACCTGATCTTATCACATTCCCTCAAGACCCTCTGGCTCATCCAATAAATAGCCTCCACCTCCACGCCCCCGAAGAGTCATTGGATAGTAATGTGTTCATGTGACAATCTCCCAAGTCAGAGGAAAACAGTTTTTAAAAACTGTTGAGACTAAATGCCTTCAGGCTAAAGCCAAACCCAGGAGTCAGAATGGGAAACAGAAGAAGAGTTCAGAATCATTCTTTTTTAAAAAAATTTTATGTATTTATTTATTTTTGGCTGCATTCCGTCTTCACTGCTGCGCACGGGCTTTCTCTAGTTGCGGCGAGCAGGGGCTACTCTTGCAGTGCGCAGGCTTCTCATTGCAGTGGCTTCTCATTGCGGAGCACAGGCTCTAGGTGCGCGGGCTTCAGTAGTTGTGGCACGTGGGCTCTAGAGCGCAGGCTCAGTAGTTGTGGAGCACGGGCATAGTTGCTCCGCGGCGTATGGGATCTTCCCGGACCGGAGCTCGAACCCGTGTCCCCAGCATTGGCAGGCGGATTCTTAACCACTGTGCCACCAGAGAGGTCCCCCATTTTTACAATACGTATGCAGCCTCATCCTTCAGACACTTATCTTAAAAAATTACAATATGATGCTATATATTTTTCACTTATTTAAAGTCATTAATACGTGCAATTTTAAGGCTTAAAGCATAAAGGGAAGGAGAATGGAAAAGGGACTGGGAGAGAAGGGAAGTTCTATTTTTGAGCTGGGCTCAAAAATTACAGGTACAGTTCTGGGTGCTTTACATAGAGTATCTCATTTAAGCCTCAAGCTGTTAGATCTTCTGTTTACTGACTAGGAAAAAGAGGCTCGCAGACTTTGATTTGCTTATACAGCGTTATTTAGCTGGAAGAATGGCAGAGCTGGGACAGACATCCAGCTCCTTTTTTGTTGTTTTTTTGTTTTGTTTTGTTTTGTTTTACTATTTATCTCTTTTAATAAGACCTTTCCACTTGTGCTTGGCTCAGGTGTGACATAATAATCAAAGGAATCAGAGTGAATCTTTATTCCCATGGCTTGTGAAGTATTTTGTCTCTCTCCACCAGCCCTTGTACTCTGCCCCTTCAGGGCCCAGCTCAACACTTGAAAGAGATTTTTATTTCTTATTCACTTTGCCTTACACCAATCCCTGAAAATAATATGCTACTGTTATGGATTGAATTGTCCCCCACCCCGCCCCCAACCCCGGAAAAGATGTTAAAGTCCTAACCCACAGTAGCTGTGAACGTGACCTTACTTGAAATAGGGTCTTTGCAGATGATCAAGTTGAGTTCATTAGGGCGGGCCCTAATCCAACGTGACTGGTGTCCTTATAAGAAGAGGAAACTTGGACACCAAGGCAGACATGGTAACGGGGAGAACTGCATGTGAAGATAAAGACAGGGTTCAGGGTGATGCATCTACAAGTCAAGGGATGCCAACATTTGCCAGAAATCCACAAGAAGCTAGGAAGGAGGCCTGAAACAGACTCTCCTGCACAGTTCTCAGAAAGAACTATCCCTGCTGACACCTTGATTTTAGACTTCTAGGCTGTAGAACCATAAGACAATAAATTTCTGTTGTTTAAGCCAGTCCACTTTGGTATTTTGCTATGGCAGCCCCAGAAAACTAAGACTGCCACTGTGCAGTAAACACTATAATGTTATGCCTAGGGCAACAAGAGAACAGCTGCAAATTACATAGCATAAAATTATTCAGAAAAGTCAAATAAAAATTCAGAAGGCAAAAGTAATCCAATATTTGATCAATGTGTATTTATTCTACTTTGATCAGTACAGTATTCAGAAAATGAGGCAATCAGATGTAACCAAGTATTTTAATTATATTAATTGCTCACAAAAATAAAAGCTTTTAGTCTGGTAAGTAATTTCAGTGCCTCCTAAAACTGTATTCTCTAAGATTCATGCATGTGAAATTGGCAAACGTGTTTTCAATTCACAGAGGAAATCAATATTGCCCAGAAACTGAAAGATAAATAACTATTGAAACACAGTCATAGCTTTCAGCTCAGTGCAGGCAAGTTGTGATTCTGAAGCTCTAGGGAACGAATGGTGACAGGCAAGGACAGACTTCATAAATACCTTTTTCCAGAATCTTTAGGAGTAGCTTCTAACCATCAAACTCAGGCCATACTTTCATATGCATTTCTAGTTTGCTTAAAAGTATGAAGGGAAAGAATTCAAATAATATGAAAAACAAGATTGTGTTTTAGTGGACCCAGTTTAGTTTGTTGGCAAATATTGAAATTCATTTGTGAATTAGTTGGAAAATCACCAGACACAGAATTAAGATAACCATGATTCTATTCTGTAGCAACTGAGGTTAGTTGGTACCAAGAAAAGAGAAAGAGACCATGATAACAGGTTATATAGATTAGCACATTCTGCATTTTTCTGTCTTATTTCTCATCAGCCACCAATCACCACATTTCTTCCAGCTCTAGCTTATAAGAATGTATTATTCAACAGACTATTTTTTTTAACATCTTTATTGGGGTATAATTGCTTTACAATGGTGTGTTAGTTTCTGCTTTATAACAAAGTGAATCAGTTATACATATACATATGTTCCCATATCTCTTCCCTCTTGCGTCTCCCTCCCTCCCACTCTCCCTATCCCACCCCTCCAGGCTGTCACAAAGCACCGAGCTAATACCCCTGTGCCATGCGGCTGCTTCCCACTAGCTATCTACCTTACTACGTTTGTTAGTGTGTATATGTCCATGACTCTCTCTCACCCTGTCAAAGCTCACCCTTCCCCCTCCCCATATCCTCAAGTCTGTTCTCCAGCAGGTCTGCGTCTTTATTCCTGTCTTACCCCTAGGTTCTTCATGACATTTTTTTTCTTAAATTCCATATATATGTGTTAGCATACGGTATTTGTCTTTTTCTTTCTGACTTCACTGTGTATGACAGACTCTAGGTCTATCCATCTCATTACAAATAGCTCAATTTCGTTTCTTTTTAAGGCTGAGTAATATTCCATTGTATATATGTGCCACATCTTCTTTAACCATTCATCCGATGATGGACACTTAGGTTGTTTCCATCTCCGGGCTATTGTAAATAGAGCTGCAATGAACATTTTGGTACATGACTCTTTTTGAATTTTGGTTTTCTGAGGGTATATGCCCAGTAGTGGGATTGCTGGGTCATATGGTAGTTCTATTTGTAGTTTTTTAAGGAACCTCCATACTGTTCTCCATAGTGGCTGAACCAATTTACATTCCCACCAGCAGTGCAAGAGTGTTCCCTTTTCTCCACACCCTCTCCAGCATTTATTGTTTCTAGATTTTTTGATGATGGCCATTCTGACTGGTGTGAGATGATATCTCATTGTAGTTTTGATTTGCATTTCTCTAATGATTAATGATGTTGAGCATTCTTTCATGTGTTTGTTGGCATTCTGTATATCTTCTTTGGAGAAATGTCTGTTTAGGTCTTCTGCCCATTTTTGGATTGGGTTGTTTGTTTTTTTGATACTGAGCTGCATGAGCTGCTTGTAAATTTTGGAGATTAATCCTTTGTCAGTTGCTTCATTTGCAAATATTTTCTCCCATTCTGAGGGTTGTCTTTTGGTCTTGATTATGGTTTCCTTTGCTGTGCAAAAGCTTTGAAGTTTCATTAGGTCCCATTTGTTTATTTTTGTTTTTATTTCCATTACTCTAGGAGGTGGGTCAGAAAGGATCTTGCTGTGATTTATGTCATAGAGTGTTCTGCCTATGTTTTCCTCTAAGAGTTTGATAGTTTCTGGCCTTACATTTAGGTCTTTAATCCATTTTGAGCTTATTTTTGTATATGGTGTTAGGGAGTGATCTAATCTCATACTTTTACATGTACCTGTCCAGTTTTCCCAGCATCATTTATTGAAGAGGCTGTCCTTTCTCCACTGTACATTCCTGCCACCTTTATCAAAGATAAGGTGTCCATATGTGCGTGGGTTTATCTCTGGGCTTTCTATCCTGTTCCATTGATCTATCTTTCTGTTTTTGTGCCAGTACCATACTGTCTTGATTACTGTAGCTTTGTAGTATAGTCTGAAGTCAGTGAGCCTGATTCCTCCAGCTCCTTTTTTTGTTCTCAAGAGTGCTTTGGCTATTCGGGGTCTTTTGTGTTTCCATACAAATTGCGAAATTTTTTGTTCTAGTTCTGTGAAAAATGCCACTGGTAGTTTGATAGGGATTGCATTGAATCTGTAGATTGCTTTGGGTAGTAGAGCCATTTTCACAATGTTGATTCTTCCCATCCAAGAACATGGTATATCTCTCCATCTATTTGTATCATCTTTAATTTCTTTCATCAGTGTCTTATAATTTTCTGCATACAGGTCTTTCATCTCCTTAGGTAGGTTTATTCCTAGATATTTTATTCTTTTTGTTGCAATGGTAAATGGGAGTGTTTTCTTGATTTCACTTTCAGATTTTTCATCATTAGTATATAGGAATGCCAGAGATTTCTGTGCATTAATTTTGTATCCTGCTACTTTACCAAATTCATTGATTAGCTCTAGTAGTTTTCTGGTAGCATCTTTAGGATTCTCTATGTATAGTATCCTGTCATCTGCAAACAGTGACAGCTTTACTTCTTCTTTTCCGATTTGGATTCCTTTTATTTCCTTTTCTTCTCTGATTGCTGTGGCTAAAACTTCCAAAACTGTGTTGAATAAGAATGGTGAGAGTGGGCAACCTTGTCTTGTTCCTGATCTTAGTGGAAATGCTTTCAGTTTTTCACCATTGAGGATGATGTTTGCTGTGGGCTTGTCATATATGGCCTTTATTATGTTGAGGAAAGTTCCCTCTATGCCTACTTTCTGCAGGGTTTTTATCATAAATGGGTGTTGAATTTTGTTGAAAGCTTTCTCTGCATCTATTGAGATGATCATATGGTTTTTCTCCTTCAATTTGTTAATATGGTTTATCACATTGATAGATTTGCATATATTGAAGAATCCTTGCATTCCTGGAATAAACCCCACGTGATCATGGTGTATGATCCGTTTAATGTGCTGTTGGATTCTGTTTGCTAGTATTTTGTTGAGGATTTTTGCATCTATGTTCATCAGTGATATTGGCCTGTAGTTTTCTTTCTTTTTGACATCCTTGTCTGGTTTTGGTATCAAGGTGATGGTGACCTCGTAGAAGGAATTTGGGAGTGTTCTTCCCTCTGCTATATTTTGGAAGAGCTCGAGAAGGATAGGTGTTAGCTCTTCTCTAAACGTTTGATAGAATTCACCTGTGAAGCCATCTGGTCCTGGGCTTTTGTTTGTTGGAAGATTTTTAATCACAGCTTCAATTTCAGTGCTTGTGATTGGTCTGTTCATATTTTCTATTTCTTCCTGATTCAGTCTTGGCAGGTTGTGCATTTCTAAGAATTTGTCCATTTCTTCCAGATTGTCCATTTTATTGGCATAGAGTTGCTTGTAGTAATCTCTCATGATTTTTTTTATTTCTGCAGTGTCAGTTGTTACTTCTCCTTTTTCATTTCTAATTCTATTGATTTGAGTCTTCTCCCTTTTTTTCTTGATGAGGCTGGCTAGTAGTTTATCTATTTTATCTTCTCAAAGAACCAGCTTTTAGTTTTATTGATCTTTGCTATCATTTCCTTCATTTCTTTTTCATTTATTTCTGATCTGATTTTTATGATTTCTTTCCTTCTGCTGGCTTTGGGGTTTTTTTGTTCTTCTTTCTCTAATTGCTTGAGGTGCAAGGCTAGGTTGTTTATTCGAGATGTTTCCTGCTTCTTAAGGTGGGCTTGTATTGCTATAAACTTCCCCCTTAGAACTGCTTTTGCTGCATCCCATAGGTTTTGTGTCGTTGTGTCTCCATTGTCATTTGTTTCTAGGTATTTTTTTATTTCCTCTTTGATTTCTTCAGTGATCACTTCATTATTAAGTAGTGTATTGTTTAGCGTCCATGTGTTTGTATTTTTTACAGATCTTGTCCTGTAATTGATATCTAGTCTCATGGCGTTGTGGTCAGAAAAGATACTTGATACAATTTCAATTTTCTTAAATTTACCAAGGCTTGATTTGTGACCCAAGATATGATCTATCCTGGAGAATGTTCCATGAGCACTTGAGAAAAATGTGTATTCTGTTGTTTTTGGATGGAGTGTCCTATAAATATCAATTAAGTCCATCTTGTTTAATGTATCATTTAAAGCTTGTGTTTCCTTATTTATTTTCATTTTGGATGATCTGTCCATGGGTGAAAGTGGGGTGTTAAAGTCCCCCACTATGAATGTGTTACTGTCGATCTCCCCTTTTATGGCTGTTAGTATTTGCCTTATGTATTGAGGTGCTCCTATGTTGGGTGCATAATATTTACAATTGTTATATCTTCTTCTTGGATCGATCCCTTGATCATTATGTAGTGTCCTTCTTTGTCTCTTTTAATAGTCCTTATTTTAAAGTCTATTTTGTCTGATATGAGAGTTGCTACTCCAGCTTTCTTTTGGTTTCCATTTGCATGGAATATCTTTTTCCATCCCCTTACTTTCAGTCTGTATGTGTCTCTAGGTCTGAAGTGGGTCTCTTGTAGGCAGCATTTATAAGGGTCTTGTTTTTGTATCCATTCAGCCAATCTGTGTCTCTTGGTGGGAGCATTTAGTCCATTTACATTTAAGGTAATTATCGATATGTATGTTCCTATTCCCATTTTCTATATTGTTTTGGGTTCGTTATTATAGGTCTTTTCCTTCTCTTGTGTTCCTTGTCTAGAGAAATTCCTTTAGCATTTGTTGTAAAGCTGGTTTTGTGGTGCTGAACTCTCTCAGCTTTTGCTTGTCTGTAAAGGTTTTAATTTCTCCATCAAATCTGAATGAGATCTTTGCTGGGTAGAGTAGTCTTGGTTGCAGGTTTTTCTCCTTCATCACTTTCAGTATGTCCTGCCACTCCCTTCTGGCTTGTAGGGTTTCTGCTGAGAGATCAGCTGTTAACCTTATGGGGATTCCCTTGTGTGTTATTTGTTGTTTTTCCCTTGCTGCTTTTAATATGCTTTCTTTGTATTTAATTTTTGACAGTTTGATTAATATGTGTCTTGGCGTATTTCTCCTTGTATTTATCCTGTATGGGACTCTCTGTGCTTCCTGGACTTGATTAACTATTTCCTTTCCCATATTAGGGAAGTTTTCAACTATAATCTCTTCAAATATTTTCTCAGTCCCTTTCTTTTTCTCTTCTTCTTCTGGAACCCCTATAATTCGAATGTTGGTGCGTTTAATGTTGTCCCAGAGGTCTCTGAGACTGTCCTCAGTTCTTTTCATTCTTTTTTCTTTATTCTCCTCTGCAGTAGTTATTTCCACTATTTTATCTTCCAGGTCACTTATCCATTCTTCTGCCTCAGTTATTCTGCTATTGATCCCATCTAGAGTACTTTTAATTTAATTTATTGCGTTGTTCATCGTTGCTTGTTTCATCTTTATTTCTTCTAGGTCCTTGTTAACTGTTTCTTGCATTTTGTCCATTCTACTTCCAAGATTTCGGATCATCCTTACTATCATTATTCTGAATTCTTTTTCAGGTAGACTGCCTATTTCCTCTTCATTTGTTAGGTCTGGTGCATTTTTATCTTGCTCCTTCATCTGCTGTGTGTTTTTCTGTCTTCTCATTTTGCTTATCTTACTGTGTTTGGGGTCTTCTTTTTGTAGGCTGCACGTTCGTAGTTCCCGTTGTTTTTGATGTCTGTCTCCAGTGGCTAAGGTTGTTTCGGTGGGTTGTGTAGGCTTCCTGGTGGAGGGGACTAGTGCCTGTGTTGTGGTGGATGAGGCTGGATCTTGTCTCTCTAGTGGGCAGGTTCACGTCTGGTGGATTATTATGATTTTAGGCAGCTTCTCTGCTAATGGGTGGGGTTGTGTTCCTGTTTTGCTAGTTGTTTGGCATAGGTTGTCCAGCACTGTGGCTTGCTGGTCGTTGAGTGAAGCTGGGTGCTGGTGTTAAGATGGAGGTCTCTGGGAGATTTCCGCCGTTTAATATTATGTGGAGCTGGGAGGTCTCTTGTTGACCAGTGTCCTGAAGTTGGCTCTCCTACCTTAGAGGCAGAGCCCTGACTCCTGGCTGGAGCACCAAGAGCCTTTCATCCACACGGCTCAGAATAATAGGGAGAAAAAGTAGAGAGAATTAGTAGAAGTATGAGGAAAGAAAGAAGGAAAGGAAGGAAGGAAGGAAGGAAGAAAGAAGCAAAGAAGGAGAGAAAGGAGGGAGGGAGGGAGGGAGGAAGGAAGGAAGGAAGGAGGGAAAGGAGGAAAAAAGACAGAAAGAAAGAAGATACAGTAAAAATAAAATAAAGTATAATATAGTTATTGAATTAAAAAATATTTAGAAAAAAAAAAAGGGACGGATAGAACCTTAGGACAAATGTTGGAAGCAAAGCTATACAGAGAAAATCTTCCACAGAAGCATACACATACTCCTTCACAAAAAGAGGTAAAGGGGGGAAAATCATAAATCTTGCTCTCAGAGACCACCTCCTCAATTTGGGGTGTTTCGTTGTCTAAAGGAGGGAAGGAAGGAAGGAAAGAAAGAAAGAAAGAACAAAGGTAAAGTATAATAAAGTTATTACAATTAAAATTAATTATTAAGAAAAAAAATTTTTTTAAAAAACCATGGACGGATAGAGCCCTAGGACAAATGGTGGAAGCAAGACTATACAGACAAGATCTCACACAGAAGCATACACGTACACATTCACAAAAAGAGGAAAAGGGAAAAAAATCATAGATCTCGCTCCTAAATTCCACCTCTTCAATTTGGGATCATTCCTTGTCTATTCAGGTATTCCACAGATGCAGGGTATATCAAGTTGATTGTGGAGCTTTAATCCGCTGCTTCTGAGGCTGCTGGGAGAGATTTCCCTTTCTCTTCTTTGTTCTCACAGCTCACAGGAGCTCAGCTTTGGATTTGGCCCTGCCTCTGCGTGTAGGTCGCTGGAGGGCGTCTGTTTTTTGCTCAGACAGGACGGGGTTAAAGAAGCCGCTGATTCGGGGGCTCCGGCTCACTCAGGCCGGGGGCGGGGGGGAAGGAGGGGCACTGCGTGCGGGGCGGGCCTGCGGCGTCAGAGGCGGCGTGACGTTGCACCAGCCTAAGGCCCGCCGTGCGTTCTCCCGGGGAAGTTGTTCCTGGATCCCGGGAACCTGGCAGTGGCGGGCTGCACAGGCTCCGCGGAAGAGGGTTGTGGAGAGTGACCTGTGCTCGCACACAGGCCCCTTGGTGGCGGTAGCAGCAGCCTTAGTGTCTCCCGCCCGTCTCTGGGGTCCGCGCTTTTAGCCGCGGCTCGCGCCCGTCTCTGGAGTTCCTTTAAGCAGCGCTCTTAAACCCCTCTCCTCGCGCACCAGGAAACAAAGAGGGAAGAAAAAGTCTCTTGCCTCTTCGGCAGGTGCAGGCTTTTCCCCGAACTCCCTCCCGGCTAGTCGTGGTGCACTAACCCCTTCAGGCTATGTTCAAGCCGCCAACCCCAGCCCTCTCCCGTCGCTCCGAAGCCTGAGCCTCAGCTCGCAGCCCCGCCCGCCCCGGCGGGTGAGCAGACAAGCCTCTCGGGCTGGTGAGTGCCGGTCGGCACCGATCCTCTGCGGGAATCTCCCCGCTTTGCCCTCCGCACCCGTCGCTGTGCACTACTCCGCGGGTCCGAAGCTCCCCCTCCGCCACCCGCAGTCTCCACCCGCGGAGGGGCTTCCTAGTGTGTGGAAACTTTTCCTCCTTCACAGCTCCCTCCCACTGGTGCAGGTGCCGTCCTTATTCTTTTGTCTCTGTTTTTTCTTTTTTTCTTTTGCCCTACCCAGGTACGTGGGGAGTTTCTTGCCTTTTGGGAGGTCTGAGGTCTTCTGCCAGCCTTCAGTAGGTGTTCTGTAGGAGTTGTTCCACGTGTAGATGTATTTCTGGTGTATCCGTGGGGAGGAAGGCGATCTCCGCGTCTTACTCTTCCGCCATCTTCAAGGTCCCCCGCTAGTATTTTGTTGAGAATTTTTCATGTATGTTCATCAGCAATATTGGCCTGTAATTTTTCTCTTTTTGTGATATCTTTGCTTTTGGTATCAGGGTGATGGTGGCCTCATAGAATGAGTTTGGAAGTGTTCCTTCCTCTGCAAATTTTTGGAATAGTTTGAGAAGGATAGGTGTTAACTCTTCTCTAAATGTTTGGTAGAATTCACCTGTGAAGATCAGGACTTTCATTTATTGGGAGTTTTTAAATTACTAATTCAATTTCATTACTGGTAATTAGCCTGTTCATATTTTGTATTTCCTCCTGGTTTAGTCTTGAGAGATTGTACATTTCTAGGAACTTGTCCATTTCTCCCAGAATGTCCATTTTAATGCCGTGTAATTGTTCACAGTAAACTCTTATGATTCTTTAGTATTTCTGCGGTGTTGGTTGTGACTTCTCCTTTTTCATTTCTGATTTTATTTATTTGGGGTCCTCTCTCTTTTTTTCTTGATGAGTCTGGCTAAAGTTTTGTCAATTTTGTTTATCTTTTCAAAGAACCATCTCTTAGTTTTATTGAACTTTTCTAATTTTTTTAGTCTCTATGCTGTGATCTTTATGACTTCTTCTACTTACTTTGGATTTTGTTTGTTCTTATTTTTCTAGTTCCTTTAGTTGTAAGGTTAGGTTATTTATTTGATATTTTTCACGTTTCCTGAGGTAACGTTTGTATAGGTTTGTATTGCTATAAACTTTCCTCCTAGAATTGCTTTTGCTGCATCCCACAGATTTTGGATCATTGTGTTTCTATTTTCACTTGTCTCCAAATATTTTTTTATTTCCTCTTTGCTTTCTTCAGTGATCCATTCGTTGTTTAGTAGCACATTGATCTACTCCTTTTGAATAATTTCCATTTCAGCCACATCTTTTTGTGACCTTCTTAAATATATCTATCGTACTATATCCTTCCCTTGTCACAGTATCCACCATCCTGTTCTAGAATTACTTTATTCCCCCACTAAATTGATGTCCAAAAGGGGATTAACCATTGCTCCCATGAGATCTAACATCCAGGATAGTGCAAATGGTCAATAAATGTTTATTTAATGAAGAGTTGGATGATTAAATACTGGGTTGTCTGCTCTCTTTAGATGGCTTTACTCTCTGATAAAGTCCTCTGACCTTAAAGGAAATCTGTTAACAGGGCTATTCCCTGAAAAAAGTTACATCTCTTTTCATCCTAACATAAGTCTTTTATATTGATAGCTCAGCTCAAAGAGTTTCTGTAGAAAGCTCGGGTTAATCTCCTTGATATTAAGGTTTAGACCAAGGCATGATCTAGTTTTTCTCTGTTCTCATTTTTGTCTTTGTCATCCCTCAGCAGTTTGTCTTATCTTTTTTTTTTTCTTTTTTAGCCCTGGGGGTTTTATATTTTTTTAATTTTTACTTTAATAAAAGTTTAAAATATACATGGTTTAAGAAGTCAATATAAAACTTGTTATGAAAAACAGCAATCCCCTAGCCTCCCAACCTATTCCTCACTCTCCAGAAGCAACCATTTTCAAAATGTTTAGCTTTCTAAATAGCACACTTGTGCTGATACGTTTTGATGTTTTATTTTTAACCATTATATCTTGTTTTCCCACCATAGGAAAACACAACCCTTTCACAACCCACCCACCGCTGCACACCTGTACACTTCCTTTCCCCCTCACCCCCCAATATTCAGTTTTTATGTAAACTCTTTTCACAGCTGAGACTCTTTTCATGCAGTAAACTCTGATAACGCTTCCTTCCCTGCGTATTTTTGCATCCATGGTGTTAATTTTCTTCTTTTTATATTTGTTTTGTTTCCTCTATACCTATCACTAACTCTATACCAAACTTTCTACCAGTTGTCCAAATCTCCTCCCTATCCTTTGCTGTAGATATTATTTCTGCTTCATCTATTTGAAGAAAATTTTCATGGAGTTTTCCAATGGGTCGCACTCTATTCTCAGTGTAGAACTTTTGTCCCAGCATCCCTTCTCTATCACCATGGGGAATTCCCTTCCTGTCTCTTGTTTCTTCCATATCTACCTTGGGTGTACATAAAAACCATCTGGGGAACTTAAAAAAATCCTGATGCCCAGGCCTCATCCAAACCAATTCAGAACTTTTGGGGATAGGGCCCCTAAATCAGTACTTCTTAAACCATTCTGGTTGATTCCAATGGGCAGCCGTGGGTGGGAACCACTATTCTATCTGTATCTTTCTTTGTTTACTTTCTAATTTTGGTGAACTTCTGAGAAAAAGTACTTAAAAGATAAAATTTTGAGATTTTGCTTATCTGAATATGCTTTTATTCTGCTCTCCACTTGACTTATAATTTATCTAATGTAGAATTCATACTCAGAGATAATTTTTTCACCGAATTTTTGAAGGCATTGCTCTACTAGCTCTCAATGTTGCTTTTGAGAAATCTGAAGGTGTTCTGATTCCTAGTCTTTTGTATATGACCTGTGCTTTCCCCTCTAGATTTCTATAGGATCTTCCCTTTGTCTCCGTATTCTAATTTTTTTAAACTAATTGCCTTGGTATGGGTTTATCTTCATCCATTTTCTTGCATATTCATAGCACCTGTTAATCTTGCAACTTGGGTCCCACAATTCTGAGAAATTTTCTTAAATGTCTTTATTAAAGACTTACTTTCCTCTTTTTTTTCCTGTTCTTTTATTCTGGAGCTCGTATTTTTCAGATATTGGATTTTCTTGACCTATCCTCCACCCTTCTTTACTTTTCTTTCCAGTTTTCCATTTCTAAGTCTTTTTGGTCTATGTTATGGACTGAATTGTGTTCCCCCAAATTCATATGTTAAAGTCCTATCTGCCAGCACCTCAGAATGTGACTGTAATGTGACTGTATTTGGAGACAGGGTCTTTAAAGAGGTAATCAAGTTAAAATGAGGTCATTAGGGTGGGCCCTAATCCAATCTGACCAGTGTCCTTATAAGAAGAGGAAACTAGGACACAGACACACATAAAGTGAGAATGCCATGTGAACATGAAAGTGGCTACCTACAAGCTGAGGGCAGAGACCTCAGAAGAAACCAAACCTGCTTACACCTCGATCTTCAACTTCCAACCTCCAGAGCTGAGAAAATATATTTCTGTTGCTTAAGCCACCCAATCGGTGGTGCTTTGTTATGCTAGTCCTAACAAACTAATAATCTGCTTTTCTCTATTTTATAGCATTAATTTTAAACTTTTCTTCTATCTGCTACCACTTTTTTTAAATTTCCGGGTTTCTTTTAGTGTTCTTTATAATAGCATCTTGCTCGTGCTTCAAGGATGTAATATCTTTTCTCATCTCTCTAAGGATATTAATGGTAATTTTCCTTTCTATGTTTTCATGTTTATGCATAGTTTTGGTTTCTTCAGGTTGTCTGTTTTTAGTCTTTAAAGACTAAAATGTGTGTGTGTGTTTTAGTCTTTATCTTTTTTGTTAAGATTTCTCAGGTATCAGACTATCTGCTCATCTTTTAAGAAAAAGGCGATAAAAAAGTCAATTTGAAGCACTGAGAGGTAGAAGGGGTTTGTTAACTGTGGGCTTATGCCCTTTGATCTTTAAGCCAAGAGTTGAAAACTAGCAGTCCACAGGCTGAGTCTAAAACAAATACGTCTGTGTTTTCTTTTGTTTTTCAGTTAGAATTGGGTGCTTCTAGCTGGGAGTGTAACCTTTAACTACCTGCTCACCACTCCTTTTTGATTCAAGCTTTTGTAAGCTTGAAATTCCTACCTAATACTTTTTTCTACTAGGGACATAGCTCAGATGTCTCTTCCTCTGTGATATCTTCTTGAATACCCTCAGACTTTACCCTTTAGCTACTCTGGATTTCACCATGTTTCATTTCTCCATCAGAGCCCTTTGCCATGGTCCTCCTTCGTGTGATAGACACTTGATGTGTATGTTGGATACTCCATGCGACTGTCCTGTGGAGGCAGGTACTCTACTTCAGGTGTGTTAGTATCTCATATAGAAGCTTTGGTAAAAGCTCAAGAAAAGTTACTTGAAAACCTTCATGCTCAGTGGGGTTGGGAGGGAAAGGGGGAAAAGGAGAATGGGAGCATAATTTGCTGTTCTTCCTAGAAGATCACATTTTATACTCATCCCTGAGTATTTGATTATTAAAATCATGAACTGTAATTCCCCCCACCCCACCCCTAAAGTAAGCAACATGCCATACCAGACTGCAATGTGGCTTTAATATATGTCCAGATGATTGCACAGAGCATGATCTGTTTCACATGATAAAACATTTCTCAAGCTGTAACAACGGAAAGAAGAAAAAACACAAACTATCTAAATGAAAGAAGGAATCTTTCTGCATTTGGAGAGGTAATTTATCCTCATTTGTGAGCATGTGCCCTTTCAGAATTCAAATCAGATAAAGCATATATCTTGGCACATCTTCAAAAATGTCCAGTACAATAAATCATAGTTTCTGGCAATATTCTGAAAGCAGTGTTCAGGTATCTGAGGCCTTAGCATTTCTACTGCTTTTATTTCACCATGGTCTCAGATGTAAAATATCCTCGCTGCTCCTTAGCCGCATGAATTTTTGCCATGCTTCCCATCCATTTCCACTTGAAGCTCCAGGAACACAATCTACCCTCTCATCCTGGTAGCATCCCATCCATAACTGAACTTGTCTTTTTCTTTTTTTACTCAGCCACTCATGCTGGCCCAGTTAGACAGCATTAGCTAACTCTTTGTTCTTATTAATCTTTCCCTCCCAGGACAGTTTGAACGTTGTGGTTTTTAAATTATTAAGAGAGCCCAGGGGGTTGCCAAATATAGACTCATTCATGTGAACAGTAAACAAAGTAAGTAAGTTTGGATTCACACAAGTTTATGACTCTGCAAAGACCTTGAAGCCCAGATGGGTGTTAAGAACTGTTTCTCCAAGTACTCTAAAACTGGACATGCTGTTTAAGGGTAGAATGCGGTACAGACAGCCTGAGTTCCCAACAAGGCACTGCTTTATACAAACTGGATGGCCTCAGGAACTATTAGGCTCTCTATAAGCCCCAGTCCCCATCTGTGAAATGGGCAAAATAACTGCACCTATTTCAGAAGACATTTGTGGAGATCAAATGAAATAATGTGCTCGGCACACACTCTGTAAATATCCTTTGCTCTGTTTTTTTTATTAATGAGAACATCTAGGCTGAAACACAGCATCATACAAATAAACTACAGGAACCATTGTCCACAGTTTGAGAAACCAATTAGACCCCTATACCTGACAAGTCCAAGCTGGAATAAACTGGTTGAATGAAACCAGAAATATTCAGAATTTAATATTTAAACAAATAATTTTTAATACAGCATTTGGAAACTAGAATAATAAAGGAAATGGCAGCACATGGCTTCCAATTTTTTTATTATTATAAAGAAAACTTCAGAAAAAAAACAATAAACTGCCAGGTTAAAACCAGTGTTTCAAGAATCTTTTGCTCTTATTAGAAACGTAAATTTGATGGACCCTAAAATTCAAACCCTTCCTCCTTCCCAACAGTGTATATTGTGGCCCATATACAGAAACCAGCCCACTTTCAGGAAGGAGGGCCTGGCTGGTAATGACAAAGGCCATTGGCAAGTCAAACTGAACAAAAGAATAAACCTTTGCCTAAGAGAGAATTAGCTTAACCACTTTTTTTTTGCCCTTCTGGGTCAAAAAAAAAAAAAAAAGCAATATTTTTAAGGCAGGAGCACATTATAAAATGTACTTTGCTTTGCTTTCCATTTGTTCATTGTGTTTAGGCTAAGTAGGTGGTAAATTGACATACACAATATACAATAATGTTTTCCCTGAGTATTTGGATAAATTAATTAATTTAAAATTAATCTAAATTAGCCTTTCCCTAACTGTCAACCACAGAACAGTGTTCCTAGAATGTTAATAAATATGCTAGGAGAAAAATGTACCAGCACAAATAAGTTTGAAATAGAGGTGTTCATTACATACATTTATCAGCATGTCAAAAGCACATTAGCATATAAAAGACTAAGTTGTCCTGTGGTGAAGAAACCTATTTTGTTCTTCAATCCACATTTTCCCAAAATTACTTGAGCCTGGAATCCAGCTCCCTTTTAGCATCCTACAGAACACAGTTTGCAGAATTCCAGTTTGGGGATACATTGAGTACATTTGGACAGGGCTCATATTGCAATTAATCGAAAGGCTATCGAACTAAAATTTGTCAGGGTTCCACATATCAATAATAATAATAGTAGGTACCACTTGTTGCGCATTTAGTAAATCTTAGGGAAAATGCTTCTTCTGCACTCCTTACCTTCTTTTTTCCTTGAGGAGGATCTGCCCCTCTACACCCCTGGCTTCTTGTCTCACTCTCTGAACTTTTCTCCTTGGAGGTGGAGAGCTCTCAATGGCTATCAGAATAGCCATTGATCAACATTTCTCAGTTAGATGGAGCTAATATGTCAAAAGTGGGAATGAACAAAGACACTAAGCCTTTTCTCTCTCCTCTGCATCTGGACCAGGGGCACTTAGTACCCTGGGTTACATGTCTGCTCCCGTGAAACAAAACTTCCCTCAGATAGATTATTCCAAGACCAAGAATGGGAGGTAGGGAGTTAGCAAGCCCATTTTTTGGTCAAACTAAGTTATGTCTTGCAACTTAGCCTCATCATTAATAATGCTGATATCTCAGTTCTTCATGGACTAACTTTATTATATTGGGTTGGCCAAAAGTTTCGTTTGTGTTTTCCCATAAGATGTTTTTGGCCAACCCAATATTTTAACAAGTTCAGAACTTGGGCAGTGAAGAGGAATATTGTTTTGAGTCCTACTCATAACCTCAACAACATATATCATGAATTCTCCATGATATTTTACATGCATTATTTCATTTAGTCTTCACAACAAATTTTTAAGGTAGATACTAATATATCCCCATTTTATAGATGAGGAAATTGAAACAGAGAAGTTAAGTAACTTACCAGAGGGGATGTAGTAAGTGACTGGATCTCAACATTTTAATGAATGTAACATCATGCACATTATTTAATTGTACTATTATTATAACTATTACTAGTGCATCTCATAAGGTGGTGTTTATATTTGGACCCCTTTCTTATTTATCTGTCAACTTCTCTTCTATGATGCAACATGCATGTTGATCTATAAGACCAGTCATATGGAATGAACATAAAAAAAGAAAACATAACCTTGGTCAATGACTGAGGTACTCAGGGAAGGTTGAAAGTCAGAAAGGTCTAAATCTGAAATTTCAAACTGGCAGCCAGCCCACAGACATGTTTTGTTTGGCTCCCGAAGTGTTAAAGATTTGAATTGGTTATTATGATTAAAACATAAATTTCTGGCTTCTCAGAAAAGTGTGAACGTCTGGGCAGCCATGAGCCTGAGTTGAAGCGCTGCTGTCTCCTTTGCATAGAGCATGTACAGCACAGTTCATCTCGGTCCCCATTGTGTTACTTCATTTAAGTGCTTTGTCTGCATGTGCTCCCGTAAACATTTCGATTTGCCACCCTGGTGCAAAGTAGGATGCCTCCCACCCTTTCCGCATTCTCCCTTGAGGAACTTTCACAGCCACTGCAAGAGTCCTGAGGCTGGATGTCAAGTCTGCCATCAGGGCACTAAGGAACAGTAGGTGTCTTGCTGTGAGACAGCTAAGCTGTAAGTGGCAGTTCTTCAGAAGGCAGGCCATTCAGTGCAGGGCCTCATCTCAATCCCTCTAGAAAAAAATGTTCCAGTTACACCCTGGAGAGACTTCAGGGAGTGAGGAGAGCAGCTGGACTGAGGGGTCTGAGTCCACCACATACACTCAGCTCGGTCTGCATCTGCTTTAGGAAAGGGGCATCTATATAAATGTTATTAAAGTATGGGCTTCTTTGGCTTCTAAAAATATTATAAAACCATTTTCCCTGAGCCCTCTATAATCTGATCCCCAACAGTAACCTTTCTTTCTACATCATTGTCTTTTATGTAGCAGTTGCTCAATAAAAATTTTAAATGAGTAAATGAATAGACAGACTTTGTAAATTCTAGAGCAGATAATTGTCCTTCCCTTAAGTTTATATTTGAATGAGTGAAGAATGCCCGTGAAGCCTCTTTCCACCCTTTTGTTAGCCTCTGTTCTTTTTTTTCCTTTTTTTTTGCGGTACGCGGGCCTCTCGCTGTTGTGGCCTCTCCCATTCTCCGGACACGCAGGCTCAGCGGCCATAGGCTCACGGGCCCAGCCGCTCCGCGGCATGTGGGATCTTCCCGGAGCAGGGCACGAACCCGCGTTCCCTGCATCGGCAGGCTGACTCTCAACCACTGCGCCACCAGGGAAGCCCTAGCCTCTGTTCTTTAATCTCACCCCCACTCCATCACCAGGATGAGCAAGGCTATTTCCCATTAAGGTTAGGTATTAACTTTTCCAAGCGAATCTACATTCAAAGGATCCTGTAATGCTAACATGAAAAATATGTCCCCTCCTGTAGGGATATCAAGCATCAGAAAACAGGTGGAGTAAATATTGGGAGGGGGGGACACATTCTCACTCCAGAATCAAGTCTTATAGACCTGAATATAAGATCAAAAGAAACGGTGAGTTCCAAATTTCAATAAACCGTGGCTTATATTTAAATATGTAAAACCATAGAATCACAGAACATTAGATGGAAGGAACTTTTGCAAGAAGCCATCAAACCCAAAAGTCTGTCATGGTAATCACGACGTTCGTTAAAATGCCACCTGCACCAGATTATTATAAATATCAATTTGCTGAATGGCTGTGCAGTGTTAAGTATGGTGTGTTTCTTGAAAAAGCTGGTCATCGAAGAATGATCAACATAGAATTTTAAAAAGGGAAATATTTATATAGTGCTTTAGTACAGTATAAACCTGTTGGAGAGAAGGCATGTTCTGGGGGTAATGGTAGATAAGCACCTTATTAAAATTATATTTCCTTATTAAAAATATTCAATTCCGTTTTACAAGGCTTAGCTTACTAATTATTTGATAGGGCTGAAAGTCATATGAAAATCTTTAATTTCAGGTGATCAGAACTGTCTTCCAAACTGCCAAAGGTGCTGAAATAATCTAAGTAACCCAAGCCAGACAGGCTTCTTAGGAGATTTCTTAAAGAATGTGTCACTTTGACCATTAGAAAGAGACTTTCTCAGAAGGTTATGAAGTGCTTGCTGATAATTGTTTTTAAAGTTTACAATATCATAATAATAATTAATATGAGCGTGGGGTTTGAACAGTATTCTTATAAGGGGCACTATGTTTTACAGCTGCAGAAAACAGCTGGGCAATTCCTAAAGGGTAGAAAGCCCAGGAAATTCAAAGAAATCTTTTGTTTCATCCTCCTTTAATATAGGGGAAATCAGCCTCAAATAAAGCTACCGCTGGGGATCTAATTTAACTCACCCTGGAATCACACTGAGCGCTGGCACATGAGGAGGTATGGCTACAGTGTATCCATGTATCTGTCAGCAGGTGGCCTGCCCTTCACAGTTAAGGGGACGTTATTGGTCAGCTAACCCAGCTTGCCTTTCCATCTCTCTTCCCCTTCCTGCCGCTGCCACGAAAGCTGGCAAACTAAATACTCACTTTTCCAACCTACCCCCCTTGCATTTAGGAATGGCTGTGTGACACAGTTAAGCCAATGAGGCAAGACAAGAGTATGCTGGGGGATTTAGGCAAAGTTGCTGTTTTTTTTCTTATAAAAACCATGGCTGGCACACATTGCCTCCTTTTTATCCTCCTTGGAGGGGCTTATGCTTATGTCTGTTCATGTCTGGGGCTTTGGAAGAAATTCTGTGACATTTTTGAGTCTCTGAAGCAATGTCAGAGGCCTGCTTCCTCCTGGTTATGGGACTATGAAAAGGTTTTTTGTTACTTGCAGGCAAAGTACACAGGTGAGGACTAGTGACACCTCTTTGTGGTTTTTAGTCTCTTTATAATAACATTTCACTGGGTGGATTTCTCTCTCTCTGGGGGAAAAAAATCTTGAAGCACTCATAGTTCATGGCTGGTCCACTCTCACTTTGGAAAAATGTATCTGAAGGTCCCTGTTTATTACACAATTTGCTTGGTAAGTTTTCCTGTTGTGTTTGGTGTGGGATGGTCTGTAGTTTCTTCACTTTAGTTTGACCAAATGTTATTTTTATTTAAAACACTAATTTTCCACATGAAATCTGCACATTCTTGCTTTTTCACAGAGGCTTTTAAATTTTATTTTTTAGGTAGGTAATACAGTCATTTGGTTCATAAAACAAAACAGTATAAAAAGGATTGCAGTGAAAAGTCTCCTGCTCCATTGTTAGAACCAAATTTAAACTATTGTCAGATATCTCTCTTTTAAATAAAACTATTAGCCACATGGTGATTGCAAAACAAACAAAAGAAGTCTCACGCCCACTTGCTCCCCTCATCCTCAATCATTTTTTTAGTTTATTAATTCTGAAGAATTTTAATTCAAATACAAGGTAATAGGAATGTGTACTCTTTTTTTTTTTTTTCCTCCCTTTCCTACACAAAAGTTAGCTTAGATAAGCTGCTCTGGGCCTTACTTTCTTTGTGGAACCACATATCTTGGCGGATTTCCATTTCCATGAATGGCATCCACATGTTTACAGTGGCAAAGTATTCCATTGTTTGAATGTATCTGTCCTCCCTCGTTGGATGCTTGAACTGTTTCAACACACAATGGTGGAACTGAAAACTTCGTACACACATCATCTTGCACAAGATAAAAAAATACCTGTAAGACAAATACCCAGAAGTGGGCTTGCCAAGTCGATGTGTAAATGCAGCTGTAATTTTGATCGTTAGTGTCAAGTGACTCTGCAGGAGTTGTACTAATTTACATTCCCACTAGCAACATAGGAATGTATCTAAAGGCAAACTCAGATTTTTATCAATCCAACTAGGTGAGAAATGGTATCTTAATATAGTTTTAACTTGCATTTATTTGATTGTGAGGAATTTTGAACATCTTTTCATAAGTTTTAGGGACCATTTATATTTCTCTTTTTGTTGTCTGTTCCTATGCCTTGCCATTTTTTAAAAATTATGTATACTTTGTCATTTAAAGCAGGGGTCCCCAACCCCCGGGATCTAATGCTTGATGATCTGAGGTGGAGCTGATGTAATAATAATAGGAATAAAGTGCACAATAAATGTAATGTGCTTGAATCATCCCAAAGCCACCCCCCCACCCCCCGGTCCTTGGAAAAATTGTCTTGCACGAAAACAGTCCCTGGTGCCAAAAAGGTTGGGGACCGCTGAAGGGAGTCCTCTCTAAACTAGAGATATTAGTTTTCATTTGTAATATGAACTGAAGAGCATTTTCCGTTTGTTGTTTGTTTTTTAATGTATTTCTGGTGAATTGTTTTGCCATGAAGAATTTTTTATTTTTACTTAGTGAACCTTTTAGGGAGTCTGAAGTTTGAATCATATAAAGACCTTCCCTATTCAAATACTATATTTTAAAGAAATTTATCATTGTGTTCTTTTAGTAATTGTATGGTTTCTTTTTTTTTAATTTAAACATCTGGTCCATTTGAAATTTATATCAGTGTACAGTGTGAGGTAGAGACCCAGCTTTTTTTCCCCCAGTTATTTACCCAATTGTACCGATAGTAGTTACTAAAAAGTTCATGTTTTTATTGTCCTTAAGTATGAATTTTAGATGTCTGGCTAAATGTAGTAAAGTTTTGTTATTTTCTAAGCTAAAATTCATAAAAGAAAAGGGTCTAGGAAAGTACCCACTGGTCTGTACACAATGCACATGAAGATGGCAGGAAAAAAATGTAAATTTGCTCTTGAGAGTCTGTCTTTAAATAAATAGTAAATAGATGAAAACGAACACAGGACGTTTTATAGGGAAAATGTTAGGTTATGTTAGGAAAGTATTGCTGTGGCTTTTCATTGTTTTCCTTTTACAGATTTAAAGCAATGATTACACATGGGACTTGGAGAAAATAACCATTTTCATTATAAGTGAATGAACAACCTAAAACAGAATTTGATACAATCTGATTCATTGTACAATCTGACATTTCCTGGCCCTACCCTTGATCTATGGAATCAAAATATCTAGAGCTGGGACCAGGGGATCTGTTCTTATAAAAAGTTCCCAGATGATTCTAATGCAGATGGGGCCTGCAAAAGTCAGTGAACTCACCTCAAAGTACCTCTGATTTCTAGCCTGAAAAAGAAAGGGCAGAAGCCAAGTTTAGAACCCCAGGGTTGGAAAGAATGTGAAGGCATGACTGAACCCAGCCTGTCTTCATTCTAATTAAAGGATACAAAAGTGACTGTCCCTTCAAAAGTCTCAGTAATCCACAAATGACAACAGAAGCTCAATTTCAAAGTCACCACCCCAACAATCAAGAATTCTTGTCTTTCCACAAATGATCTGTCTGCCTTTAGTTTGAATCACTTTCTTTTTGATAAATCCTACCCCAAGAAAAGAGAAAAGAACAAATACTCCTTGAGCTTTGAGAGTATGCCAAGCACTTCACATACCTTAATCTTTTAATTTGGTCTTTCCACAGACCTTGTGAAGTGGATACTACAGTCTCATATTTACAGTTAAGAAAACTGAGGCTTGGAGAGATTACATAACTAGTCCAAGGACACTCAGTAAGTGCTAGAATAAGTATTCAGGACCCGTTTTGTCAAATCTTTCTGTAGAGAAGAAAATGATTGATCAGCATCTCTCCCTATGACTCTTCAGACAGTACCTATGATCATTTGAAGATAAAGTTATCAAGCAAATTTTAGCATTTATATACTTAATTTACATTCTCTTAAATACTATTTTGGACCTTAAAAGCCTGTTTTTAAAAAGCACCCCTCCTACCTTATCCCTCTCCATCTCTTCACCTGTTTGGTGTTTCCTCAGTGTACACCTGACAGTTATATGCTCTAATCTACATGCATATTGCCTGCCTCTGCTGGCAAAATGAAAGTTTCTCCAGAGCAGTTGCTTGGTCTGTCTTCTCCACTATATCCCCTAGGTTTGGAACACTGGAAGCACTCAGTCAATATTTGCTGAAGGAATAACTGAAACTGAATTCTTCACTAGTACTGACTTGTTCTCCTTACAACTCCCCAGGTTTGAGATTTTGTTTTGTTTTCAGATCCTGGGCATAGAGCTAGATGTTTGGTTTAATAGCTGCTTTAGTAACCTGCTAACTCTAGAATCTCCTTTCTCTGCTCCGTAGGAGGATGAAGATCTACAGGAAGCAGAGCTTTGAAAATCATTTTCATCATATCTCAGCCTTCTTCTCTTGACTCACTGGTGTCCCTCTGCTTTTACTTTTTTCTTTTCTATATTAGTCCCCTTTCTCTCCGTTACACATAATCTAGAACACTCATCTACTGAGGACTCCTCTATCAGCCAGGGAGTATAATTTGTGTTTTATAAGGTACCTCATTAAATCATCCCCAAAATCTCAGTGAAGTGCCTTACCCCCGTTTTTTATATAGGAATACTGAAGTTTGAAGAGATTAAGTCACCTGTTCAAGGAATGGGCACTGGGATTCAAACCCAGATTTACATCCATTTAAATCCCAAGCTTTCCTCACAACATCTTCACAGTGTAAGAGAAACCTGATTGGCTATAACATCTCAATGGGCTCTTATGTTACTATTCTCCAAAGACCTGATACTAAATGATCTGCTTCATGGAAAAAAAAGTAGGGGAAACATCACATTTCTTTACTTTCCTAAATCATATTCAATATGATTCATTCCATAACCCACAAAGGTCTGTAGGAATTGTAATCTCAGTAATTTTGTGGGATGTATCAGTTAGGAAGAGCCTCCAGCTGTATGTAACTGAGACTTAAAGTGGCTGAAAGATATATAACAGTTACTCCATCAAGTGAGAAAAGTCTGGAAGTAAGGAATCCAGAGGTGGAATCTCCACTAGGTCTTCTAATTCCCTGGATCCTTCCAGTTTTCTGCTCTGCCATTTTTTTTTTTTTTTTTTTTTGCGGTACGCGGGCCTCTCACTGTTGTGTCCTCTCCCGTTGCGGAGCACAGGCTCCGGACGCGCAGGCTCAGCGGCCATGGCTCACGGGCCCAGCCGCTCCGCGGCATGTGGGATCTTCCCGGACCGGGGCACGAACCTGCATCTCCTGCATCGGCAGGCGGACTCTCAACCACTGCAACACCAGGGAAGCCCTCTTCTCTGCCATTTTTAGTGCACAACTTTCATTCACAAAATTGACTGCTGGAGCTCCACTTGTGACATCTAAATTCCAGACAGACAGCAAGGAGAAAAGGGGAGGGGACATGTCTTGTTCAAGAACTTTTCTGGAGGTCCAACCTATCTAATTCCTCCTCCCTCTGTACCAAATGTGGCCACGGAAACATTCCCCATGGCTTCCACTGACTGGCACTTGGTGCTCAGTTTCCCAATAACCGTGCAGCATCCTTGAATATGAGGTTTTGTTACTTCTAGGATATGTTGAAGAAAGTTCATGGCTGAGATAGACCAAGATGCAAGTCTCAGCCACCAAGTTACCCACCACCAATCCATTATTCCCAATCTTAGACAGTCTACCTGTTTCAGTTATCTTTTGCAGCATACCAAGTAACCCCTAAACTGAACAGCTTAAAATACCACCAGATATTTGCTCATGATTCTTCAGTCTGGGCAGACCTTGGTGGGAAAGTCTCATCTTCCTTCCAGGTGGTGTTGACTGGGAACATTCACACAGTCGCTTTCAGCTGGGAGCACTAATGGAGCTAGAAAGTCCACGATGGTCTTCTCTCTTCCTTCAGGGCCTCTCTATGTGGCCTCTAATCACTTAGTGGTCTAGTCCATGCTTCTTACATGGTGGCTGCGTGCAAAGAGGGAGTATTCCAAGAAGGAGTGTAAAGAGGCTGACAGTCCTGAAAGGAGCTGGGTCTGGAACTGATGAAGCATGACTTCCTCCATGTTCTATTGGCCGAAAGGATCGTAAGGCTAGCCCAAATTCAAGGGGAAGAACCTCCACCTCTTGAAGGAATGTGGCCAGTGTAATCCACCATTCCATGGCCTCCCTTTGACATTAGACCACTCTTCCTTTCTTTAAACATCTGCTTCCCTATACTGCATCCTTTCAGGACAAGCCCATGATAATTTCCGAATGGACCTAACTTTTCAAAACAAAGATTTCCGGGCTTGAAAGACAAAAAGTTGCTAACACAACACACCTGTCTCCTTCTAGGCAAGGGAACCAATAAAAATAGGCTTATTATGAAAAAGAATTGTTCTTTTCTTTCCTTTTGGAAATGAAAAAACAGCCTCAAAGTGTCAAGAAATTTATTATTTCCATTTATCCAGTTATGGTCACATTCATTTTTTAAAATATAATGAGCTTGTAATTCTCTGCTGTAGCTTGGTATACACATAAGGAAACAAAACCTAATGATGTTTATAAAGATTTATTTTGACAGCTTCAACCTCATTTTTTTTTAACGTAGTTATCATACCCCTTCAAAGGAGTAGAAAAATCAGGATATGAGTTGGCTCTCATATCCTTCCCCTTCTCATTATTTAAGAAAAACTATGGGGAGTCACTAGTATAGAAAATCAGCTCAAAGTAGCTGGAGCAAAAAGAGAACTTATTGGTTCCTAAGCCTGGGAAATCAAGTGGGTCTGATTTGAAGTGTAGCTGGATGCAGGTGCTCAAATATTATCATCACTGCCCTTTTTGCCCTGGCCTTGGCTACAATTCCCAGTCACTTGGCTGCTTTCCCTCCAGCTGCAGATGAACTTCCTCCATGTAACTGTAAAGATAGTTGCCTGCAGCCCCAACAGAATTTTCTGCAAGATTAGCCACTCCCTGGAAAAATAACTTCTCCTCCCATCCTAATAATAATCCCAGGGAAGGCCTTAATTTTCCTGTTGAGGTCACACGTCCATCTTTGGATGGATTACTTTCCCTAAGGGTGGTGTATTATACAAAACAAGACCCCACCCCCGAAGATATTCACATTCTAATCTCTTTAACCTGTGAATATGTTTCTTTACTTGGCCAAAGGGACCTTGCAGAAGTGATGAAATTAAGGATCTCATGATGGGAAAGAGTAGCCTGGATTATACAGGTGGGCCCAATGATGTAATCACAAGGCTCCTTCAAAGAGGAACGCAGAAGTGTCAGAGTCAGAGAGAAGGTGTTTGATGATGGAAGCAGAGATTCGGTTGATGGGTTTTGAAAATGGAGGGATCCAGAAGCCAAGGAATATAGGTTATCTATAGACGCTGAAAAAGCCAAGGAAACAGATTCTTCTCCAGAGCCTCCGGAGGGACCCAGACCAGCCAATACTTATTCTGGACTCTGGCCTCTAAAACTGTAAGAGAGTACACTTTTAATTTTCTTATTCTAAGCCACTAAGTTTCTGGTAATTTGTTACAGTAGCGATAGAAACTAATACAAATGTGTTTTCTGATTTGGCTCAGTTTGGTTAACAGTTTTTGATGTGTGGTCAAGGAAGAAGGTGGGAGATGCCAGAGGGTGACAGGGGTGGGAATACATGTGGTCAAGAAAGAAGGTGAGAGGTGCCAGAGGGTGACAGGGTTGGGAGTACACAATTGATGGTATAATCCAGACCATATCAAATCAGGGAAAATTTCTCCCCGAATAAAATTTTGTTACAAATGGAAGTGGATAGAAAAGAAGGCTTAATAAATAAAATTAACAAGCAAACAACAACTCCATAAACAATAGCTACCATAATCTAGTACTACCGAGAAGAAAAAATGCTGAGTCAGGAAGAAGGAACGAACTAAGTAAGGGAGGCAAAAGCCTGTAGGACTTCCAGCTGGACCTGGGTAATCAAGAATTCACAAACGTAGGGCTTCCGTGGTGGCGCAGTGGTTGAGAGTCCACCTGCCGATGCAGGGGACACGGGTTCGTGCCCCTGGTCCGGGAAGATCCTACATGCCGCGGAGCGGCTGGGCCCGTGAGCCATGGCCGCTGAGTTTGCGCGTCCGGAGCCTGTGCTCCACAACGGGAGAGGCTACAACAGTGAGAGGTCCGCGTACTGAAAAAAAAAAAAAAAAAAAAAAATTCACAGAAGTAACAGCCATTGTTTTCCTGCTCTAATGCCCTGAAAGAGCATTATGAAGAATAAAGCACATGTTTTAGGATCAGTATTACTTAAGCTCAAATGCTCCACTAAAAGCTGTCACTCTAATCTTGGTTTTCAACAGTAAAGTGAGAGAGCTTGTGCTTCAGAAACTCCTCCACAAAGAATGCCTAATGTCATAGAAGAGGAAACTGAACATAAACGCTGAGAACCTGGGAGTCTTGCAAGGGAACTTATGCAAGTGAAAGTTTCCTTGAGTATTAGTTTTCTTATTTAAAATTCAGGTTATTTAATATAAAAATGTTATAAAATTATTAAAAATCCTGCATATTATCTTCTCTTTTAAATATTTAAGTTAATTGATACTCCAGGAAGATTTAACTTTTTTAGTCTAGCTTCAAATACTCTATGATTTCAATGATTTGTATGACATGTGTAGCCCAGCTATGGGACTAGGACCAGGTCCCTTCCAGACCTCAATCACCATAGCTCTGCTGTCTCCATTGTCTGCCACCTGAGACCTGAGCTAGGAGGATGGCACTGTCAGCAATAGTGAGAATTTAATTGTGGTGATGAAGAGGCTGCAGGCAAATTCCCTTCAGAAAACACTTCACAGCTACACAAAGGGAGGACTGAAGTAGTTGCAATTTTTGGGTTTTTTTATTGAAGTATAGTTGATTTACAATGTTTTGTTAGTCTCAGGGGTATAGCAAAGTGATTTAGTTATACATATATCTATATACAATATAGTCATTTTTTTCAGATTCTTTTCCATTATAGGTTATTAAGATATTGAATATAGTTCCCTGTGCTATATAATAGGTCCTTGTTGGTTATCTATTTTATATATAGCAGTGTGTATCTGTTAATCCCAAACTCCTAATTTATTCCTCACCCCCACTTTCCCCTTTGATGACCATAAGTTTGTTTTCTATGTCTGTGAGTCTATTTCTGTTTTGTAAATAAGTTCATCTGCAACATTTTTTTAGATTCCACATACAAGTGATATCATATGATATTTGTCTTTCTCTATCTGACTTCACTTAGTATGATAATCTCCAGGTCCATCCATGTTGCTGCATATGACATTGTTTCATTCTTTTTTATGGTTGAGTAATATTCCATCACATATATGTACCACGCCTTCTTTATCCATTCATCTCTCCATGTACACTTAGGTTGCTTCCATGTCTTGGCTATTGTAAATAGTGCTGTTATGGACATAAGGGTGCATGTATCTTTTCAAATTAGAGTTTTCTCCAGATACATGCCCAGGAGTGGAATTGCTGGATCATATATTAACTCTAATTTTAGTGTTTTAAGGAACCTCCATACTGTTCTCCATAGTGGCTGCACCAATTTACAATCCCACCAACAGTATAAGAGCATTCCCTTTTCTCCAAACCCTCTGCAGCACTGGTTATTTGTAGACTTCTTGATGATGTCCATTCTGACTGGTGTAAGGTAATACCTCATTGATTTGCATTTCTCTAATAATTAGCAATGTTGAACATCTTTTCTTTGTGCCTGTTGGCCATCTGTATGTCTGGAGAAATGTCTATATATATATTCTGCCCGTTTTTTGATTGGGTTGTTTGTTTTTTTGATATTGAGCAATATGAGCTGTTTGTATACTTTGGAAATTAACCCCTTGTCAGTTGCATCATTTGCAAATATCTTTCTCCCATTCTGGAGGTTGTCTTTTCACTTTGTTTATGGTTTTCTTTGCTGGACAAAATCTTACAAGTTTGATTAGGTCCCACTTGTTTATTTTCTTTTGCCGTGGGAAAAAAGGTGCCACTTCTTTTTTCTTTTGCCTTGGGAGATTGACCTAAGAAAACATTGCTGCAATTTATGTCAGACAATGTTTTGCCAATGTTCTCTTCTAGGAGTTTATGGTGTCATGTCTTATATTTAAGTCTTTAAGCCACTTTGAGTTTGTTTTTGTGTGTGGTGAGAGGGAATGTTCTAATTTCATTGATTTACATGTAGCTCTCCAGTTTTTCCACTTGCTGAACAGACTGTCTTTTCTCCGTTGTATATTCTTGCCTCCTTAGTTGAAGATTAATTGACCATAGGTGTGTGGGTCTATTTCTGGTCTCTCTATTCCATTGATCCATATGTCTGTTTTTGTGCCAGTACCACACTGTTTTGATTACTGTACCTTTGTAGTATTGTCTGAAGTCTGCAAGGGTTATGCCTCCAGCTTTGTTCTTTTTCCTCAGGATTGCTTTGGTAATTCTGGGGCTTTTATGGGTCTATATAAATTTTAGGATTATTTGCTCTAGTTCTGTGAAAAATTCCATGGGTAATTTGATAGGGATCACACTAAATCTGTAGATTGCTTTGGGTAGTATGGTCATTTTAACTATATTAAATTTTCCAATCCAAGAGCATAGGATATCTTTCCATTTTTTTTTGGAATCATCTTTAGTTTCCTTTATCAGTGTTTTATTTGTTTGTTTGTTTTTGTTTTTTTTTTTGTGGTACGCGGGCCTCTCACTGTTGTGGCCTCTCCCATTGTGGAGCACAGGCTCCGGATGTGCAGGCTCAGCGGCCACGGCTCACGGGCCCAGCCGCTCCATGGCATGTGGGATCTTCCCAGACTGGGGCACGAACCCATATCCCCTGCATCGGCAGGCGGACTCTCAACCACTGCGCCACCAAGGAAGCCTTATCAGTGTTTTATAGTTCTCAACATATAAGTCTTTCACCTCCTTGGTCAGGTTTATTCCTAAGTAATTTTTTTTAAAGAGACTTTTTTTTTTTTTTTTGCTTTCCCTTTCTGATATTTCATTGTCAGTGTAAAGAAATGCAACAGAATTCTGTATGTTGGTCTTGTATCCTGCTACCTTGCTGAATTCCTTTATCAGTTCTAGTAGTTTTTGTGTGGAGTCTTTAGGGTTTTCTATATATGGTAATGTCATCTGCATATAATGACGATTTTACCTCTTCCCTTCCAACTTGAATACCTTTTATTTCTTTGTCTTGTCTGATTGCTGTGGCTAGGACTTCCAATACTATGCTGAATAGAAGTGTTGAGAGTGGGCATCCTTGTCTTGCTCCAGATTTTAGCAGGAAGGCTTTCAGCTTTTCACTGTTGTGTACTATGTTTGCTGTGAGTTTGTTATTTAGCTTTTATTATGCTGAGATGTGTTCCTTTTATACCCACTTTGGTAAGAGTTTTTTAATGAATGAATGATGAATTTTATCAAATGTTTTTTCTGCCTCTATTTAGATGATCATGTGGCTTTTGTCTTTCCTTTTGCTTATGTGGTGTATCATATTAATGTTGCATATGTTGAATCATCCTTTTGACCCTGGGATGAATCCTACTTGATCATGGTGTATGATCCTTTTTATGTGTTGTTTGATTTGGCTTGCTAATATTTTGTTGAGGATTTTGCATCTATATTCATCAACAATATTGGCATGTACTTTTCATTTCTGGTGGTGCCTTTGTCTGGTTTTGGTATCAGGGTAATGGTGGTTTCATAGAATGACTTTGGGAGTGTGCCCTCCTCTTCAATCTTTTGGAAGAGTTTGACAAGTATTGGTATAAGTTCTTCTTTGTATGTTTGGTAGAATGCCCCAGTGAAACCATCCAGTCCTGGACTTTTGTCCAGGGTATTTTTTTATTGCAGATTCTATTTCACCTCTAGTGATTGGTATGTTCAAATTATCTGTTTCTTCTTGATTCAGTTTTGGTGGAATGTATGTTTCTAGGAACTTGTCCATTTTTTTCTAGATTGTCCTATTTGTTGGCATATAACTGTTCATGCTATTCTCTTACACTTTTCTGTATTTCTGCAGTATCAGTTGTTATTCCTCTTCTTTCATTTCTTATTTTGTTTACTTTGGTCCTCTCTCTTTTCTTGGTGAGCCAGGCCAGAGACTTATTTGGGTCTTGTTTTTGTATCCATTCAGCCAGTCTATGTCTTTTGGTTCAACCATTTAGTCCATTTTACATTTAAGGTAATTGTCCATATGTATTTATTGCCATTTTGTTAACTGTTTGGGATTTGTTTTTGTAGGTCTTTTTTCCCCCTTTTTTGTTCTCTTGTGATTTGATGACTATCTTTAGTGTTACGTTTGGATTCCTTTTTCTTTGTGTGTATATTTATTCTAGACTTTTGGTTTGCAGTTGCCACGAGGTTTTTATATATTGTTTAAAGTTGCTGATCTCTTAGTTTCAAAGACATTTTAAAAACCTTACATTTGTACTCTCCTCCCCTCATGATTATTGTTTTCGATATAAATATTTTACATATAATTGTTTTCTGTATCCTTTAACTGCTTATTGTGGATACAGATGATTTTGCTACTTTTGTCTTTTACCCTCCATACTAGCTTTGTCTAAATAATTTCCTACCTTTACTGTATGTTTGCCTTTACTGGTGAAATTTTTCATCATGTAATTTTCTTGTTTCTAGTTGTGGCCTTTTCTTTTTCATCTAGAGAATTTCCTTTAACATTTGTTGTAAAGCTAGTTTGGTGGTGCTGAATTATTTTAGTCTTTGCATGTCTGTAAAGCTTTTGATTTCTCCATCAAATCCAAATGACAGCCTTGCTGGGTACAGTATTCTCTGTAGGTTTTTTCCTTTCATCACTTTAAATATAGCATGCCACTCACTTGTGGCCTGCAGAGTTTCTGCTGAAAAATCAGCTGATAGCCTAATGGGAGTTCCCTTTTATGTTATTTGTTGCTTTACCTTTGCTTATTTTAGTATTCTCTGTTTATCTTTAATTTTTGTCATTTTGATTACAATGTGTCTTGATGTGTTCCTCTTTGGGTCTATCCTGTATAGGACTCTGCACTTCCTGGACTTGGGTGATTGTTTCTTTTCCCAGGTTAGGAAAGTTTTCAGCTATTATGTCTTCAAATATTTTCTCAGGCCCTTTCTCTCTGTCTTCTCCTTCTGGGACCCCTATAATGCAAATATTAGGGTGCTGGAGGTTGTCCCAGAGATCTCTTAAACTGTCTTCATTTTTTTCACTCTTTTTTCTGTTCAGTGGCAGTGATCCATTCTTCTGTGTCATTTAGTCTACTCTTGATTCCTTCTAGTGTATTTTTCATTTCAGTTGTTGCATTCTTCATCTCGTTTGGTTGTTCTTTATATTTCCTAACTCTTTGTTAAAAACTCCTAACTTCTTGCTGTGTGCATCCATTCTTCTCCTGAATTCTTCAATCATCTTTATAATCATTACTCTGAATCTTTCTCAGGTAGATTGCCTACCTTCACTACACTTAGTTCTTCTTTTGGGGTTTTATCTTGTTCCTTCATCTGGAACATATTTCTCTACTGCCTAGTTTCGTCTAAATTGCTATTTGTATTTTTATGTTTGTGGTAGGTTAATTATGTTTCTCCACCTTGGAGAAGTGGTCTTCTATAGGAGACATCTTATGCAACCCAGCAGTGCACTTCCCTCTCATCACCCAACCTATATGCTCTAGGGGTTCCCCCTAAGAGGGTTGTGTGGGCCCTTCTGACTATGTGGGCAGTCAGGTAGGCTTTGTTGTCCCCTAGTCTGGTTGGTTATCAAGCCCTGCCTTGTCTGGTTGCTGCTGGCTGCTATTTAGTGGGACCTGGTCATGAGGTGGCTAGTGCTGGCTCACTGGTGGGCAGAGTCAGGATCCTGAAGATTCTGGGGCTGTTGCCCACCCACTGGCAGGTGAAATCAGATCCTGGGGTTAGTGCTGGACTACTGGCAGGCAGAGCTGGTTCCTGGAGTCTGGCTACAGGGCCCAGGGATTCCAGAACTCATTTCAGATCATTGATTGGGGGGGAGCCAGTTCCTTACCCAGGTGGGTATGGGGTCCAGTGTGTCCCAAAAGTTGCATTGGCTTGCTAATAGGCAGGGCCAGGGCCCAGCTGGTCCCAAGGTAGGGTCTGGCTGCTTGTTGGCAGACTCGTTGCGCAGGCTGTGGGACCGTAGTTTTCTTGCTTCTGTTGTCTGTCCCCTGGTGGGTGAGCCTGGTCTAGAGGCTTGCACAGGCTTCCTGGCATGAGGAGCTGATGCCTGCCCACTGGTGGGTGGGTGGACCTGGGTCCTGGCCCTCTGGTGGGCAGGGCTGTATCTAGGGGCATGTCTAAATGTGGCTGTGGGCTCAGGAAGACTTTAGGCAGTCTGTCTGTTGATGGGTGGGGCTGTGTCCCTGCCCAGTTTGTTGTTTGTCCTGAGGCATCCCAGCACTGGGTGCCTATGGGCTGTTGGGTGGGGCCGGGTATTGGCACTAATGAGCCAAGATGGCATCCACCAGCAGCTGTGTTCACAGGGCTCTGAATATTCCCAAATATGTCTGCCACCAGTGTCTATGTCCCCAGGTGAGCTGCAGCCAGCCACCCTTCCACCCCCCAACACCCCTGTCTCTCCAGGAGACTCTCCAAAACCAGCAGCTAGGACTGTCCAGGCTCCTATCAAATTACAACTTTTGCCCTGGGTCTCAGTGCACGTGAGATTTTGTGCCCTTTAAGAATCAAATCTCTATTTTCCCCAGTCCTGTGGTGCTCTTGCAATTAAGCCCCACTGGCCTTAAAAGGCAAGTGCTTTGCAGGTTCGTCTTCCCAATGCCAGACCCCCAGACTGGGGATCCTGATGTGGGGCTCAGAACTCTCCTGTAGGAGAACTTATGCAATATAGTTCTCCAATTTATGGCCCACCCACCTGGGTGGTATGGGATTTCATTATATTGTGAGTCCATCCCTCCTACCCGTCTTGTTGTGGTTCTTCTTTAGACTTTAATTTAGAAGATCTCTTCTGGTAGGTTCCAGTCTTTTTCATCGATGGTTGTTCTGAAGATAGTTGTGATTTTGATGTGCTTGTGAGAGGAGGTGGGCTCAAAGTCTTTCTACTCCACCATCTTGGCCACTCTCCCCTAAGTTGTAGTAGTTTTAAAACATGTCTGCAAATTCGTTGACAGTCCTCTCTTCAAGAGGTGGATTCAGTGTCCTCTTCCCTTAAAACAGGGCAGGCCTTGTGACTGCCTTGACTAAGAGAATGCAGCAGAAGTGAAACTTCTGGGATTTCCGAGTCTAAGTTAGAAAAGGCAATACAGCTTCCACTTTCCCTCCTGGAATTTAGAGCTTAATGCCCAGCTGCCATAGTGTGAGGAAGCCCAAGCCAAATGGAGAGGTGGCATGGAAGTGTTCTAGCCAACAGCCTCCACTAAGGTTCCTGCCATAGCCTCGATCAATTGTCAGACATGTAAGTGAGGAAGGCATTGAGCTGACTCCAGTCACAGTCATTGTTAAGGAAGCCTTTGAGATAACTCTAGATTCACTTACTGTCTGACTGCAACAGCAGAAAGACCTTGAACAAAAACAGCCTGACTTAGTCCCCTCATCCCAAAGAACAAAGAGAAGTAAATAATAATAAGTTATCATTGTTGTTTTATATTACTAAGTTTATGCAGCAATAGATAAATCAAGGGTAGAGTCTGTAGGACTGAATCCCTGGAAAGGGAAGAGGATGGAATATGTAGCTCAGAGAGCATAACCTTCATATGTCCTGGGTCCCAGATTCTACTACTTCACCTCTATTTGTACTTTCCATTATGGATTATAAAGTGTCTATTTACTTCTTCATCTCCCTTTCTGGAAGATAGTTGGGTACTTCATAAATGAATGGGGAAAAGGGAGTTGAGGGGATGGGGGAGGCTGAGAACTGAACCCAGATGATGCAAGCAACAATCTCAGGACCCCACTGAAATCTCTCAGGGGCTGAATTTGGTGAACAGCTCCAAGTAGTACAATGCTGCCTGAAGTTGCTGGTGATACCACCAACTCCATCACCTACCGAGTGACCATGGTACTTCATCCTAGGGTATGTTTCTCACACTGGAGGACATAATACAACAGAATCAATAGGGCATATCTTCCAATTGTACTCCAGTCATTCATTTCACAAATACTTATTGGAGACCTGTTATGTGCTAGGCACAAAGGTAAGAAACTCAAAACAAAATTTTAATTAAAGTAAACACAAGTATATTATGGAGAAGAATGTTAAATTAGCATGGATTTTTAAAGAAAAAAGAAAAAACCCTCAAAGAACATTTATCCTTACAGTGCCATTATTCTTTATGCCCAGAACCTTGGAGGTAGGAGTGCAGAGTTTTAGAAACTCCCATGTAAGACATTAATGAAAATGTTTATATTGCAGCATTTCCCTGTACCATAGGTCAAAAATTGGTAGCTCATAACCTAATCTATAGACGTATCTTATTTGAATCACAGAGTGATTTTTTTTTCAGTTTGTTTTACAACTTGAATTAGTGGCTGATATTTTTAAAACCAGAGTGTCATTTACTAAGTTGTATTTCTAGCTTCTCCTGAAAAAAATTGGAAGAGCTAGAAATCTTGGGCCCACCTCCTCATGTGGCCACGGTTGGCTGATGCCAAGCTTTCTCCTTTTGTTTCAACAAGACCTGGTCCCAGTACTCGCCATGGTCCTCATTACTTTCTGTCCACACAACCCACCAGGTTCGTGGCCTTCCTCTCGTGTCCATGGTACCTGTCTGGACCTGGGAAGTATTTGAATCTACATCCCCAGTTCTAGGTTGAATCGTTTGGGTCATTTTTCAATATTTAACACTGACTGCTCCAAATTTCTAAAATTTTCAGTATACTACTCTTTTTTTATAATTATGTACTCATTGTTTTTTTCTTCCAGTTTTATTGAGATATAATTGACATACAGGACTTTGTAAGTTTAATGTGTACAGCACGATTTCACTTAAATCTAGTAACCTGAAAATTTTTTTTTCTATTTCTTTTATTTTGTATTTTATGAGATGATGGATGTTCACTAAACTTATTGTGGTACTCATTTCATGATGTATGTAACAGTCAGATCCAGAAATTTAACCTTATCTGCCCAAGTCCCAAATCAGAAAATTATAGAGCTGGTGTAGACCCACTTTTCTGATCATGGTCATAGGATTCTGAAGGCTGCCACATAACCACAGGGCTCAGAAACAGCCCCCAAGATTATCTGACTTACTCTAAAGGAAAGAATCAGTCTCAAAGCATGCATCTCCCCCAAACCCAGAGTCCCAGGAAAATCAGGCAAAGAGGGAATAAAAGAAGGTCAAACCAGGTTATTGTAGAGCATGCACTCTCCTTATGGGACACAAATGCCTTCCTGCAGTGTTGGGAAACAGGGAAAGAGGCTCCCCAAATGTCTTTGGATTCTGTCAAGAACAAGTTGGGGTGGGCTCCTCACCAGCACATGTATAACTAGGTAACTAAGTCCAAGTTCCTGTGGTAGTGTGTGTGTATGTGTGTGTGTGCGTGTGCACGTGCGTGCGCGCGTGCATGTGTGACCGTATCCACCTTGGGGGCAGTGAGTGTTCACCATGAGTCATGGTTTTGTTTTCTGCACTCAGTGGCCTGTGGGCTGGCAAGGATTGAGGTCTGGAATTTTGCAACAGCTGTTCCTGTCACCTGGGAAGGCAACTGAACATGCACTGGGATCTTTTTTTTTTTTTCCACTGGGATCATTTTTATCAGCTCATGAGCATAGGCTTTGCCTGCCAAAAGGCCATAATTCTCAGCTAGAAGAATAACATTCCTATCTGAAACCAATGTAGAGTCTTAAATGTCAGAGTCTAAATTCTTATCTTATGTCACAGAATCTTAAATTGCTCACATGCTAATTCCAATTTAAGGTGACTAACTACTAAAAGGAACAGCTACAACCTCTTTTCAGATGCTACCATAATATGGAGAGAATCCATCAGTAAACAGAGTGGAGATGAAGTCTCATTCTACTTTAACTTATCTTAAAATGACTTTCATGTGGTTTCAGGAAATAGCCACCCTGTCCTCCATCCATGAATTTACTATACAAACTTCTCTGCCTGGCAACTGTTCCAGGCTCGTTTATATCACCTTGCAGCCCTGGTCTTTCCAGACCTAATTTTTAGCCCATCATCTATGAAAGTTACCTTAATCCCTTGATCTTACATTCACCTCTCCCTGGACCCTTTCCAGCCTGTCCGTGGAGAGAGGCACAGTGTCCTTTGGTCTGTAGCCATGGGAGAAATGCTGATTATGTGATAACCACAGGCACTGCCTGTTCCCTGCAAATGGCACACAGCAATGACAGAGGGATGCCACGGGGGAATGCTGACTCCCCTCTTGCTGGGGAAACCTGTATTAACATGTTTGGGATAATGAAACCAATTAGTCTGGTCAGCAGATGTAACATAAAAACACCAAACATACTTAGCTAGCAAGCCAAAGATCTGAGCCATGATTAAGTCTTGGAAGACAGTTAAAAGTCTAAAATTCATAACAGTTCTATCAATACCACTAATTGGGAACTCTTCAAAGCTCTCTCATCTAAATGCCTGCAAAAAAAAAAAAAGTTGCTTATTTTGAAGGCTGCCTGGTGTAACAAAGTGAAGTTTCAAGGCAACAAGCATTTACATGTATGTAATATTGGAGGAGAGGAGAGTGGAAATTTTTGTTTAGGTCAGTATTTAATAAAATTACCTGCCTGCTGTTTCCAGATCCAACAATAGTATTAACAGAAAATTCTAGGTAGGATTATTGCTGCAAATATGTGCAACTGTCACTTCGACGTGCAATGATTTACTTTTAATAGTAATTCTTGGTCTCATCAAATCTGGGCCTCTTATTACGAAGTAGTGACTCCTGCACTAATAATTCTTCTACTGTAACATTTTTTCCTCTGCTTCTGGAGTTGTTAAGGGTTTTGGTCTTCAGTCCTATCAGATGCAAATAATACTGAGAGAGAGCATATCTTTTGTTATTATCAGTGGGTATCATGGAGGAAAACAATAAAAACTTAGAAAGGATTGATTGTCAGAGCATAAAAAGGAGATTCAGGAGACACCTCATAGGCAAAGAGAGAGGGCAAGGAATGAAGAGTGTGTGTGTGTGTGTGTGTGTGTGTGTGTGTGTGTGTGTGTGTGTG